>NC_040894.2:3247785-3547785 GCF_900634795.4 Betta splendens | reverse complement strand
TATAGATCATTTCACACGGAGCTGAGCTCAGAAGGAGACGCTCACACGAAAACCACTTCACAAAAAGGGGAAAAATGATGGACCGACTGTGGAGCTGCAGCGTCGTGACCACCTCAGGTTGTGTCACCTTGAAACGGGTTGAACAGCGGCTCCGTCGCGGTCCAGCCGTCGCTCGAACACTGAGCCAGGCGTTTCCAGTGTGGGTCAAAACTCCTCCGGCTCTGGTGCTCCAGACTTTGCTGTTGTGCGTTCGACATGTTTGTAGTTTGTGTGATGCAACCTTGACGCTCTGGCAAAAAGCCTAGACAGACGAGCTGCCAACACAAACACGCATTTCTAACCAGGACGAACTTGAAGATAAAAGGTTCGCTTTCACTTTTCCAGGGTTCCAGACAGAACATAAATCATTTAAGTCACTTAAATATAGTAAATGTACTGTAGTTAATGAACGGGAGCATTTCAAAGACAAAGCTCAACACAAACTCAGTAGACTGGTTCCATTTAATTATGCATTAGAGTAAATGAGGAAGAAACAAACAATTATTGTTTTAACCCGAATCACAGGTGTAAAAATGATTTAGCAGAGAATGGGAAGACTTGCAGCCTCAACATCTTTTTAGCAAAAACAAATACGAATGTGGCTTTGGATGATGACACTGTTCTCACATTTAGCATCACACTCACTGATGCAAACTTTCCATACGCTGCAGGATTCCTGTCAAAACGTTCCCATACACGACGTCACTGCTTGAGAAAAAGGAGGAATCCGTGCAGGAAACGCACCTGATCCAATCATCATCTGCAAACGGACATTCCACCAGTATCCTAAAGCTACACAAACATCTGGGCTCTGACTGTGGAATGAATGAACGCAGACGTTCGGACCTTGGCTCCGTTCACGGCCGGCGGAGGCTCGTCCTGTTAAAGCGCTGCCTGTTCGGAGCTCCACAGAGTGCTGTTTATCTCCAGAGAGCCTCCTTCCACAGATTACTTTAAGGTCGCGAGGTTGCTGGGTTGAAGCTGATGCTCACTGACGCTGCTATTTTTAAAGTCATGGCCAATTTTTAGCCAGTGACGCATCGTGGATGGAACAGAACGCGGCGACGGTCCAGACATTCTGCTTTGAGAAATGTACAATCAGTCGACACTCGGCTTGTTCATTTTCCGCTCCTTTTCTTTTTTCCTTCCGACCACTTGGAGCCCATTCTCTCGCTAACACAGTGCGACAGTCCGTCCATCCCCCATCAGCTCCCTGCTCTGACCAAACACTGACCTCGGGAAACATCTTCAAACATTGCCACAGATTCTGTTTGGTTTATGCCCAAACGTAAAGGGATCTGATCACAGCGGGTCACACACACACAAACTACAAATAAAAGACACAGCGTCTGCCTCTATCGCGCATCATCCAACAGGCTCAAAATGTCCAATATCTAATAAACCAACTTTTTCTCTGTCTAATGATGCTTTTTTTCCTGTTTTTGATGTCGGTCCACAGCCAACTACACGCTACTGATACATGAAAACAGCTGAATGAACCAGTGGCGCGGTCTCAAAGTCCCCCTTCATCTGGGTTATGCTGCAAAATATCAGTGGGAGGCATTTTATGAGGCCATCAATAATTCCTGCGAAGTCATTCAGTATGCTTCAGATGTCAGACACATCTAGAAGCCTGAAATCTCTGCTGCTTTTGTGTCATTTAGAATAAAAAATGAATCAAATTAGGTCTTAATCACCGCTTCAAATAACTAAACATTAAAAAAGTTAATGATATAATAGAACTAAATGGTTCACTGGCACTTTATGACTTAAGATTACATCACTCCTCGTGAGTCGGACAATGAAGGAGTTCATCGAGACGAACAAAAGGTGATGAGGGAGGAACCGTAAAAGCAGGAGAACGCGTGCTGCAAAACGTGTTCACTCAGCAAGTAGAAAAACTCTACAACACGAGAGAAGACGACCGAGAATAGACGGGAGACGGCCGGAGCGACAGAAGACCAGCAGGTGACGCGTTAAACAAGGGAAGGTGAAGAAGTAGAGACGTGATGAAGAGTCTGACAATCGCAGAGCTGTCGCAGCTTAAACCACCAGAATCTTCATCCCGGCAAAAAGGAGGCTCAGCATTTCTGCACAGGCAAGAAAAGAAAGGCGATTAAACTAATTATTTGTATCTGCACTCTCCACCGTGAGAATAATATGCAAATATAATTGTTGCTCGGTCTCGCTGCGCTATCAGCGCTCTGCAAAGCAACCGGGACACAGACTTTTATCAGAGCAGAACAAACGGTGACAAAGAACGAGCGGCCAGACGTCTGCAGAGACACTGAGGGTTTAATATTATTCGTAGAGGAGAGGAAATAAAGCGCGGGCAAAATAACAGACGCGCTCCAACTCCTGCAGATCAACTCTGCACCCACACCATCAGTCACGGCAGTTATTCATGGCTCCCGATCCTCTTCATTACAAAAGGCTGCCTTTGGTGAGCAGGTCCCCATTGTTACGTGGATGCGCTTCCTGCAGAGCTCTGCTCAGCGAGGAGTCAGTGTGAGACTTAGAGGAAGTTTGAGGAACGGGAGCTGATCTGCCAGAGCCTGGAAGCAGAACGTCCCCTCTCCTAAAGGCTCCACAGGCGGCTGACGAGAGCAGCGTCCAAACAAACAGGACCTGTACTGATCCAGCGGATTCCTGCGGTCTTTGTTTCTTTAAATCCACTTCATTTGTGTTACTTCCATCCGTCTTGTAGGAGAATCATATTCAGAGGTGAGCTAGTGCAGAGTTTAATGAGGTGTCCGGTGCAAACTAATCCACTCTGAGCAATTTTACACTCTAGCAACTCCAACAGCTGCAGCACGACATGAATTCAGCAAATCCCAGTAAAGTGGTGCAAAGCCGCTAAACCGCTGTATAAACAACGGATCCGCGCTCAGTTGGAAGCAGAGGAGGAAGAGAAACGGGCGCCATGTTTTCCAATTGAGATCCAATTACAGGAGCTGGAGGGAAACTAACGGGCATCATGGCGCTAATTGGCAGCGAGAACGAGCAGCAGCTCCTTTGTCCCGTTGATCAGTCAAGAAGTCACAGGTCCAAGCAGATACTGGCCGATCCACAGGGAGACGCTCAGCGACGCCTCACCTTCATATTGAAGCTTCATGAATCAAACCTGAGACTGGTTCCCTAGAATCATTTTGCAGTCGGCCTCTGTTCCCCTTCATCGTTTTGCACGATGGGAACAGGCTGCAGATTGATTTTCAGTAAATGTACGCGAGGCTCCGTTTTCTCCAATGAGCCCATTTTGCCCCAGTTCAAAGCTCACCTCAGGATTTAATGGTGTTTCTTTGAGCTGCTGGAACCGGAGCCTCGGGCTTAAAGAGACGGTTTGCAGCGTTTCCCGTAAACCGCATTCTGTTCGCCTTCACCATGTGCAGTACGTATAGACCCGAGTTCTCAAAGCCCCAGAAGTAAATCTGAGGATAATCAGAGCGTGGGCTCCATTTACCTAAAGGACTTAATGCAGCATCTCATTGTATGAGAACCGGTGTCTGGTGAAAACTGCATCTGTGGAAGAAGACAAACAGGATGAGAACAGGCTTCATGTGTTTCCCGCTGTTCCCTTTAGCTGAATGAAGCAGCTACGACGGTGGTTCTGATCCGGTGCAGCGGGTCGGCTTCCTCTGACTGAAGCCAGCGCAGAGCCCACGCCGCACCCCCCGTGCAGCGCGTGGGCTCAGCTCCACGGCGTCGTTCTGTTTCATGTGGAGCGCGAAGGCGTTCGTTACGAGCGCTCGTCCATATGTGCCTGTAAAAGAAGGGAAACATTACTACACAGACTCAGGCTTATCGACGATGAGCAGAGCGGTGCTGTGTGAAACATGTAGAATGAAAGCGCCAGAGCAACAAACCAACAAACAAACCAGCAAACCAACAAGGAAACCAACCAACCAACAAACAAACAAACAAAACAAACAAACAAACAAAACAAAGAAACCAACAAGGAAACCAACAAACAAACAACAAACAAACAAGGAAACAAACAAGCAAACAAACAAGGAAACCAACAAACAAAGAAACAACAAACCAACAAACAAAGAAACAAACAAACAAACAAACAAACAAACCAACAAACAAAGAAACAACCAACAAACAAACAAACCCTGCTTCCTCTGCAGCCGCTCAGCTTTCTCCGCTCTGCAGCCAAACAGCATCGACACCGGGGTGAGGCCCGGTTCTGGTGGGCTGCAAACCAGCGGTTTAAAACACCAACATTATTTCAGACCTCAGAATATGAACCGTGACACTAAACACCAGCTCCCACCGTTGTTCTTGGCAAACGAACCAGCAGCTTCTGTGCTTCTGCATCAGAGACTGGCTGCTTATGAGGCATCCGTGCGTGACATGTATTAACATAACTGCCTTTATTTGATGCTCACACTTCTATCAGCAGCCGGTTCCGCAGAAGCACTGAGCGTCACGCGTCATCGTGTCCTTGCCAGAAATGTTCATATGTGACATTTCCTCCCATGTTACATGTTGATGGCAGATTTGTGCCGGCAGCGAAGCGTCGCACACGGATCAGCAGCGAGCTCGCGGCGCTGACCCGCGGCGCTGACCCGCGGCACTTTACCGTGGACGCA
The DNA here is from genome assembly GCF_900634795.4 of Betta splendens. NCBI lineage: Eukaryota > Metazoa > Chordata > Actinopteri > Anabantiformes > Osphronemidae > Betta > Betta splendens. The sequence continues at coordinate 3,543,151 of NC_040894.2, read as the reverse complement.
CGCGACTACCGGAAGAGTAGAGTGGAAAATATAAAACCCTCCATCCTTATTATAAAAAAAGATTGAGGATCAGGAATTGGCTTCTTTGTGCAAAGCCTCAACTAATCAAAGCAGGGAAATGGTCTGTAGAGGTTATTGCTTATGCTCAGCATCTCTACAGACATGACCAGAGGGCCCAAACAGTCCTGAGTCATTCATCCATAGGTACAGTATGTATACATACACTGTAGTCTGCATGTGTATTCAGCTCTGATGAGCACGTTTCATTTGGAGTGTGCAAAGATTGACATTCAGCCCATGACATCTACCGCACCCTCGTCATAAAATAAACAGTCTGCAAAGCAGCAGGGAGGACGCTTCAGCTGCGGAGTGGACGTGGTGTCTCTCGGGTCCACGCGCTGCGCAAACGACAGCCACTCACGCGTCATTTCCAAAAAGGCGGCATTGTTTATCGAACAACTAATGCAGCTCCGTAAGCGAAGAATCAACCGCTCGGCTTCTCCTCGCAGCGGCCGCCTGCTGCCTCACGGCCTCCAGACACGACAACAGGACGCAACAACACGGTGCGCAATTAGCGCAATTAGCGCCAGAGAACACTCACTGCGGCTTCTGAGGCCAGACGCGGATCTGCGGCGTCTGCGTTGACTCATCCATTAAAATAAAACTGGAGAAACTGAATGGATCCGTCTCGACGCGACGCCAAACGCGCAGAGAAGGCGACGAGCGTTTAAACAGGCCGCGGGTCTACGCAAGGTGCGTTTGATTTACGCCACTGTGCGTGAAACCGCGTCACTCCGATCACCTGTTGCGTTTTTACGCCAGGTCACGTGACACGCACGTACCGGAAGTGCTCGTGTGATATATAAAACCGAAGCACACGAAGCAATTTAAAAAAAGTTGCAGAACATTCGCAAAGTTTTGAGCAACAAAAAAAGTTTAAATGGACTGAGTTGATCAAATAAGGCCACACTTTCAAACCTCAATTCAGCTCTGACCCAACGTGAGCCTGGACCTAAAGAATCAAGTCAACTGAAGGCAGAGAAGACGGTGTGAGTGAATGACGCCGCTCCTTCGGCTGCTTCGGCCTCAGATGTTACAAACCCTCACCGCGCGTGACAGCACTATGACGTCACACATGAAGCGCTCTCTGACTGCGACACGGCCCGTCGTCTGTCCGGTCGGTTTTCTCTTCTACGAGTCCCTCTGATCTCAATGTGGGAGCGCGCGCGGCGCACGGCGGGAGCGTCGCCGCGTCAACCCGGCACCGTTCGACGTCTGAGGGTGACGCAAAGCCGATACGCAGATGGCGCGCGAGACGTGGACGCGTCACTTCAGTCCGGGATTCTATTTAAAGCTGCTAGCGAGCACAGATGTCCACGCTGCACAAAGACGGTTCCACGCGCGCGTTCACATGAACGCGCATATGTTCACGGGGGGAAAAACAGACGTAATCACCGAGACGTGTGCACGTGAGCAACAGTAATTAGTTTGTAGAGCGCACGGGCCCAACGTGGACGGTCCCGAAGCAGAGGACGATCCTGCTTCATCTGAAGTGGGTCGCGGTTCCGCGTCCGCGTCTGAAGGCGGCGGTCGGTCTCATGCGTGACAGTGAAGGTAACACGGCTCACATCTGCTCCAGTGGCGACTACATCTAATGTGAACAGTCCAGGAACTGTTGTTTCCCCTGAAAATATGAATACAAATAAAACACAAACACTCTGCTTCAAAGCAAAGATGAAAACATTCCCTCCGCTGTATTTGCATATTCTGTCCTCACTTGAATGTAGTGTATATACATAAGTCTATATTTTGAAATTGCTTATTTATTGTGGAAGCAAAGTGACTCTCGCTTCTCTCTAACATCACATACTGTATATTTAATCATGTACAGACCTTATCTTGCAGACATTTAACAGTGGAGAATCCTCTGACACTATAACATGCACATCTTTTTATTTGTGGAAGACTCGAATCATCTGTTATTAGAAAAATCAGCAGGAACATTGAATCCGACCACGCGACGATGAAGTGATGGCTCCAGCGGTGAACTTTTGACCCATCACTGACCGACGTGACGTGTCTCGACCATCTGGTGTCTGTGAGTGAACGGGAACAAACCCTTGGACGTGTTTCCAGCAACTCGTGGCCCCAGGTGTGATGTCAACTGCTCGTTAGCGTGCTCCTGACCCTGAAGCACAAGCGTGCGCTCTGCTCAGGCTCTCTGGACCGATCGCTTTCTAACCACCTGTGTCCCGGGTGTCAGACTGGAGCGGCGCCAGACGACCCAGTCTGACGCCGCTCAAATCCTCCAAATCAGACGCCCTCCTGTTTTCCAGGGCTTTTTGGGACTCCTCGTGTGTGTACTGTACTGGATCTGCAGGACACACGGCTCCATGTGTTCTGATGGAGAAGCTTAGGATTCATGGTAATTCTGTGGCGGCTGCGGTCCAGTGTTTGTTCCATCCGTCCCGGTTCCTTCTGCCGCCTCATGGGAGGATTAGCAGCTTTTCATTGGCTCATTTCAGGACCTTTATATAAAGAAGCTGTTGAATTGCGTCTTCTCTTATAACGGCACTATAGTGTTTTGCTCCGGAGTATTTCATCATGTATTATTAGCTTTGATCTGTTCCATATGTCTGGCTTGTTTATGTTTATGGCTTCCCTGATGCTTCGTTGCACAGTGAGCTTTATACTTTTTATTCCAGCGCGGCTACAGTAACAGCCGACAGAGATAATCATTAATCTCCACTTGTTTTATGTTTTCCTCTGCTGAGGGTTTCCGTCCCTGTAGAGAGTTCAAATTGTGTAGCAGCAAATTAATATTATTATTTTACATTCATCCACAGCTTCAGAAACAATTGAGACTAAAACTCTGGGACCCCCTGCTTCACCCACGCCTCCGTTATTGATTCGACGGCTCACGGACGGTTCACGTGTTCTGCTCAGGAACGAGAAGATCCAGTCAGGTGACGTCGTGCTGCTGTCTAGGCTTTTATGCTGCTTTGAAAAGGACCTAGAGATGATCCCACGGCTGCAATAAAAAAATGAGCAACACTCTCATCAAGGCTCAAACATTTGCACCTATTAACACCTGGAAGCTGCTGAGCAGCATCACTGTGATGCTAAAGACAATGTGGCTCCTCTTCCTCCTCCTCCTTCCCCTCCTCCTCCTCCTCCTCCTCTCCTCCCCTTCTTCCTCCTCCTCTTCCTCCCCCTCCTCCTCCTCCCCCTCCTCCTCCTCCTCCTCCTCTCCTCCCCTTCTTCCTCCTCCTCTTCCTCCCCCTCCTCCTCCCCCTCCTCCTCCTCCTCCTCCTCCGCAGCGCTGATAGTGAGATGTTATCAGAGGAAGCAGGAGCACGGAGCTCATGCGTAATGCTGTGCGTTGCTGTGTGTCTGTCTGTGTGGCTCATGCGACCAGGCCAGACTGTGACCAGTGACAGTGAGCTTTAACGTGGGCTGACAGGTAATCGATAGCAGATAGAGTTTTTTAGCTTTTAGAGAGAACTATTTGCAACAGACTGCATCACCACTCCCCAAAGCAAGTCAGATATTTCCATAGGACGGACCAAGTGCTGCACAATCATCGTGTGTGTGTGTGTGTGTGTGTGTGTGTGTGTGTGTGTGTGTGTGTGTGTGTGTGTGTGTGTGTGTGTGTGTGTGTGTGTGTGTGTGTGTGTGTCCCATTTTGACCCAAACTTGTACCATGCATCTGGCAAAAAAATGTAGATTACATTTTAAAAATAATAGAGATAATATTTAATATTATTTCTAAAATTCTTCAAAATGTACTTGCAGTGAAACCTGTTTATGCTTTGATGGAGAAAACATCCTCAGTGCCTCATGATGCGTATTTCTCCTGCTTTGTCTCCCTGTTCCTCCACCAGCCGTCACATCGCCTCCTTTCACTCTCCCAGCGACTCCTCATATTTAGAACATGGATAAAGTCATAAATCTTTCATAGGTTGACGCCTGTTTGCAGCAACAGCCTGAAAATCAGCCAGCCAGAACCTAAACGCGTTGAGCTGTCAATTAATGGGCCGGGAGCTCATAAAGGCAACGATGACGCGCCATTCAACACTCAGTAGTTTCAACTCAAACAGAATTACCTCAATTACTGTAGCTGGTAAACAGGTAATGTTTCATTAAACACAGGAAACATGCAGCCAAATAACAAAGCCGGCGCTGACGTTCTGTCCATTTAAGCTGGGCAACGAGCCATTCAGGCCCGAAGTGGCAGGGCAATATTTCTTCATAAGCCAATACAAGCTGCCATTACAGAGCAGGCAATCATTCACACCACAGCGAAGTGATGGATGTCAGCGAAGAAGTGATACGGACGCGTTAGAGAAAATCAAAACAGGGAAGATGGAATGGAAAAAAAGACGAGGCCCCATCAAATGTCTGTCCATCTGTGGAGCCGCAAAACAGCCGCCCGACTTCAGCAAACACCTTCATGAGAGCACAGTCAGGACACGCGGCCGGGTCAGAACAAAGCAGATCAGGTTTGAATGATTCGATGAAAAGTCCTGTCTGATCTCTGCAGCTGAGATACAAACACAGAGGGAAGAGCGGAGGACGTGGGCCATTTTATGTTGTTTTCGTTCAGCTCGTAGCCAAACACTGGGTTCACACGCTCCTCTATCAGGGGGCCAGAACCGGCAGAAACTAACTGCATTCACATGCTTTTTTTAACAAGATGGAATTTGTTTTCGTTCACATATTTGTGTTGGCAGATTTCCGTTTTTCTACTCAGACTCAGATCCAGCCGTCGCCCGGCAGCCGGCGGTCCAAACGCAGCCTCCCCGTCCAGTCATCGTCCCCGTTGCCTGCCCATTAAACTGGGTCAGTAACAAGACCCTCGATGCTCCTGCAGGAGGTTCAGCTCCTGAAGCTGAGCGCGTGTGACAGGACCTGCGTTACGTAAGGAGGACGAGAGACTGTGGAGCCAGCGATGCGTCTCTGATGGATTTGTTTGTTTTTAGACCGTCTGTGCTTTGAGCTGCCTCGGCAGTTTAGGCCGCTCACCAGCACACGCAGCCCTGAGCCTCGCTCTCGCTCCGAGTCCCGCGGAGGAATCCGACTGCATTAACGCGTCGGGGACGAGCTGGAGCTCTGCACACGTGACGCCACGGAGCGACGCTCGCGTGTGAAATGCATGAAACATGACTTGTACGCGTCTGTGCGTGACGCTGAATGACGGAACGGGTCACGCTCGCCGCCCCAGTCCTGTTTGTTGACTCATCCTCTCTGGGTTTGCCTGCATTTGCATCATCGCCTCCTCGGGCTTCTGTCCATTTCCTCAGATTTTCCACAGCGTATCGTCCGTTTCTGCTCCGTGAGGAAACTGAAATGAACATGGGAACACAGACAATAAACAGCTGAACGTGTTTTCCTTTGGCGTGGATTCGCTGCGGACTCTGAAAAGTGGCTGCAAAAGGCCGAGACCTGTGTGGGGGAAAATCAAACCCATGCTAAATATAACTGCTCCGATCTGTGATGATGATGGCAGAGCCTAGGGCCTGTGCACTCCCGCGAACCCTCTCGCTGGTCTCCTCACGCTGCCTCACAAGCAGCACAAACACAGCGAGGGGCTGAGACTCGCACAGATGTGCGCTTCTGCAAAATGGTGCCCGGTGCATCCGAACGCAAGCCCATGTTCTCTGGTGCAAATGTTGGCTCAGAGGTCATCGAGGATCCACTGGGATGTTTCAGCTAAGAGAGTGGTCAGTTTGTCACAGGAGAGACTGAACATATGAAATATACTCGTATGATCTGTCTGCTGCTTCAATTATTGTCAGATAAAGACTTTACTGTACATTTCTAATGTGTGCTTTACCTTTGATATATATAATAAAAGTGTGGCTTCATGTGATGAAATAAATGCTTTGGTCTGAAAAGACTTTATGAGAAAAAGGGAATGAGCACCTCATGGAGAGAGTCATTAACAAACAGCGGTGAAAAAGGAGAGAGTCGCTTATGGAGGAACACCTGGTGGAACCCCCAGGGAGGTGTCGAACACTTTACAGATACAGACTGATACAGTAACCGCTGTCAAAGTGAGACACGGCTGACAACCAGCACTCAGCCTCACCTCCGGCGTCGTCCGCTGCCCCTGAGGGTCACTCCGCTGTGATGGAGAGCTGAGCTCAGGTTGTAATCTCAGCCGGCTGCGTGACCTCCAACTGCGTGACCGTCGGCTGCGTGACCGTCGGCTGCGTGACCGTCCGCTGCGTGACCGTTGGCTGCGTGACCGTCCGCTGCGTGACCTCCAACTGCGTGACCGTCTGCTGCTTGACCTCCGACTGCGTGACCTCCAAACTCCCCTGGCGCGTCCTGCACGGCGACCTGCCGCAGCGGCTGCCGGACCGCCGTGCGCGACCGTCGGCTGCATGGCCTCCGGCTGCGCGACCTCCAACTGCGTGACCTCCGGTTGTGTGACCTCCGACTGCGTGACCGTCGGCTGCGCGACCGTCGGCTGCGCGACCGTCGGCTGCGCGACCGTCGGCTGCGCGACCGTCGGCTGCGCGACCGCCGGCTGCGCGACCGTCGGCTGCGCGACCGCCGGCTGCGCGACCGCCGGCTGCGCGACCGTCGGCTGCGCGACCGTCGGCTGCGGGACCGTCGGCTGCGTGACCGCCGGCTCCCTGACCTCCGCTGAGTCCCATAGCCCCGCATGAAAGGCGCGCTGACCTTGGAATCGCCCAGCGCCGCCTCCCAGGATGTGACTCCACACAGAACCAGCGCCAGGCATCGATCGGCGCAGAGTTAGGAAAGGACAGGCCAGCAGTATTGGCTGCACAGTTAACAGTTATTACCCTGTCTCTCTCACTCGCTCGCCCGCCCGCTCGCTCTCTCTCTCTCCCCTTGGCCGGGCGCTTGGTCGCACTTTCCATTACTGGCAGGCACAGCTGATCGCATATCGATGGGTCAGTCAGTCGTTCGCTCCTGCGCTGTTTCAAAACATCTGTCACTGGGTATTTGACGTGTTACAGCTGTGAACTCCAGCAGACGCAGCTCTGAGGTCTAGGGAGCTGTTTCTAAGGTGGTCTCCAACCAGCATCGTGTGGGGTCAAACAGATAAATGACAAACCAACCAACGCTGGCTCCATTTATAACTTCACTTCTCTCCTCTCTGAGCTGTGTATCAGTGTGCAACCTGTGGATCACTGCTGCGTCTCCTCTGATCTGATGCTACTGCACGGAGATTCAGGCGAGCATCACCTCCACAGAAATAATAATGGTGACCAACATACAGAAATGGATCTTGTAGCTGTTTCACTAGTGAAGTAAGTCTGTGACTGAGAATAAGAGCAGGTTCTGCACAGAAAGCTCCTGAAACCCTGCAGAGTTAACGGTGCCTGTTCGACAGCCTCCCAGGAGTAAACAGCACCAAATGACCTGCATTTGTCAGAGTGAAATGCTTGAATTGATTGCTCCATTAACGGCCTGTTTATTTTCTCCACTTCTCCAACTCTTAAATCTTCCCTGCGTCTTTTGCGTGATTGCTGTTGCTTTGGGCTTCGTGGGTCAGCGAGCGCCACAAAATGAATGTATATCAGGCTCGTTCCTGGGTCACCTTCCTCTTCATCTGCCACAACAGAAGGGAAGAAAAACTCAGGCAGCGAGACCCAACTTCTCCTGCACTTCATTAAATACCGCTGGAAAAAGAGGAACTATCAAAGTAAAGTAGCCATAAAATAATAACTGTCTGCTGTAAATCCAGAATTTCAAATTATTTGTCAATGAAACCCAAAAAGCCTTCAGCAGTTCTACTGTGCCGTTTGTGAAACTGATTCTCTCATGGTTCCATGGTGACACATGATGAAGAGCACGGTCAGACCAGGGACGACGCTCGCAGGCTTAGATGATGTATGAAAGGAGAACACGGTCACTGCCGCCAGCGATGGGGGCGAGAGACGAATGTTGGGGGGAACGAACCACGGCACCGGCGCTGGATCAACGTCTGCACAGCACGCTAACGTTTGTGATACAACTCAGGTTAATCAACTGGGTCGTGTTTGTCAGGACAGCAGCACTGGGAGAGGATCCAGCCTTCATCCCACACCATGCAAAACCTTCATATGCTGCAGAAAACACTGAAAATGTATTTATAACCAGCATTAATATTTATTTCCATGACAACGTCACATGTAATAAAAGCTGCAATGCAACATATTTATAGGGACAAACGATTGAAGTATTAAATAATAATCTTAATGTACATTAACGAAATAAAAATAAACTATCAAAAAAGAAAACCTGAGTTACCGTTGGTTACAGCCACATAACAGGTAAAGCAACATGTTGGACGTGTGGTTGCTAAGCAGCCAAAACAGCAAATGCTTAACTTCCAGTAAATGGCCCCACATTACACTGTGGGACCTAAAGGTTTATAATGACCCAGCTGAGGTAAGAGAAGCCGCCTTGTTCTTCAGCTACACAAGAATGTTGGATTTCTGTGAGCAGAAGGTTGTAAAACAGAGTCTATTAATAAACCTGCTCTCTCGTCTGACCAGCGTTGTTTGATCGGTCATGGAAATCAGCCACGGAGCTTCTGGGCCGGTCGCGACAGGCTTCACATCCATTATGTGCAGTGACGATGCTGAATGTCTGGCAGAGCGCTTGGTGGGACTTGTGCGTGTTGCACCACAGCTTCCTTCATGCATTATACTAATTGGCCGTGTGTTCCTGAACCTCCTGGGGTGCACGCTTTAACCAAAGCCCGGCCGTGGATGCGCAGCATCATTATCTAGACAAAGTGTTTCCTCCCACTGCTGCACCTTAATGAAGCCGCGTGAGCAAATCCTCTGGATCTACCTGAGTTTCTCCATAAATTATATGATGTATGATATTAAAGCAGAGTGAAAGGTGATGTTGCTTTTGTGTTTTTCATAGTACAGTGTGAAATAATGTCTTAATCACCCTTGCAGTCTGTTTCTCACATTCTCCCTCCTTAGATATAAATGCTCCCAGTGGCTGCATCAAACCTGTGACTCTATTATAACACACATACGCACACACATGCATAAAGACTACATCATATGCCTGAAGCCATTTTATAACATGCTTTTGTCTGAAGTCAACCCACAGACAGACACACATCATTATGAGCTCCTGTACAATATAATGAGGCTAAAACAAACATCCAAACCTATGCTGCACATGCAAAAGAGTTAAATGCCTGCAAAGACACAGCAGCTACAGTAGTGTTTATTCAGAGCCATTTAAATTCATTAAATCACAGATGGTTGGACTTAAGCCGTGCAGAGATGATATTTCATGTTCCTTCTGTTACCGACCAATCCAGGTTTTGCCAGTGTCACAGTGTATAGTTACACATAACTGTGCAGTTTCTATAACAACCTTCAAATTCACCTTAATGCATGAAGAGGACAGAGTAAAAATATCTGTGCCTGCTCCTGTGTGTCTGGCAGCTTCGCCTTTATTTTCTGCTCCCGCATATATTTCCGAGCAGCTCTCTTCATCTTCTTGACCGCGTCCGTCGCTGTGGGTGGACCCGTGCGTTACTGTGTGCATTGTGCATGCTACGGCTCCAGCCTGCGTGGAGCACGGCTAATACTGCTCATTCATCAAGCCAGATAGCTGTTCAAATAATGAATCTAACCCCGGCTTCACCTCGGGGACGAAGAGCTGGGGACGAAGAGCCGGAGACGAAGACCAAGGAATGAAGAGCCGGGGACAAAGAGCCGAGGATGAAGAGCCGAAGACGAAGAGCTGGGAACAAAGAGCCGGAGACGAAGAGCCGGGAACGAAGAGCCGAAGATGAAGAGCCGGGGACGAAGAGCCAGGGACGAAGAGCCGAGGACGAAGAGCCAAAGACAAAGAGCCGAAGACGAAGAGCCGAAGACGAAGAGCCGAAGACGAAGAGCAGAAGACGAAGATGAAGAGACGAAGACGAAGAGCCGGGACGAAGAGCCAGGGATGAAGAGCGGAGGGATGAAGAGCCAGGGGCGAAGAGCCAGGGACGAAGAGCGGGGGACGAAGAGCTGGGGACGAAGAGCGGGGGACGAAGAGCCTGACCTGACTGACAGGTCATTAGCACAGAAAGGTTGGAGGTGGAATAGTCTTCTACAGCAAATACCTGTGTTTGTAATTGGCTTTCATACCCTCTGAAACCATTAACCTTGTAACAGGTCTTGTCCTGGCTGAACCACGTCCCCTGCTCATTTCCACCCAGCCAGTGAACCCTCATTAGGGACTTTTCTGATGAATTAGCTGACGCCTTAAAACACACACCTCGAGGAACACGGAGGCTGCATGTAAACAAGGCCCACGTTAAATGGTGGTTGTCTAAAGGTGCGTGTGCATCAGCCGCCGCTGTCGTCTCCATCGCATCCTTGAACCTACTGCAGCACCCAAACACCGCCGCGTAATGAAACGGGTTGCACACAAGTGCTCGAAAGTGACACATGACAAATTGATCCTGCGTGTTTTCCCCCAAAATAGAGCCGAATACAGTGGTTCTGAGCCTGTGGGACGCGTTCCACCAGGATTTGCTGGACGTCTCATGTAGGCTCCCATCTGTTGTCAGTGATGCAGGCCAGTTACATCTTGCAGCTCTCGCCAAATCGCCTCCTAGTTTCCTGCATATTAATCAAACCTGGGGGAGGCAGAGGAAGGACAGCGCCTTAAAGACAAAGGAGGTTTAGGAGAATTAATGGATCTTAAAGTCAGCATGTTTTGGGTCAATAGCCTGCGGAGATTAAGTGTTTTCCCAGTAGAAACCCAATTACCAGTAGATCCACATACAAGGAGGAGAGAGGAGGTTGATCAACAGTTGTTTGGGTGCATTCACTCGTTTTGCATCCTGTTATATTATCATACTGTATATGGGTCAACAGTGTTGTTGTTGTTGTATAAATTCTCACTATAATGAGGTAGAGACTCTGAGAAAAACTTATTTATTTGCCATTTGGACACAGATGCCAATAGATACAATTGGAACGGCGTGTGTTGGCGCACTAGAAGATCCTTATTCCCCTTTGGGGATTCGCTGAAGCTCACTCAAATTGGATGTGTAATATATGTGAGGAGCCTCCTGCAGGTCATCCTAAGCACTATTAATCACTGCCAGAGGCACGTCTGAGCCGCAGCCTTAGGAGCCTCCAGACGCCTCCAGACGCTTTAATCCAGTTCTGTGTCGCGGCTCAAACAGACCAACTCAGGAACACGGAATAATCGTTAAACGCTTGAGTCGATCCTGGCGTGTTGTTAAGCAGGTTGTGGTAAAAGCACCCCGTCAGGTATGGGAGCAAAGAGGCACAAAAGCAAACAGACGACTCCAATGTCGTAGCCCATTTTGTTGGTACTAAGATGAAAACTGTGGCACTGATGTGAAGTGGGTGGCGGTTCAGACTTCCCTTGCAAAGTTTTAAAAGTTGTTGGACTTGAACACAGTTCCTGGTGAGACTAAGATTTAAGTGCACCCGTGACGGTACAAGGAGACATCCGTCACTACTGTCAGAGACGGGATAAAAATAAGCTTCTATCGCTGGAAGACACACTATCTCAGTGTGTGTCAGTCCAAAACAAGCAAGTCAGAGACAGAGAAAGACTGGGAGACTTTGAGTGACACACTGGAAAAAGACTGAGAGCATCTAAGATGGGATTTAATTTCCCAGGGGTGCCGTGTTGGGCTCTCGTGGTCCCCTAGCAAACTAGTCTGAGCTGAAGACAACCCAGTCTGGCTAAATGAAGCCCAATGGAAACCCTGCAGTAGCAGACAGTCCAATTAAGACTGCAGCATCACTCATGGTCTTAGATGACCTCTGGCAGTGTAGATGGGGAGAAGACCAGGTCGGATGCTGCTCCTGGGCCCCTGCGTGCGGACCTGGTGCTGTGTTACGCAGGAAACTTACAAAGTAGATTGGGACACACATATTCATCTGCGCAGGTCTGCAGCTCAGCTCCAGGAAATGCAGCAATCTTTCACCGTCTACGCTGAAGAGTTTGACTGTATTCATTAAACGTGAGAAGCAGTCAACACGGAGAGAGTCTCCAAGTGTGTGATTGGTTTTCTTCAGGCTCCAGTGGACAGGACAGACGGGCTGAGAGGCAAAAACAGAACATAGAACCAAGGTTTGAGGACGGTCCGCATTAATGTTTGGATGATTGGAAAGGCATTAGAATGCATGTGTTAACGTCGGCTTCCTCGGAGGGCGAGGTCTCGCTTCTGTCTGTCATGCAGCTAAGTCAATTTAAATAGGCACAAAATGGGAGTGATTGAAAAGCAGGCAGCGTGTCCGACCTGTAGCAGGATGAGAGGCGTAACAGGATTAGGTTGCTTGACGGCCCGGTGTCTACGATGTTCACCTTCACCTGGTGGAGAGGTTCAAGACAAGAACAATGCGACAGGTTTAATCATTTTAGTCTGGTGTCTGAAAAGCATGAAGGGCCAAAGTCATCCATTAGGTTTTCTGGGACCACGAGACGACGATGGCGTCATGTTTCCTGGGGTGTAAGAGCAGCGAAAGGCAACCTTAAAGTGTGTCATGTGTTTGTGTGTGCAAAGAAATAGATCACATATCACTATCATGGAGCAAGGACTCCAAACTCGTAAGTCAGCAGACGTCCATAGCTGTAGGTCAAAGGTCAGACTAGCAGAGTTCTCTCACGATGCCAAATAAGATTTTTAAAAGGTTTCAATAACCTTTTTCAGCTTTTCAGTCTATTTTTCCTTTACGACACCTCTACCTCAACAAGGTGCAGACATGTCAACCCTGACTTCAGGGCCTCAACAATTTTGAGGTGTGCTATTTTTAGACAAAAGAGACAAGAGACGTGAGCCCGTGATTCATCAGAATCAACGGTGGTATTTATAGCTTGAAGGAGGTCAAATGGTTGATCAATGAACAGATGTAGAACACAGACAGAATAGTGTGATAGTTATTTTAACCCCGTGTTGGTCACAGTGTGACAGCAGGAAGGAGTTCATTATGGGTCATACACCATAACATGATAGTGGTGGTTCTGTTTGGTTTCCTTTGACTTCCAGCCTTCTTGGTTGTCTGTATCACAGTCTGTGCTTCTCCCTGGAGGCACAGAGCACACGCTGAAAGATTGGAATATTTATTTATGTGTGTGTGAGGGGGTGAATGAGTGACAGCAAATACAAATGAAGGGCAGCATGAAAGGTGGAGAGGGGAAATTAAAAGCCTGAGGCATCACACAGAGTTCACACATGATGCTAGTTCGCATTAGGAATAAACCTCTGATTCACACGATTCGAGTGTTTACTGGTTCAAACGTCTGTTCAAACAAGGAAACAGGTAACAAATGAATCCCATGATCAAAGAAAATACTATTTGATTTCTGGGAAAAGCAGAAATTGTTGCGTTTTTCCAGCTCCTCCTCCATGATGCTCTATAAACACATCTACGTCCATAGGCCAGATTTCCATCTCTTCGTCTTCATCTTCATTGCAGCAGCGTTCAACCCCGGGCCAGTTGTGATAAGGCAGCGGTGGCAGCAACGATCACTCAGCTGAGGCTTCACTGCTCGATAACCTCGTCTCACGCCTCGCGCCAAGGGAATCCAATGAGGCGCAGCCAGAGCGACAGCTTCTCCTTTTCCACCCGCAGGCTCCTCAAAGTCTTATCAGTCACAGTTAATCACTTCCACTTAAACAAGACTCTCCTTTATCTCCATAACCGGGCGCGTTATGAAGCGCTGGCTGAACTGAACGGGAGCGATCGTGGGAGACGGAGCGTTTTATTAGCGCGGTTTATTAGCATGGCTGCTACCGGACGCTGGGGGTGTTAACGGCGGCACACGGTCTGTAATTAGCCTCAGCGCTAACTGAAGCACGGGCCTCACCTGTCACCAGGGTGAGGCTGAAGTCTTCTGAAGATGCAGCCTCACTGAGTCCTTTGCCTTTGACTCCCTCCCATCACTTTGTCTCATATTATTATTATTATTATTATTATTGGCAGTTTGTTTGTGACCTGCTCTAATGTGTGACGGGAGGAGGATTCCTTCATGTCACACACTCTGAATCAGGTCAAACCTGACTGACCAGTCATTTATAACTGGAGCAAATTCATTCCAAGTTGTTAGTGTCCAGTATTTAGAGCATGTTAAATACGTTAATCTGAGTCACAAAACAAGCTTTCATGTCCCGTCTTCAAACGACTCGCCAGGCAAATTCCTTTCTTCCCAATTATCGTTCCCTTTTCTTTCCCTTATCGCCATAAACATGGCTCCTTTGATGGAGTCATATGAAGATTAACAGATTCTTATCTAATTGTTCAAACAGAAAAGTGTGATGAAGGGCGAGATTCCAGTCGACAAAGAGTTTTTTTCCAAAGCATATAAATCATCAGGACACGCAGCATCAGGCGTGTGATCACTACAGCCAATATCACGCAGGAATAGGTTTTAAACAGAGGTGGAATATTTCAGGACGCGTCATGTATCATTCACCTGCTGTCGCGCTTCCTCTGCCTTCACTATTGTGTCTATTTCCTCCTCTTCAGCACACGAGCTTCTTAAACCTCAGAAGCTTCAAGAAAGCGCGAACCTTCGACTCGAACGCCAGGATGTGCTGCACGGAGCAACGGTTCGCTCTCAGCGTGAACGAGGGAGAAGGAGACGATACGCAGCAGTCACAAACTCCAGCCCCACCTGCCAAAGCAGCAGTAAATAGGGACCTGCGTCTGCTTCCTGCAGCGTTTCACTGCTCGCTCTCTTCCTTTCTTCACTCTCTTCTCTGATGACAGATCACATTTCAATCGTTTCCAAATGACCCTTCGGAGAGTTCGGCTTCGCCCGGCGCTGAAACGTCTCGTGTCCTTTTGCTTTTCACACTCGAGACGTGACTGAGTCTCACAGGGGCGATTAGCGCGTCGCTAAACGAACCAACGCGAGGCTCCTCCACAAACACCGGATAGAAAATAAATCAGGACCTATTCGCTTGTGGAGCAGCTGCCGTATCTATTGTCGGCGCAGATGAAACACTGCTGAATGCATGTTTTTGTCCCAGATCACAGCCAGCGTCAGCGCTCAGTGTTAATACTGTGACACAGCAATTAGTCAGGCAACATTAGTATAAATGGAGAAGAAACATTAGGTCCTGATTGAGATTTCCTCTCCTGATTAGTCTGACAAATTGGCTCCGTGCTGAGGTTACGTTCAAGGATGTTTGCCTCAAGCATTTCTGCCTTTCTGCACTTGAAGTATGCTTTGAATCTGCTATTGATACAGTTGACGCATATTAAGGCTGATGGACTAGCAGAAAAGACGTGTAAAATACAATGTGTAGTGGTTGTCAAAGGGGAAAGGTTGGTCAACAAAGTAAAACATTGACTTGAAGCAATGACAAAATGTTATTTAACATCCCTGTGAGGTCAACACGACATTTGTTTCAGAAGGTTAGAAATGAATTAATTGAAAACAAATGAAGGGAAAGACAGATGAGACAGGTGCCCTCTGTCCCCTGAACAGAGCAAACACACCACAGGTGTTTGTTTGCAGCAGCTGCATGTAACACACACATCCACGTGTACAGAAAAGGTTGAACTCTGTGTATGTGCTGACAGTGCAAATAAATGAATCTCTTTTTCCAGAACTATGAAAGCAAAACAGCACTTGACAAGTCATGGATGTGTTATCCAGATCCTGGTCGTTCAGAGAGAAACTGGCTCCATAATTATTTCAGCTGGAAGGTTCCTGCACGAGAAACGCCTGTTGAACAGCATCACCGACGTGTTGTTAATTGGTTTCATTCCCACTTTAAGTAACTCTCTGGCTACTGGGAAGCTCGTTAAGTAGATAAGGATTCATTAGGACAAACGTTTTTCCATTATTCACCCTCTTATCGACTCCGTGATGCTCTCGCAGCTGCTGCTCATTCGGCTCTGAGCTTCTCCATCTCAACACGACACAAAGTGAAGTCGAAACCACACTCTGACGGTGACTTGAGCTCATGGAGTGGGTGGCGGTGGCACAGAAGGTCGCGCCCCAGCGCATCAGCGGGTCGATTGCCAGCTCTTCTTCTAGAAGTTGCTCCTAATAAAAGTCTGAGAGTTTCCTGTGGACTCATCACCACAAATCAACCCTTGACCTACACTTGTTTTGCTACAGTCATCTGAGCTCCAGTTCTTGATGAGAAGAGCATGAAACCCCAGAGGGAGCGTGAGTCACGCTGCTTGGTGAAGAGGGGGGGTGGGGGGGAGGACGTCATGTGTGGAATCAGAGACGAGGCAGGAGGAGATGAGAGTCAGCGGATAATAACAAAAGCCGCACGTCTGACAACACTGACACCTCGTCCAAAGTTTCTGTGTTCTGAGTTCACTCTGACAGAACTGAGTGGGTGTGTTGAGGTGTAGTGAGCTAAAAAAACGTCAAAGTCTGGACGTGCTCTGGTTTCATCTGCAAAGCAGCACGTCAGCAAACGGAGACGCCGTCCCGAAAAGAGGAATAAACAATCAGCGCTTTTAAGATGGAAGTGGAATAAAAGGAGCGTGGACACCTGCGTGTGACCCAGAATAAACAGCTGCTGCAGGTGAGCTGTTCGCTGAGTAAGGGTTCTCTGCAGAAGCTCAGCAGAACGCGATGACTGGAAGGAAACCATTTCAAACTAGCGTCACGACGATCACAAGAACTTTTAGACTGGAACACTTCAACGTTAGGTTTTATGTTATTCTATCGTTTTGCTATGCTTTGTGCACAGCACTTTGGTTAACCTTGTTGTTATTTTAAAGCTAGATTGAGGTTGAACGCGTTCACAGCATCGCAATGTCGTGAGCGGAAGCACAGCAGGTCTGGGTTCCTTCAATTTTCCTTTTTTGTTCTTCAAAGTAGCACGAAATTCAAGCAGATGCTTTAAATCTTATCAAAAGCCGCAGCCCTTAGTGCTGAACTCAGACACTTGGGCCCCTGAGAATAAGCTACAGACACGAGTTAAAGACACAATTCAAGCGCAAGTTCTTTAATGTGGATGCTTTTCGACTGTGCATCAAATATAATTAACATAAGTGAAACGTCCCAATGGACGGGTTTTGAAGCTTTTTGCGTCCTTCGCATATTCAAAAACTGCAGTTCACAGATGAAAACTCGTGGAACTCATGGAACCGAGCAAATCGAGCACAGGGACAAAACCACAGCGTCCACACATTTCACTGGTTGAGAGGCGTAAATGAGATCACAGGACAAGACGTGTGAGCGCGAGCGCGGCGCGTATGAGGAGGGGAGGACGCCGCCCACTGCTGCCGTGAGGCGCTCAGTCGGCCTCACGGCGCCCAGCGAGCGCTGCGGTGGTTACATAAGCACATTAGAGCGGTGTGCACGCATGCATTGGCTGAGTCGCACACACGCACGCACGCACAAGAGCAGCGCGGCGCTGCAGTCTGTCACTAACCTTGACTGCATTTCCATTGTGACCCCAACCCCCCCCTTACTCTCAGCCGGGCGGGCGAGGAGTCACAACGCAACCTAAATATGAGACACACAATAATCTGACAGGCTCTCACACGGAGCTGCTCGTTCCAGGGAAGAAGAGAATGCAATGATCAGGTTTGTCTCATGAACTCATGGAGCCGGATAATGGACTCGTTCTTTAAATATCAAGTGATTCGCTGGTAGATTACTGTGTTTTAAAGGGGGTGGGGGTTTTACAAATCCCCTGAGTGCTGGAGAGATTTTATAGGGATGTCATCTTTTTATTTGTTCCACGGACACAAATAATACATAAACTACTGTAAACGTAGGTTGAAAACACTGCACATGAAATGTTTGGTGCTTGGGCTCTGAATGAAATAATTTAAAACAGATATTGGAAGTGAACATACACAGGAAGTGAACAGACTCTGAGTTTAATTAAATGTGATCAAGTGTAATTTTGCAGATGAGCTGCTGGCTATTGATGCTAACTGTACCTGCTATCGTTCCCAAGTTTCATCACACAGTTAAAGGGTTAAAAGCTGATCAAATGAAGGTCGACATCGTTCTACTAATGAAAAGCCAGTTCGGAGCCTGAACTGTGACTCTGCATGAGAGGGACACGTCAGCGGACAAGTGGCTGTCAGCTTATGTAAATGCGGAGCGAAGGCAGGAACGGAGCGCGGACACACGACGAGGCGGCTGGAAAAAAAGTTGCGTCACCGCTCAAAATCGATCTCCTTCGATCTTCTGCACCCACGTGATGCTCCAGCGGGCGCTCGGGGTCAAAGGCGCTCGGCCGCTCGCGACCAGGCTCCACCGAAACAACCCAAAACACGCCGAGCACGGATGGAAAAAGAAACAATACGTACATCTTTATTATTTTACAAGAAGGGCACATTTTTTTGTTTGTTTTGTACAAACCGTAAACTAAATACTGTAATAATTCGGAGGGTTATAATCTTTGACATCACTTTCATGAGTTGAACACCAGAAACATGTAAATAAATAAATACATAAATAGTCAGTGACTGTAAATTAAAATCCCACACTGGAGAAAACCTACAGCCTGTAAGTCTGCTACACACATTAAGGAAGTTCTGAAGATAATAAGCACTTGTGTTCATCACGACTACATTTTGAACATCATTGTACAATACTACATCCTGCTTCCCAAACCTAAATACTGCCACTTTTAAAAGTGAAGCTTTGTTTGCTGAATTGAAGCTGAGGTAGGGACTCTGTTGTCATCCTCCCCAAGTGAAACCCCATCATTGTTAAAATGCCTGCACATTCCCAGGCCCTGTGAAGAGGAAGAGGGGGAGGAGGAGGAGGAGGGGGAGGAGGGGGAGGGACTCTGCTGTCAGATTCGTTTAAGTTGTCATACATCATGTAGCTGCATTGACGGCGAGACCGTGTTCTGTCACTACCGCTTCCCAGAGCAACCGGGGCATCGCGGCGCAAACACTCCGGATCAAACAAAGTATTTTGCTTGTGGACCTGACGTGGCCCTTCTCCAAACTCGAAGCAGCGGCAGCTGGAAGGATGACTCACCGAGCTGACAAGGTGAAGGCTTTACACGCAGCAGAGATCCTTTTAGCTCTCAGCTGGACGCTATAAATGTATACACACAACAGGTCATTCCAATGGATCAATAAACAAATCACTGTATCTCTAAGGAGACCCCCACACCCAAGTCTTAGCATAAAAAGCTTATAAAACCCTGACAAAACCTCAGCGTAAGCTACAGCACAGCCACATTCAGCCAAAAACTGGAATTTGGCAATAATACAAATAATAAGAATAAGAGTAATATTAACAAACAGTCAGGTGGGGCTCTGATTCTGCACTTTGACTCTACAGAAAAGAAACAGGAGGCCCGTCTGTTTAATAATGAATTCAGCCTGCGTTAACATCCGGAACGCTCATCAAGTAGACAGAGGCAGCCAGGAGAAAAGAGAAAGAGACAGAGGGAAAGGGAGGATGGAGGCGGGGTGGAGGGAGAAGCACATCTCCCCCAAGGCGCTTCCCTTCCATGTCCAGTCCTGACAGATTATGTGCAGTTCACATTTTATCGCATGTTTGTGTCGGCTCGTGTCTGCCAACACGAACGGGATTAGGAGGAACCGGTGAAGAGTGGGAACGGAGGATTTCTGGGCCGATACGGTGGGAAGCTCGTGGGCCGGAGGGTCGAGGCCAGAGGCCTCATTATGATGAGACTGTGGAATGGGATTCCAGCGGAAATGAAATTAGTTCATAATACGAGCCGGATAATCCAATTTCCACTTCATAAATATCAATTTTTAAACTGGGGAGCAGCAAATGGCAGCAGCTGAGGACAGGGAGGCAGAGGACATGAGTCGCAGGCCGAGTCACGTATTGAGCTGAAAGATCCCAACTAACTCCAACCCCCCTCGCGTTGCTGCCATCTCGATAGCATTGGATTTTCCAGAGCAGGAAAATCAAATGCTCCGTTCAAGACCAATTGCTTTCTATCGGATCAGCTTTTCCTTTCTCTCAACAGTTTCACGCCTACATGGACAAACATAGCACGCAGTGGAAGCGCGGCGCTCGATGACGGGGAGCGTTCTCTCCCCAGCAACAATGAACACAACAGCACAGAGACACAACAGGGTCCTGTTTCTACTCATCAGGTACAAAACAGAGCATTCAGGGGCGTTCTTACCTCACACATGCATCGTCTGTTGCTCTCCCACTTTTTGATGACACCATTTACTTCATAATAAAGATATCGAGTGTTTGCTTGAACACTTAACTACTAGTGTCCTTTAATGTAACATTCAAACTGGTGCAAAGAGTTGATTTAAGCACAAACATGAGATAAAGAGGAGATGAGGGTCTCGTAATAGCAACAAACCCGACCCGCCGTATGTGCAGCTGATTACCGTGACTAGCCTCAACACTGTAAACTGTGTTTGTGTATTTGTTGCGATGGCTTCTGGACTCGACCCCTGCAAACGGACCCGCTGTCACGCTTCATGCCCCGCACGCCTCCACGGCCGGCGTGCTCAGCATCAGCAACTTACGGAATCAGATATCTGCAAGTTTGCAAAAGGTCATAAAGCGTCGCTTTGTGCCTGCTGCTGCTCGGCCTCCTCTGTACAAGCAGAGGCATCTTAGTTTACAGGCCGACACTGGTTTTTAATTATGGACTGGCAGCGTTTGCCAAAAATAGAGTCATTAGTTCCACCCTAAGTGGGCAGAGTAAGGACTCGAAATGGAGGCCTGCCAAAGGAGAGGCTGAGGTGGGAGAAGAGACGAATGTGAAGCAGGTGAAGGAGTGAGGAGGGACAGACGACCGGAAGCAACAGGAAGAAGAGAAGAAGAAGAAGACCTCTTATCTGCCCCCTTTGGAGACGTCTCCACTCCCTTTACTCCCTTTCTTTCCCTTCTCTTTCACATCAGTTGAACATGTCGGGGTGTGAAGATAAATAAGATGGGAATGGGAGGATTCACCGCAACAACCTGTCTTAAACGCCTCCATCTGCCCAACGCCTGCTTTAGTTTGGATTATTTCTCACTTTGGTGCATGAGGTAACTGTAACCAAAATAAATTACTACTGCATCACAGGTTGTCCAAAAAAACGAATAGCAAGAAAAAAACTGCAAGATTAAATATACTGCACCGAAACCAACTTACCCACATTTCCCCTCCATGTTTCCATGAAACACTTACTGTATAAAACACCTACAAGACATTTTGCTAACGGTCCATGGTATATACTGCGTTCGACTCCTCCCCGGATAGTGTCAGTTCTGTACAGTATAGTCATGCAGATGTGCACACCTTCTACATGTGCACACAGCTCGTGTTCTGCTTTCATATTCACATTATCAACATTTATCATCAAATGTGTGAATTTCATCAATAAATGCTGACAGTATTTTGCAGATAGTTGTATCCGGGTTAAAGTGCCTTTACTTTGTAACATTCTGTGGGTTTTTCCTGCGACGGTCCAGAGTTCCGTTCCCTCCGTCTCCTCGCGTGGAAGCGATTTTACGCGCCTTCGTGAACTCCCCTCTTCTTAGCTCGACACGGTTTTGTGCTGCCCGTTCTGTGTTATGGGATTGATCTTGTCCAGCGTGACCTCGTTGTCGCTGTCCAGGTTCCCAGAGATGGCCGGGGACAGGATCTCCAGGGTATTGTTTCCCACCCCCACCTCCACCTGCCCTCCGTCCTTCTTCTGCGACTCCTCCTCCTGCAGGACGCTGTGGGGGATCACGTAGCCGCTGGAATTGGTTCCCTCCTTGGGGATGTGAGTCTTGGGCTGATACTGGCTGTTGGGGTTGGCGCTGGGGGCGCCCTGGTTGTTGTTAATGCTGACGATCTCGATGGTGTTGCTCCCCGGGCAGAGCCGGTGGCAGCCCAGCAGGATGGAGAAGGCCTTGCGGAAGTCTGCGTTGAAGGCATAGATGATGGGGTTGAGCGAGGAGTTGGCCCAGCCGAACCACACGAACACGTCGAAGGTGGTGGAGCTGATGCAGGCGAAGTCGGCGGCGCCGTCCGGCAGGTTGGGCTCGCAGAAGGGGACGATGCAGTTGAGGATGAAGAAGGGCAACCAGCAGCACACGAACACGCCCATGATGACCGAGAGCGTCTTTAGGACTTTGGTTTCTCGCTTGAAGGACATTTTGAACGAGCTCTCGCTGTCCATGTTGGAACTGTTCCCCATGCTGCTGTGCCGGTTCTTGGCGTTCTCCGCGGCCCGCTCCAGCGCCGATATCCTCCGTATCTGCTTCTGGGCGATGCGGTAGATGCGGGTGTAGGTGACCAGCATGATGACCACGGGGATGTAGAAGCTGATAAAGGAGGACGAGATGGCGTAGGTCCTGTTAAGGCTGGCGTCGCAGTTGTCGGGAGGGAGCTCGGCCGGGTCGGTTCCGTTGAGCTCTGCGTAGGTGTCCTGGGCTTTGTGCCAGTTGAGCTGAACGGGGATGAAGGAGATGAGGACCGACAGCGTCCACGCCACGCTGATCATCAGACACGCCACCTTGGGCGTCATCTTGCGCTCGTAGCGGAACGGGCTGGAGATGGCCCAGTAGCGGTCGACGCTGATCACGCACAGGTTCAAGATGGAGGCGGTGGAGCACATGATGTCGAACGCCACCCACACGTTGCAGAACTCGCCGAACGGCCAGAAGCCCACGATCTCCGTGGCCGCCTTCCACGGCATCACCAAGATGGCGACCAGCAGGTCCGAGATGGCCAGCGAGATGACGAAGAGGTTGGTGACCTTCGACCTCAGGTGCCGGAACTTGGTGACGGCGACGCACACGAGCGTGTTGCCCAGCAGGGTGGTGAAGATGAGGAGCGAGAGGAAGCAGCCGGTCAGCACGCGCTTGGACGAGTCCCGGTCCGGGAGCAGCTGCCTGCCGTCGCGCACCGTCGAGAAATTCTGCTCCATTGTTTGTGTTGCGCTACCAGTAAAGTTGAGCGGGGGAGCGGCCGTCACCCCATCACATCCGCAGCCTGCGGCTGTGCCTCTCGGGGGGACGCGTTCAGGCGCTCGGCGCCGGCGTGGTCTGTCTGGGCACCAGCTCTCCGACGGACTGGCTCGTCCATAGGCTTCTTGTCACAACCAGCATCCTCGCACGGGCGCCTATTAATATTTTAGAACCAGCTCGTCGGCAGTTTGGCCCGCGAGAGTGTCCGCGTGGTGAAATCCTGCAGCCACCGACATTCTAGCGTGGAGAGAAGCAGCCGTGACTTTTCCCAACCAGCACCACCGCTCGCTGGGCTTGTTTCCCGCTGGACGTCCTCCCCTCACTGGAAGTTTCGCACCCTATCGTTGCTGTCAAATAAACTACGGCTTAGCCTTATATACCATCTCATCAATAACTCCTATTGATGGGTTTTGCGCTGCGTTTATCTGATTTGTTCAGTGATCCTCGAGGCGTGTCTGTGTGGTTATGTTGGTGCCTGTATTGACGCAGATCCACCCCGGCTGCTGGACGCTGGCTTTTATTTCTGCAGCTCCATTTGAGCAAATGCCACAGTCTCCGGGACGATCCGCCGGTGCCAACTGCGCTCCGAGACAAAAACTGGGTTCAAAAAAGTCCCAACAGTCCGTTTACGAATGAGGAGACGTATATTTAAGGTGCCGTTCGTCGCATGCAGCAGCACCACGGCTCCTTTAGGCTGTCGTGTAGTTTTAATCCTGACGTGGGCTCCGTTTTGCTTGTTTTTGGTTTGCGTGCCGATTTGTGAGAGCGCAGCAAAAGCTTTCAAACCCCTTCAGGTCGGATTCTGGCACCTTCGTGAAACATACGTGGCTTTGCAATCCTCCCCTTAACGTCGTCATAACTGAGCCCGCTTTTACCTTACTTCGTGATTCCCTCAAACACAGTGCGTGGCGCGCGCCGCGCCGCGCTCCGTGGACGCGGCGCGCTCCGGACCTGCCGCGATGCCCGAGGTTCGCTTCCAGAACAATCAGATCCAAAATCAGCTCCACTGGACGACGTTCAGTCCCAAAAGAATCCACATCTGCGCGGCGTAGATCCCACTCGTGCGTTGTTCCGCGCTGGAGGAGCTCGCCGTCTTTGCGCCCTTCTCCATTAAAAGTCACGCTCCGGTTTCAGACGGTTCTCGGGTGTTGAGCAGTTCTTCTGCGTTCTTCTCTCGGTTGTCGGGCCACATTCAGTTACACAGCGACGTCTCTGCGGGCTGAAGGACCGACGGAGGCTGACGGGAATGACTCCGGTCGACCCAAGACCGCTTCCACGCGCGCTCCTCTCTCTCCACTCAGCTGCGGCTGCCGCTGTGCGCCGCGGCGCCAGAGAGGACGCGAAGACGGGCACAGGCGCGCTTGGAATGACAGCGTGAATTCATGGGATGTCTCTTTTCATATAACAGTAATAGATCTGTACAGGTGAAATGTACAATTTCCTCTTAAATCATTTAAATCAGCCAAAAGCTTGAGGAGGAGCGACAGATACATTGCTGGGCTGTGGGTTTCCTAACACCAGATATTGCAAATAAATGAGCGTATTATAAAAACGCAGCCCAGCTGGTTACTGAGCGGTACTTTTCCTTCTTGTGTCGAGAGCAGGGCTGTTGGTCTGAATGAAGGCGCGTCCCTCGGCTGTTCCATCGACGCGCATTATTTACGCGCACAAAAACATTCCCTCTCTTTTTCCGGCGAGGAACATTTCAAGTCCGAATCCAACTAAACACTTTATTATAAGCGGCACACATTCATCATCACTGTTGCATTGTTTCGCATTACAGTAAGAATGAAACCAGTCTCCACTTTATTTGCGCGCACTTTATTTTAGTCCTGACTTCACTGCTGCGACGACCCCAAAAATAAAGGCAGAGCTAAAAATGAAGACGCTGCGGTGCCCTGGGATGAACCGTAGCCAGCAGCCACGCACGCTGAGGCGCAGTGAGGCCATCTGCTGGATGCAGGACTGCAGGGACTCAGCGCTGGCTGAGGGAGCAGGCTACGGCGTGGATGCGTTAATTAACGCCTCTCCAGTAAACATGGCTGCACGACCGCAAAAAGGATGAGCGACTCAGACAAGAGTCCTGAGCAGAAGGATGCCAGCGTTGAGGGGCTGCCTTGTTGTGGAGAAACGTAGGCTTAAGATTAGAATTGGGTCAAGGTAAGAATTGGATTCATACATTCGGTTATGATGGTTCTGCCAAGGGACCTGATAAGTGTGTGTCTGTGGGCACGTGTGAGGGAGAGAGAGAGAGATGTGAACCTCAGAAGCTAATACTATCATGGTGCTGAGTGCCCGGCAGGCCCTGGCCAGCATGCATGTTAACGATGTGAGATAAAATCCTCAATGGACTCCGACCCTCCTCAACCGTGTGTGTGTGTGTGTGTGTGTGTGTGTGTGTGTGAGACTCATGTGTGTCTTCATGTGCGTGCCATCTGTGACGCGGCATATTTGTGTGTACAGATGTATTTGTGTGCATGTGTGTGTGTGTGTGTGTGTGTGTGTATGTGTGTGTGTGTGTGTGTGTGTGTGTGTGTGTGTGTGTGTGTGTGTGAGTAATGCATGTAGACAAGCCAAGTGTAAGAGGCCTGGCAGACACAACGCCCACATTTCCCTGTAGCACAGAGCCAGGGTGTGCGTGCACTCAACAAAGTTCAAAGCAAAACCACGTCACACACACACACACACACACACACACACACACACACACACACACACACACACACACACACACACACAGACTTACTCACTCGCTCACTCACGCACATTCAACCAGCCATGCAGGGTAATTTATGTCTGCTCCAAAAAGCAAACAAAATAGAATAGAATACAGATCATATGACTTTTTACTTCACATCATTCATTAAACCATGAACATTGTTGTCAAAATTAACATCATCCTCATATTCTTACCTTCTTTAGAGTCATACAGGCCTCATACCTATAGTAAGTGAGGTTAATGAACCACCAAACTTTGTCACTGAACTTTGTGTGACTTTTTATGACTCACAGAAAGTGGCAGCTTTTCTCCTGACAAGACATTCATCAACTGACTGTGTTTCCCGTGCTGCATATTCAGTTTCTTTCTCCAGGCAGTTAATTGGAGCAGACAACTTGAAAAGTCTATGGGAAGGTTCCACACTGTGCCTGGCTGCCACTGATCTCTGTGGGGGGAAAAATATGTTACGCTGCATTTCCAAGGACTCATCCTAATTCCAGTTCAATTTTAAAATATTAACCACGAGCAGGCGTTCGAGCATTGGAGCCCATGTGGAAATGTCACATTTGGGACTGTTGATGGGCTGAAGCAGCTCATGGATGAACATTTGACTCTCCGTGGTGTTAAAGGCAGCACAAAGCATCAATCTACAGTCCTAAATACAGTATATGTGCTTATGTTATCATAGTGGATTACATAAACACATATCAATGGGTTCAAACTGAGTTTAGAGGAAATTCAGTTTGACACAACACAAAATAAAGGTTTCTTTCAAGCTGGAGCTTTTTATCACCTCAGATCAACAGCTGGAGCTCAGCGTCACCACGACTCCTCTTTTCTTACGATGCTGCTTAATCTCAGGTGAGGCTGCGTTTTCTGTGTCACGCAACGTGTCCAGCTTAAACACTGATGAAAAGCATCGGTTGAAATTGCTGCGAAGGTGAATTGCTGCCAAACGGAGCACTCTCTCTCTAACTTGTCATTTTCCATCTGTGACGCCACAGATGGAAAATAAGCTTCAAAAACCACATCTGCTGAACAATAGTGAGTCACGCAGGTTGAATGATTCAGTGACGTGACACCGTGTGCTGCAGAGGTGAGAGGAGAATGAATGGGCTCACAGGCCGAGCTACTGCACCTTCTCTGTCTGTCTGTCTGTCTGTCTGTCTGTCTGTCTGTCTGTCTGTCTGTCTGTCTGTCTGTCTGTCTGTCTGTCTGTCTGTCTGTCTGTCTACTTCATGTTCTGTCTGTCTGTCTGTCTGTCTGTCTCTCTACCTCATGTTCTGTCTGTCTGCCTGCCTGCCTGCCTGCCTGCCTGCCTGCCTGCCTGCCTGCCTGCCTGTCTGTCTGTCTGTCTGCCTGCCTGCCTGCCTGTCTGTCTTCCTCATGCTCTGTCTGTCTGTCTGTCTGTCTGTCTGTCTGTCTGTCTACCTCATGTTCTGTCTGTCTGTCTGTCTACTTCATGTTCTGTCTGTCTGTCTGTCTGTCTGTCTGTCTGTCTGTCTGTCTGTCTGTCTGTCTGTCTGTCTGTCTCTCTACCTCATGTTCTGTCTGTCTGTCTGTCTCATGCTCTGTCTGTCTGCCTGCCTGCCTGCCTGCCTGCCTGCCTGCCTGTGCCTGCCTGCCTGTCTGTCTGTCTGTCTGCCTGCCTGCCTGCCTGTCTGTCTTCCTCATGCTCTGTCTGTCTGTCTGTCTGTCTGTCTGTCTGTCTGTCTGTCTGTCTGTCTGTCTGTCTGTCTCATGCTCTGTCTGCCTGCCTGCCTGCCTGCCTGCCTGCCTGCCTGCCTGCCTGTCTGTCTGTCTGTCTGTCTGTCTGTCTGTCTGTCTGTCTGTCTGTCTGTCTGTCTGCTAAACACCCAGCGTGGAGCTACTGTGACTGTGCTAATCCCTCGCTGAGTTTCACTGTGCACACGGCGCCTCCATTCAGCAGTAACAACATCGTTATCCTCCCATTCTGAGGCAATGCCATGAAAACATATGATGCGTTTGCGTCATCGCTGCTGCTCTTTACGGTGTGTGGCAGCGTTTGCGTGATATCGCCACCAACCGGCCGAATGCAGTCTCTTTAGGAGCGTTTTGCTGAGGTTCAGCCCAGTTGATGACATTTGCACCATCTGTCCGCAGTTTCATCTGATAAAGTAGGTTTTTTAAAAAGTCACTCACGCAAAAGGTTAATCTCTGAACACTAGATGGGTCACACATCTGCTCCACCTGTTACACGTCACTTACGTTCAGCAATTTATAGTTTTACATTCAGTACACAGACATGTACTGTAACATTAATACTCCTTGACAGGTTTCCTTGTATTTCCCACAGGTTTGAGGGAAGATTTTTTTTAAATTCCACTTTACCACCTAATCTGTTGCACTCATTGCTCACTGTCTTCAAACCGACCGAAGCAACAAATCACACTGACTACTTGCTCTTTCTAACTCTTATCAGATAATATTTGTCCATTTTTGTTGTTTATATTTTATTGTTTATATATTAGGCATATGTTGCAATCCTCCATCAGTGAATTCAAACATTCAACTGAGACAGTGTCTGTATTTCAGTTTAACTTGGTGTGTGTTGTATGTAAATGTTCACTTCAGTCAGTTTGTCTCCGATGTCCTGAGGTGGAGCCCATGGTGAATTTCAGACATTCACAGAACTAGGAAGCTTTTGATATTGCCTCATTCTAGCTGTGTTACGCTGGCAGGACACCGAGGCCTGTTTTGAAATTGTTTGAAAATTTCATGGCTTCCCCATGAATTTTAACCAATAAAGGGAATTGATTAATTTGGCTTTGACACATTTTCCCAGTTTCTCCTGCTCCCACCAGATCTCCCACTAAGTCTTGCATGCTTTTTTCAAGAAGGCTTTGCAGCTCGGCGTAGGTGGGCAAGGCTTTAAATCTCATAGCAGCTCATATGCTGATACAAAACGTCTGCCACCAGTGGACTCAGAACCAGCAGCCATGTTCCAGGTCCAGTGATGATGATGTGTGATTGCGGTGGCAGGGGACAGGCGCGCAGGGGTGTCGGGCACGAAATCAAACACAAAAGTCCAACACAAGACACAGGGTTGTGCCTTTTTCATGTCAGGACAGGATGGAAATAGAGTCACGAGCTGGACAGGCTGAGGCACAGTGAGTCAGCTGATAAAACAGACTGAGTCAGTGGGCTGAAAGCAGAAGGAGGTTTTGTCAGAACGTGTGCCTGTGTGAGAAAACAGAGGCTGCAGCTGATTCTTCAACCCCAAACACGAGCTCAAAAGAACTCTGATTTATAATTCAGGCTCCAACATTATTTGTTACAAAGAAAACACAGTATTTTATTCTAAAAAAGGTGTTTATATTGTTGTTATATTCTGTTATATTCTGTTGGCTGCTAAATTTGGTACATAAGAATGAAAAAGTAATTTGACGTCTATTTCAATGGATGCCAATAAGTGGCCAACAACGTTTAGCGTCGAAGGAAACACGTAGGGCCAATTTGGCAACAGTGTTTTTCACAGGGAAACACTGCCCTCTGGTGGTAAACAAAATCAATTGTAGAAAATTGATATGTAGAGAAGAGTGTTGCAGCTCTGTGTTTGTTAATGTTTTTGTGCGTTGGAAAAAGCTACACGTGAAGATAAGTAGGTTGTTTTAGTAAAAATTTACTTTAGGTGGGTGGAAAATTCACAGTATTTTATAAATATACAGTATTTTATTACTTGGCATAATGTTTAAGTGTGAATAACCGCTCTATACGTTTTTATTCTATAACCACGTGCCCACTCCCGGAAGTCAGAAGTCGTCACCGACGTCACAATCCTCACGGCGCGAAAACTATGCGCTTCACGTCTTTGCTGCAGAACGACAACACGAAACCGAGGTGCGTTAAACGTGTTCACGGGACGTAAACAGCTGCTAGTAACGCAGCCCAAGTCGTCTATGTATTAGCCTTCACCCTGTAAAGCGCCACTTGCTAACGCTAAACACTGCGGCGTGTATATTTGGGTGACGTGGTTAGCTAGCTCTGCTTCTGATACCACAGTGTTACAAAAGGTCAACACAACAACGCCAAGACGGCAGCGACTGAAAATAGTCAGACGGCACTTCATTCACTGAGCATGGATACTAACCTGCTTTGTCATCAGAATAAACTGCAGATGTACAAATAACCATTAAATGTTACGTTCTTCATAGACATAATTGCTAATTATACACCGAACCACTGTTTGTTTAATTACTGGCCCATGTTTTTCCCCTTAAAAGGCTAAAATGTCCAAGATTAACAAGATGAGCATCCTGGGGGTGAGGAGCTTTGGGGTTGAGGACAAAGACGTGCAGGTCATCTCCTTCTGCACTCCTCTGACTGTGCTGGTTGGACCCAATGGAGCAGGAAAGACGGTATGAGAGCAAAAGGTTCTGTCTGATCAGAGAATGAACAAGAAAGGCCAAAGTTTGATTTTGAGATCCCACACCTGAATTGGGATTAGGCAGATTATTGGATGTTTCAAAATGTCAGATTAAACTCTAATTTCTACTTGATGTTCTGCTTTCAGACTATTATTGAATGTCTCAAATATGCAACATCGGGGGAGCTTCCTCCTGGATCTAAAGGAGGTGCTTTTGTTCATGATCCAAAGGCAAGTTCCCTCTGTAGAGCTTACACTAAATGGCTTTGTTTATATGTCAATATTGTTTTTAATACTTGAGTCCTGAATATGCAGTAATGTTGGTGATCTTGGTAAATGTGTTTTGTTTGTATTTTAGGATGCGCGTGAGACAGATGTGAGAGCACAGATTAAACTCCTATTCACAGACGTGAATGGAGAGAAAGTCACCGTCCAGCGCTCGATGTCTTGCACTCAGAAGGCGAAAAGCTACACCTTTAAAAGCTTGGAGCAAGTCATCAGTAGAAAAAAGTAGGACACTGTTTTTACTGTTAGCTTTTATGCTTTGAACAAGTTGTTTATTCTCAACTGATAAATCACATGTTTCTTGCAGAGATGGAAAAGCCGTGAGTTTGTCATCAAAGTGTGGTGATATGGACCGGGAGATGATTTCTGCGTTGGGTGTATCAAAGCCTGTGCTGAATCATGTCATTTTCTGTCACCAAGAAGAGTCTAACTGGCCACTTAGTGAAGGCAAAGCTCTCAAAGACAAGTTTGACTCCATCTTTGCTGCGACCAAGTAAAGCCAACGCGCTTCACATCACAAGTCTTTTTTTTAAGTCCATTACATGAAGTGGCGTTGCCAAGGCCTCACACTACTCACACTGTATGCTATCTTCCCAGATACATCAAAGCTCTAGAGACGATGCGGCAGCTGCGTCTCTCGCAGAACCAGACGGTCAAAGAATGTCAGGTAGAGCTGCGTTACCTGAAGCAGAACAAGGAGAAGGCCCAGCAGATAAGAGAAACCGTTTCCACCAAAGAGGCTCATCTGATGGCCTCTAAGGATAACGTCCAGCAAATAGAAAGAGAGATTGATCCACTAGAGGTGGGTTTTTCAGAGGTCGATGCTTATGTTACATCTGGAATCAGCTTTTTTTAAAGTGGCATAGTTGAAGACATGCCTGTCGTATTACAGAAGTGTTTCTTGTGCTCTAATGTTTTAGACTCGACTCATGGATATTGACACAAAACTTGGAAAAGTGATGAGGCTCGACAACGACATTAAAGCTTTAGAGAGCAGGAAAAAACAGATGGAGGAAGACAACAGAGAGCTGGAGGAAACAATGGAACAGGTAACAGAACAATTTGTAAAACAATCTGACCAAAAACGTTTAATATGATAACAGATGGAAAGAACGAAAGAGAAAATTAAATGCTTGAAACAACATAATGAGATTAGAAATTGGAAACGCTGGCAAGCTCTGTCGTGAGGGTTTGTTTAACTGAACATCTGCTTAATAGTACTCGAGACCCCACTCAGTACATCATTACCCTAAATGGAAAATTAATGGAATACTGCAGATGGTGAATGGTGGTGTCATTTTTTTAATGACAGTCAGTTTTTCATCATCAGTCTTTTTTGAGTCTGATAATTGAAGTTTAAATTCAAAGAGTTTTGTTGCCAGTGATCTTTTAGTAGATTACATAATGTAGTAACAACATAGATGCTCTTTTAAGTGTTATTTTTAAAAGGTACAGTTTTTTAGTACTATGCTTCAGAGCCACTAAGCCAGTGAACTCCTATGTTGCAGGTGTTCCAGGGCTCAGATGAGCAGCTGCAGGAGATTTACCAGAACCACCAGAGGACAGTAAAGGAGAAGGAGCGGAGGCTGAAGGAATGCCAGACGGAGCTGGAGAGAGCAGGCCGGGAGTGTCAGAGACTCAACAGGGTCAAGGCTGAGCTCCTCGTGGAGCAAGGTACGCATAGCTGCACATGTGTATGGAAGATAAATGTGTGGATAGAGATGTTTCTTGGCTAACTATCTCCTGTTTTCTCTTCTTTTTCTTTTCAGGCCGTCTTCAGCTGGAGGCAGACCGACACACACAATACATCAAAAACCGTGATACTCAGGTTAGGAAAAAAACAGAGCAATGTTTTGTTCTTTTGCACAACACGTTTCTCGAAACATGACATTGGAAGTAGACCTGGAGCTGAGTCATGTAGCGTAGCCTTGAGCTGCCTGTTAAATGTAAACTTATCAATATTTTGAGCTCCAGCATGATAATTAAATTGTCTATGACACTTTTTAGTGTGCTCTCCGTTTTTTTTAGGTTCGCGCTTTGTCATCTTCTCTGGAGATGGAGGGATATGACCGGCCTCCCTTTGCCACCCATCAGCTCGAGAGTTTTCATCGTCTTGTTTCTCAGAGACTTGAGCAGGAAAAACAGACATTCACCCAGGTTTTGGTAGGAAATTAGTTCATACTAAAATAATTCCAGTTCCTTTTCTTCTTATTCTGTGCACAATGTGTCATTCCATGGATGAAAGATAGCCTTGTTGCCTTTAACAGCCCCAGGATGGATTTTATCTATGTTTCATATGTTCTCAGCTTGCATATTTTATATTAAATGTTTTTAAACCGTGATGTTGGACCAAATGTGCATCTCCGATTTCTTCTACTCCTTTCTGTCCCATCAGGCAGATCTACAAGAAAAAGAACAGCAGAAGCAGCAGTGTATTGACGAAATGAGGGATAAGAAGACCGGCCTGGAGAGGACAGTTGAGCTGAAGAGAGACCTGCAGGGCAAGAAGCAGCAAGAACTGAGGAATATTAAAACGGAGTTGCAGCGACTCGAGGGTTCGTCTGGTCGACTTCAGGATCTGGAGAACGAACTGGCTGAACAGGTGTCAATAGTGGATGCGATGTGGCTCCACTTGGTGTTTCTACACTTCTGGAGATAATTTATGTTTTTAAAGAATTTATCGCTTCATCAAAATTACTGACCGGTCACATTTTTCTGTTTGGGTGTGTTGGACATGATAATCTGTAGGAGCGAGAGCTTAAGAGCGCAGTGGAGAACTCCAATGTGGATGAGTTGAAGGCAGAGGTTGCTGACCTTCAGAGAGAGAAAGAGGAACTTGACCGTGCTCAGAGGCAGCTGGACCAAGAAATGGAAACGCTCCACACACAAACCACCGCACGCACGCAAGTGGAAATGCTGAAAAAAGACAAGGTAAAAAGTTCACTGTAGTGTTTTTACTCTTACTCTCTGTCTCTTAGTCTTGGGTGAACCTTGGTGGTATTTTGTGGTTCATTTCTCCTGCTTTTCTTTTCCCTTTCTCCCATTTCCTTGTCTGTTTCCTTGTCCTGTCATTTTTTTTCTTTTTCTCTTCTGACCTTTGCTCCTGTAGATGGACAAGGAGGAGCAAGTACGTAAGATCAAGTCTCGTCACAGTGAGGATCTTGTGTCATTGTTGGGGCATTTTCCCAATAAGAGGGAGCTGGAGGACTGGCTCTATGCCAGGTCTAAAGAAATTAACAATACCCGAGACAAACTTGCCAGACTGAAGTTAGTAAGATTTATTTGCATCAACTAAACCGATTAATAAACAGATAAATAAATCGTGTGTTTGATGTTGTTATTTGTATTTGTATTTGCAGCAAGGAGCTGGCATCAAGTGAGCAGAATAAAAGCCACACTGCTGCGGAGCTGCGTAAGAAGGAGCAGCAAGTAACCAGTGAAGAAGAACGGTTCTTTAATGTGTGTGGAAGTCAGGATTTGGAGCAGGACTTGGGCAAACTGCAGGAAGATCTGGAAAAGATATCCAAACAAAGAGGTAGATGAACGCGCAAATGCAATAAATAAACCCAGAATTCAAACCCATCCTTGTACAGTAGCTGTGAGGCGCTAACCCCCCCCCCACAGTCCTGCCCACACTCATGTCTATGCTTATTTTTCTCACCTCTAGCCATGCTAGCTGGAGCCACAGCAGTGTATACCCAGTTCATCAGCCAGCTAACGGAGGACAGAGAACCATGCTGCCCCGTTTGCCAGCGCACGTTCCCTTCGGAGTCTGATCTGCAGGAAGTCATCAGCGACATGCAGTCCAAACTGCGCCTGGTGCCAGACAAGCTGAAAAACACAGAGCAGGACATGAAGAAGAAGGAGAGAAAGAAAGATGAGATGATGGCTCTTCGACCCATCAGGTATAAAGATAGATTGTTAACATTTAGTCCACCAGAGGGAGCCAGTTTGTCATAGTCACCTGACTCTGGGTAAATGCCAATATAGTGTTTTTAACATTGAAGCAAGTAATCTATCTAAGTCTATATATAATCATATACTCTAATATTCGCCATAAATGCTATATAATTTATTTACTTCCTTTTATCTAGGCAGTCAATTCAACAGATTCAAGAAAAAGAGTTGCCAGAGCTGAAAAATCGTCTACAGAGTGTGAACAGAGAAATTGAGAGGCTTAAGGATGAGGTGGAGAAGCAGGAAACACTGCTTGGTACCCTGATGTCAGAGGAGGAAACGGCCAAGGCCTGCCTCCAGGAC
Organism: Betta splendens; assembly: GCF_900634795.4. Classification (NCBI taxonomy): domain Eukaryota; kingdom Metazoa; phylum Chordata; class Actinopteri; order Anabantiformes; family Osphronemidae; genus Betta; species Betta splendens. The sequence continues at coordinate 3,508,637 of NC_040894.2, read as the reverse complement.
ATCTCTCTCATGGACAGATACCTGGTAGCATCTCTTTCCCGAAGTTTTTTTTAACAACTCTGTCAAATTGTGATCATTATATTAATTTAGATGCATCACTCATAATATGCTGCAGACTCCTAAAAGTTAATGTGGCCCGTTTCTTATAGACTGTATTGTTTCACATTCTGTTAATTTATCTTTCTGCACTCTTTTCTTTGCAGATGGACCTTAAGGAGGTAGAGAGGAAAATAGCTCAGCAGGCAGCAAAGCTCCAGGGAGTGGACCTGACCAGAACCGTTCAGCAAGTCAGTCAGGAAAAACAAGAAACCAAGTACAAGCTAGACACCAGTAAGATAATATTATACTCACAGTCATTGGGGTGAATTTTCATTTTTGTCTGTCTTTTTTTTAACATTTGCTTCTTCTACTGTACTTATACATAACACACGACAGCTTGGCAATTCCTTACATTGAAGACAACCATATAAGATGAAACCGGGCCTTGAAGCTTTCAGTTTGTTTTTAGATTTTTACGATTAAAGTTTTTTTGGGATGGTGCAATGGCACTTCTGTGTCTCTTTTAAAATAAGTCAGCATTATAAAAAATGACATGATCAGGAGTTCGGTTGAGGTATGAATGAAACTAAAATGATTGTAATTTTTTTTTGTTGTTCCATTGCAGCCTCCAGCAAAATAGACCTGAAACGTAAGCTGATCCAGGACCAGCAGGATCAGATTCAGACACTGAAAAGTGCTGTGAATGAGACGAGATCAGAAAAACTCCAGCTGAGCAGTGATCTGCAGAAGCAGCAGCAGCTGGAGGAGCAGTGTGTCGAGTTCACCACCGAAATACAGGCCTTAACCAGGGACATAAGGGTAAAGTTTCTGTTTGTTAATCCAAACGTATGCTTGCTGTGTGACTCAAAATTTTACACAAAAGGTGTGCAGGACCTATGTGGTGTATTATTACACATCTGTCAGTAGTGAAGCTCTTTCAACAACTGCCCACTTCAGGAACAGCGTCCAGGATTTGTATCTCTGTCAAAATCAGCAATGTAGAGGGTTTACCACAAGGTCGTCACCACTCGCAAGCCTCACAAGACACATTAAAAGACACTCAGATTAAACAAAGATCAACCTGCACCAGAAAGATGGGAGGACTGTGCATGAGAGTCCAGCAAAAAGCACCTGTCCGTTCACTGAACAAATGCCACGTCTTACTTTATCTTACCTACCAGGACGCGAAGGAGCAGCTGTCCCCTTTGTCTGCTACTCTGGAGAAACTACAGCAGGAAAAGCAGGAACTGGTGGAGCACAAGAGACAGAGACAGGAAGAGGGGCAGGAGAAGGTGGGCACATTTCTACGTTACTGTATAAGTTCTCTATGATGCTTAAAAGTGCATTTAGCAAAAGCAGAAAAAAAACTTCAACAAGTATCTTCAAGAGCAAACCAGGTCACATTTTCTAGTGCAGAGCTGCACATGCACTTCAAGCAGTTTTAAACTGCGTACTGTACGCTACATGTATGACTTGCTGGATGTTTGCTCAGCCAAATGTCCTCATTATTCTACATCTTTGTCTCTGACAGGTCAGTGGCATTAAAGAGAGAGTAAAGGCGATCAACACGTTGGAAAGAGAGATCTCCAAATACACGAATGAGGGCAAAGACGAATACAAAGAGGTGATTTTTATTTTTCTTAACACCTTTTGTTTTTGTGATTGATCCAGGTCTCATTTTGTAGTTGTAATCTGGTGTGTATGGTTGCCATTAAGGAAACGACTATATGCTGCTTAGATTCACCTTGATTTGTTTGTCTTCATTACCTGTAGAAGCTTGTAATAATTATATTAACTGTTTTTGTTGTAGCAAAAAGAGGCTGAGCTTCATGAAACCAACGCTCAACTACACGAGGCTGAGAAGAATAGAGAAAAGATCAACAAGGAGATGGGAAATATTCGTCAGGACATAGACACACAAAAGGCAAGATCTCATTTTTCATTTTTTCTTTATATTTTGGTTGCCTTTTACTTCTATTTAAATAAGGCTCAGTCCTCTGTAGTACAAGTCAGAGCAGTAAACTTCCTAGTGCTGCATCGGTGTGCTGGCTGGACAGAGGAGCACCTTCAGCCAGAGGCTGAACAGTATTAGGTGCTCCACAGAACGCCACCGGAGAGCCTTCCTACCGGTCGGCCTGTACAACTTCTCCTCTGTCTGTACGGGTTGATCTTAATCCATGCAATAACATGTATCATAAAACTTTAGCTAGTAATTAGATGTAATTAGACAATAGTAATTAGCGGCGTTCCAAGTTTACAAAATAATTTCCTCTCGATTAATAAAGTTTTTTGAATCTTGAAGTTTCAAGTTGTGCTCTTCATATTTCTTAGGTGCAGGAGCGCTGGTTGCAGGACAACCTGACCTTGAGGAAGCGCATTGAGGAGCTGAAGGAGGTTGTGGCCAAGCATGAAGCTCTTATGAAAGATATGGGCAACATGCAAGTTCTGCAGCTACGCCAGTAAGAATTAATAACGTGCATGAATTTAACCAGCAGCTAAAACTGGACCAAGTGGCACAGAAGTTTATTTGTCAGTGTCCCCCAGATGTGACTTAGATGATGAAGGCATGTGCTATTTTCTCATTTTCTGTGGTTGTCCAGAGAACGTCGTGAAGCAGAGCGAAAGCTGGAGGACCTGAAAAAGAACCGCAGCATTGCGGTAGGTCGTCAAAAAGGCTTTGAAGAGGAAATACTGCATTACAGGTGACATGTCCAGATCTGTTGTTGCTGCTCTGTAGCTGAATTAAAGTGATTATTACACAGTCCCTGTGTGAAATGTAACGTAGATCACATGTCATGACCAGCAAATGAACCTTTCCATTATTTTGGTCATTTTTACTGTCTGTCATTGTTGTAATTACATTTATATATATATAAACTTTTCTTCATTACAGAAAAGAGCTGCGAGAAGAACAGTATGCCAAAGCTGAAGAGCTCCACAAAAACAAGATGATCATAATGAGAACCACAGAGCTCGTCATTAAGGACCTGGATCTCTACTACAAGGCTCTTGATCAGTAAGTTCACATATATTATCTTCTGATAGACATAATTAAAAAGTGTTTATCTTTGCTTACATGGTCATGGTCAATGGTTAATAGGGTGGGAAATTCTCCCTGGGTAAAAATGTACGTATAGACTGACGCATACTGAAAAAGATCTGACTCAGTGATTTGACAGACATCTACTGAGTCATGCTGCAAGTTTGTGCCCAACAGAGAAGTGACTGATTTAATATAAATAGAAAGTACTATATTATATAATAATGTTAAAGTTTGTCAATACTTGAGATATCATAGCCCTGAAAAAAGCCCTGATATCATGAGATATCAGGGCTTTTTTCCTCTTTGTCACACGTCCTATAGGTCATTAAACCACCACAGTTCTTCTAGTGAGGTCGGTTCTGTTCTGTTCATAGTACGTTTATGCACTGAGAGCCTGGACACAGCAAGCGTGAATATCAACTTATTGTAAACATAAATGTTTTAAATGTGTAAACTAGTGACAAAACTAAACTACTTTTGTCACTAGTTTAACTTAATAAACCCAAGTTAGGAATGTGTTTTCCTACAATAGGTAAATTAACGAGAAACCGAAATAAATATGAGTTATTGTAAAGTAAATAACAAACACGTGAACTGCAACTTACACATATAATATTATGCAAGTACTCAGTGTTTATTGAACACTTGCAAAATCAGTGCAGTACAGTCAGCAGCTTGAGAAAATATATAAACTGTGTGAAGAGATGACTTCACACGAGTTAAAAAATAGCCATTGCATCTTTTTTATATATATTTTTTCTAAGCTTATGAACCTTCTCCCTCACCGCTGAGGCAATCACTGTAGTGAACCCACCTGTCTTGTAGTAGAGTTGCATTTTTTCACAGGAAAAGGAAAATCTGTGATGAGGTGTGTGGTGATACTTGTAAGGTAGTGATGGAGTTGATTCCTCTGTGTAGGTGTGTATCTCTATAGTAAGATGTGACGTTTTCTCACTTCTTATCTTGACGTGTTATAAAGACACATGCTCATCCGTTTGATGCTGTGGTCTAGCGTTGGACTATACACACTATTTATACATTCTGTACGACCCCTGCCAGCAGTGTTGGGTCACTTTAGACAACAAAAGTGAATTATTTTTAATCAGAAATGTCCATCTTAGCTGTTTTTACTTATATACACCATATTGTAATTGTAACCTGAGCATTTTTAGGTTGTAAAAAAATAATTTTACCTTACCTTATCTTTAATTACTGAGCAAATAGTTGTTAATTTATTGAAGAATATAATCTGCGAATACAAACATTACAAAGTATCAGGTTTGTTTTCAACCTCCCAAATATGATTGATTCTGAATAAAAATGTGCATTTATTATCAGTTTTGTCTCACAAGATCATGCATTAGCTTATAAAGTATATTGTATGTATTAAACTGAAAGTGTCCTACTGTAATTGTCTGACCGACATATACAGTATTCAAGGATGAAAGGCTGTGAACTCACCTTCAGAGATAATATCTGTGAAGGGAGCAGAAGCATCATTTACCCATATGTGTGGGTGATTCACTGTCTGCATTGTTATCAAGATTAAAAGCAGAGTCTAGCAGCTTTTCAGCAAACAAGGCATCCAGGTCACGGTTTCTGTTTGAATACACAGAAGTTTGATTCACTTCTGTGTATTCCTTTTTTTTGTTGCAGCCAACAAAAAAAAACTCCCTTTGTCGTGCACTTTGTAACCTATCATCATGTGTACACGACTTCACACGACTTATCTGTGTTGCAAATGCAGTTGCCACATCGAAATATTCAGCATTTTAATTTAAGAAAAAAAAAAACGATCTATTGTGTGGCAACTGGAAACAAAAACACACATTCACAAAGCTATAAAACTAAATTATTTTCTCAAAACCTGCAAGTGTAAAATGCAGCCTTTGGGCTACGTAAATAAAGTTCCAAAAAAATTTTCTTTTGCATAGCAGTGAAAATGAATGTGTATTGAAGGCTACCAGGTCATTGGGTTGCAGAGTTGTGTGGGATCCTAATACGATTTCCGGTATTGTCATTACATCATTTCTATATTACTTTTAATGGCCACAAAATGAATAAAAAAGAACAAAAAGAAATTTTTTTTTAAGATGGACATATCATGTATAATGTAGAGTTTAGTTTTCATTCTGTGACTGATGGCTGCAAAATGTGTCTTCATGCAACAGCTCAGCTCTGGAGAACTGATGTTTAGTGAGGGTATTAGCTATATGCTGCATTTAAAATATAAAATAACTTTTAATCATGACCAAGTCACATTAGATTTTTGTGGCGGTGCAGCGATGAGCCATTTATTTCTTCTGTCACTTCAGCAGTTATTTAAATATGACACAGCATATCAGATGAATGGATAAGAAGCGCTCTGCTTCCTTTCTTCATGGTTCGTCTACTTATCCACCAAAAGTGCTCGGAGTTACATTATCATCATTCTGGTGTTTTCAAACCACGGCTTTCTTGTCAGTTTGCTAGATTATAGGCAAAATGCTTCTTGGTATACAGGAAAGCAACATCCAGTAACGTTGATGCATTGATATGTTATCTACATCGTGTATCAATATTATATGAATTATATATATTAAAACTGCCATCGCAAACATTTCATGGCCAAATTATTCAAAAACACCTTTTTGCTGGAAGTTAGCTCAGAATTGTGCAGCTGTGTTCATTTGCCTTTTTGCATGCATGCTACTTTCATATGGATCACTTTATGGTTAAACCAAAGATGTTGTGATGTTCTTTTCAGTTTCAGAAATTATAATGTATCAAAATATACAAATGTGTCATGTTTGCACAGAAATAACTTTGGAAATATCTGCATCTTGTTACATTCATAACTTGTTTCAGGATAATAAGCTTTTATTTTGGACATGTTGCTAGTGATTTCAGATATATGAAACCAGATAACCATTTTAGCTTAGCATACTATTTTTCTACATTAACAGTAGCATTTATTACTAATAAGTTCATCAAGTTTTTCCTCTTGTTTTGTCTAGAACCATTATGAAGTTCCACAGCATGAAGATGGATGAGATCAACAAGATTATTCGAGATCTATGGCGCAGTACCTACAGGGGTCAAGGTGCATGTCACTTCTTTAACATAGATTGCTCATATGTAGCATGCTACTGGATGCATTTTGCCTACTCTGTCTATGCTCCCTGGTTTTCAGATATTGAGTATGTGGAAATAAGGTCGGATATGGATGAAAATGCATCTGCTGGAGTGAGACGGCGAGTTTACAACTACAGGGTTGTTATGGTCAAAGGAGACACAGCTTTAGATATGAGAGGACGCTGCAGTGCCGGCCAGAAGGTACGTACAGTGCGATATATGTATCACACAAATCAACTGCACCCCTTTTATATATTATCGCTAAGTTGAAGCACATCTGAGAAACATCCATAGTTAAAGTTGACTTGTGTGTTTGTGTCTAGGTTTTGGCATCACTGATCATCCGTCTTGCTCTGGCAGAGACCTTCTGTCTGAACTGTGGGATTCTGGCCCTGGATGAACCCACCACCAACCTGGACCGGGAGAACATCGAGTCACTGGCACATGCACTTGTGGAGTGAGTATATACTCACACACATTTGGATTGTTTGATACCCCTTTAAGACGAATCACGTTTTCAGTACACGTACTGAACTACTTCTTGCTCATTCACCACAGGATCATCAAGAATCGCTCTCGCCAGCGCAATTTCCAGCTGCTCATCATCACCCACGACGAGGACTTTGTGGAGCTGCTGGGACGATCCAGCTACATCGAGCACTTCTACCGTATCCGTAAGAACCAGGACCAGAACTCTGAAATCACAAAGTGCAGCATCACGTCCCTCTCATCGTATCTCCATTGAGCAGACAAATGACTTATTTGGAAGAAAGTTGTGTTTAGGCTGGTTCAAGTTATTGTTCAATGTGTTTATAAAACAACACAATGTATCAGTTTTTGAAGCAATAGGAAACTTTGTAGTCACTCCTGCTGTCTGCCTGGGTAAGTTAACTGTTGGCCAAGAATCCTAACATTTCCTAACCAAAGTTTCAGCGGGGTTCATAATGCAGTGGTTCATAATATGAAACCGTACTGAAATAATCTGCAGAACTGCACTGTCATCAACAATCTTAGAAATCAACTAAGGCTTTGTTTAAAGGTTCTTTGTGTGAAGTCAACACATGCAGCTTTAGTGCTGTTGTCTGATGTCTGAAATGATGTGGTTTAACTCAAGACATTCAATTCTGTTGGACCTAAATAAAAAAACTCTTTAATTGCAAAAAATGCCAACTGTCGTTTTGGGAATCACACTAGCGTCAATAAAGCATTTGCTGAGCTCCAATGATAACAAATGGCCTGTTTTGCTTCAAACTAATTAATATAACTACAGTATAAATCCCCAAAGAGTGACTTGGGAACATCATTCTGTTCTGTCATTAATTCTTGTGTGGTTTACACAGGACTTGCATAGTGGCTGTCACCCAACACCAGTTCAGAGAAAAGTAGCTCAGTTATGACGAAGTGGCTCATCAACCACTAAATCTTATCTTGGTGCTGTTTTTGTTAGTGAGAGGAAACACGTAGAAAAGGTGTGACGTCAGTGAATCTGTATAAATCACCTGCAAGTTGGCTGTTTAGTAATCGGTCTTGAAACAGCATCTTCCAGTGGTCGACGGCCAACGCTCGTATTTTGAAGATGACAATCCTCCTGGTGGCGTCCGCTCTGGCTTTGCTGGTCGTCTCTGCCGTCGCCAGTCCCACTCGCCCCAAGACTGAAAACAGTCTAAACATTATATATGATCTGGCAGAAAAATACAACGAATCTCTCAACAGGGTAAGTTTGTTGCAGTTTGTGTAATGTGCACAACAGTTTCTTGTTTTATTGTTATTCTTAAAACGGTTCATGTCATAATATATTTTTTGTTCTATGTTGCAGGAATTCTTTGTTGAGGATGTGCGTCCTCTGGTCGATGCGGGCTGTGAGGTAAGACGATGGTTTCACTTCACATGGTTTATGCTTTGCTTTCGCATACAAGTAACATTATGATGAAACTGTTATGACTCGCTGCCAATAGAATGGAGCCCTGTCACACAATGTTCAACTCCTGAAACTGAGTTTGTTGAAGCAGACGTTTCGACAGAGCTTCTGTAATACAATGCATTCAATTATACTATAAGTTAATACTTAATTTTTTAGTCATTTTTCTTAAAAGACATAGAAAATGTGCATTTTTAATGGTGCCTTGTTGTTCATTTTTGCTTAGGACACATTCTTCTGCAAAGTGAATGAGATCCTGCATAAGCGTCAGGATCACGCCAACAAGCTGGTGAATACCTTGAAGACATTTACAGATCTCAGAAACGTAAGAGGCTTTTTTTTTAATCAGAACTACTGATTTGTACATTGTACATGATGACATGATTTGTAGAGCCTTGGATAAGCATGACTCTCTCTCTATTTCAGGTGAACTGTACAGAGTTGGTAAAGGATGCGCCATCAACAGGAGTCCTCATCCAACTAACTGAATTGATGAAACACCTAATCCACTGTGTCCGGCAGAGAAACTTCAAGGACAAGAAAAGCAGCCCTTGAATGTCTCCCACATCTGTGGCCAAGCTGCCAAGAACTGCTTGGCTTTTCTATTTTCTTACAATACAATCAAATGAAGGTCACCCCATAAAGAGTCAAACTCATTTCCAAGTAGAAGAGAAAGTCTAAAGGTTTTGTGACCCAGATCTTAGCCTATTTATTTCTTAACTATTTAACATAAGTTATGGCTTTTATATGTATTGTAAATTTCTCTGCATTAAAATACATGTTTAGAAAAAATAAAACTTTTTGCCAATGATTGAGGCGTGTATGGAGATTCTTTGTGTTTCACTGTCAAACCTGATGCATAAGGTCCATTGCTCTATTGTTTACTAACTTGCTGCTGCTAATTACCTGGATCAGGTGCATTAAGGCTGCATCAAAGTCAGTTTGAAGGCAGCTTTTAACAGAATGTAGCAGAACTTCACCTCCCTTGTGAATAGTGTCATATTTCATTGTATGACCTATGACCTGGTCGACACAACTACTAGTCTTTGTAAGATTAGCAGTTTCACATTTGCAGAGCCAACAGCAATATTACACCTGCAGAGTCTTAGTCTTTGAAGCTGTATCAGAACACAGCCTGATTGATTCATAATGATAATGTCTTTATTTGTCTAGATTTGACCTATATTTCACATGGGCCTTGGAACACATATAGTCATTGTGGTATCACACTTTTCAACCACACCATTTGTGATTGTTTACTAGATTACTGCAGAAACAGTTTATTAGCATTCAGGAAAGCAGCCGTCACAGTGCAAAGTTTGAGTCTGCAGTTTATTACTGTTCTCTGTTCTGTGTTGCAAAACTGTCACTACATACTTGTGCATTAATGGTTTGTGCCTCCATTTTATAGCAAGAATCATGGCTTGAACAACTTCTTTTCATGTTGTTTTCCCTAATATGTTAATTAATCAGGAAACCTGATGACCTAAGGATTAGTTGATATGACTGAGAGGATGTCCCATGGGGTTAATAACTTGCCTGTGATTTCATCCTGTGCTTTGCTTTTGCTGAAATCCACGGGACCCCCTAGTGGCATAGTCCTGCTATTAGTGGCTACAGATCAAGTCTATTAATCTTTAAAACATGTACCATGGTTTCCTATTTCATGTCTAGGTGGTGCCCTGCAAACCATGTGGGCTTTGTAGATATTTGAACCAGTTTTGAGGGAAAACCTAGGCTGACGGTGTCCATCCCATGTTGGACGGAGCCTCGTATCATGACCATGTTGCTTAGTCTCCCTACACTGTGACAGCAGTGTCTTATTTATCGCATAGAGTGTCTGCTCCCCACCACCTAAACTATACAATTCACAAACAGATCAAGTGACTTACCAGAATTTATTTTTAATGTAATTATTGACCTTGCCGCAGCTGGAGAGAAACCTTAGAATAGCAGGTGTTCATCTGACAATGCTGTTGCCAGATTCAGGGGAGGACTTACATCATTTTTTGCCTCATTGTCATGTAGCTTGTCATTAGAACAGTCACCTTAATCCTTATGAACAGGTTGATTGTCTTGTAGTCTGTCTCTGCGTTTAATGTTAGACACAGTGGCTCCTCTAAAGAAGAAGGCAGTTAATCAGAGAAGGTTAGCTCCATGGTATAACTCAGAGATCTAAAGCACAGGACCTGACAACAAGAAAGACAGTGGCGTTCCAACAAAGTAAACTGCATTGCATGGAAGGACAGTCTGATAATATATAAAAACATATTTTTCCTCCTTAATTGAGGAAAACAAAAACAAACCCAGATTTCTTTTCAGCACTGTAGCCAGGCTGACTAAGAGTCATAGCTGTGTTGAGCCTACTATCCTCTTAAATCTCAGCAGCAATGAATTTATGAACTACTTTACTAATAAAATGATAACCATTAGAGAAGACTTTCAGCAGCGATGTCCTCCAAATAACAGAAATCACTGTCTAGATCCAACAACTCTAATAAATCTACCAAGTCATCTGTCTTACTTAGAGAGCCTTTTCCCCACTGCTCATTTGGATTTAACTTCAATAATTAACGCTTCCAAGTCGTCCACTTGTCTTTTAGATCCAATCCCAACCAGATTACTCAAAGAAGTTCTACTCTTAATGAGCTCATCCATATTAAATCAAATCAACCAATCTTAAAATTTAGGCTATGTACCACAGGCTTTTAAGGTGGCTGTGGTCAAATCTTTATTGAAAAAACCTACTCTGGACCCTAGAGAACTAGCCAACTATAGGCCCATTTCAAATTTACCCTTTATTTCCAAGATTCTTGAAAAAATCGTGGCTAAACAATTATTTGACCACCTGAGTGGGAATAACCTGTACGAAGATTTTCAGTCAGGATTTAGAAACATCATAGCACAAAACCAGCTCTGGTTAGAGTCACTAATGATCTTCTCTTAGCTTAACAATGGTCTAGTTTCTGTCCTTGTCCTGTTAGATCTTAGTGCTGCATTTGATACAATTGATCACAATATGCTATTACAGAGACTAGAACATAGCATCGGAATTAAAGGCACAGCACTGGGGTGGTTTAAATTCTATTTGCTGAACAGATTCCAGTTTGTTCAAGTTAACAACAAATCCTCCAAAGAATTAGCTATGGAGTACCACAGGGTTCTGTGCTTGGTCCAATACTGTTCAGTCTATACATGTCTCCTCCAGGAGATATTATTAGGAAGCATTCTATACATTTTCATTATTATGCAGATGATACTCAGCTATATATGTCTTTGGAACCAAATGAAACAGATCAACTGGTCAAAATTCAAACTTGTTTAAAAGACATTAAATCCTGGATGTCCCAAAACTTCCTTCAACTAAATTCAGATAAAACCGGGGTTCTTGTGTCTCAGAGAGACACTATTGTGTCATATAGTTACTTTGGATGACATAACATTAGCTTCAGTTGGGGCTACTGTGAGGAACCTTGGTGTCATCTTTGATCAGAATCTCTCTTTTGCTTTTACTTTCATCTTAGAAATACAGCTAAAATTAGAAGCATCATTTCTCAGAATAATGCAGAGAAACTGATGTATTTGTTACCTCTAGGCTGGAGTACTGTAACTCTTTACTCATAAGATGTCCTAACAGCTCCTTAAAAAGCCTACAACTAATTCAAAATGCTGCAGCCAGAGTTCTAATGGGATTTAGAAAGAGAGATCACATTTCTCCCACATTAGCTTCTCTGCACTGGATGCCTGTGAAATGTAGGATAGAACTTAAAATTCTCCTACTCACCTACAAAGCACTTAATGATAAAGCTCCTTCTTATCTTAAAGACCTCATAGTTCCATATGCTCCCAGCAGAACGCTTCATTCTCAGAGCGCTGGGCTACTTGTGGTTCCTAGAGTCTTTGTATGTAGAACGGGAGGCAGAGCTTTTAGCTACCAAGCTCCTCTCCTCTGGAATCAGCTTCCTGTTTAGGTTGGAGAAGCTGACACACTCTCCACCTTTAAGATCAGGCTTAAAACCTTCCTTTTTGATAAAGCTCATAGTTAGAGATGGTTCAGGTCACTGGCAATGATTGTTAGTCACAGGAACCATCTCTTAGTTAAGCTGCAATACTATTGTAATTATTTAATTGCTGCATGTGGAATTTCTTGAACCAAACCTTGTAAAGTGCCTTGAGATAACTTTTGGTGCTATATAAATGAAACTGAATTGAATAGATGGTCTTTGTTTAATGTTTGTGATATTATTTGAGGAACCGCACATGAGCACAAATTCTGCAATGGTTTATTGCCGAATAAAAAGCCAAGTCATGTTTCTGTCTCTTCCTCTGTTGCTGCTAAAGGTCCATATGTGGAAACAGGAAGAGGAAATAATCTTAAGATTTGTGGTTGAAAATCTTTTCAGTTAGTCAAAATCACTACTTTGGGAATTTCAACCTATTTCGTCAATAAATTACGCATTAAACACAATGACGTGTTTGTTGACTGTCAGTAAGTGATGATGTTAACAATGGTTTTCGTTTGAGTGTGGTTGCCCTTCTATAGAATGAGTTCACAGAAACGTACCTTACAGACCACAGCATATCAACTGCATCTTATCTCAAAATGCAGTGTAACTTCCGAATTATTTGAGGTAATGGTTTGCCTTTGCCTGTATAAAAGCAGTGTTCTCAATCGAAACCTCACAACTGATTCAAGAAGATCTGGAAACAAACGCTGGTATCTTTAAGATGAGGTTGGTTGTTCTGGTTTGTGCTGTGACTTTACTGGTCTGTGAACCTGCCAGCTGTGACGGTCATGAAACGATTGCTCGGAGAAACCTAAACTTTGTGTATGACTTGGCTGAAGAATGCAGCACATCTCTCAGTAAGGTAAGAATCTGTCTAATTTTCAAAATAATTATAGCTTTTATAATAGTTTTGTGGTATAAAGTCAAAAATAACTCTGATATGTTCTGCAGATAATCTTTGTGGATGATGTGTCAGAAGGCACAAACAAATGTGGGGTAAGTGCTTTTCTTTCACTATACTGTGATTAAGTTTTTGTTTTTGTGATTGTGTTCAGGATGTGAGATGTAATGAAATCATTAGTCCAAATTTCAATAATAAGGACCTTGTTAAAGTTAGAGAACCAATCCAACCAACCACCTGCAAACCAATCAAGTGATCGGAAAAAAAACAATATGTCTGTTTTTATGTTTTTTAAGTGTAATTAAAATTATGTTAAGATATTATATTATAAATAAACATTGGGGCTCTGTGTTAGTTATGGCCTTTTTTTTGAACCACCGCCATCTGTGCGTCAAACGGAGCTAAAAAGCTGCAGAGAAGCTGTTCCGTAAAAATGTTTTAGCACTTGCACATACATGCATCCTTATAATGTGTACATCAGTTATCTTATGTACAACTGAGCAGCTTTTGCATTGGAACCAAATCAATGAGTTTTTCTTTGTGCTCCATTCAGAATGCGTTCTTCTGCAAAGTACAAGAAATTCTGGGCAACCTGCGTGAAAAACCCTTCTGTAAAACCAGCCAGAGGCTCGTAGCGGGACTCAAGGCGTACAATGTGCACAGAAATGTAAGTGTGAACTGTTTAACCTGGGATGAAGTGTCTTGATAAAGTCCTGACTCTGCAACGTGACGTGGCAGCAGAGAAACATTTACCGAAGGCTGACCTGGTTTGTTAATTTCAGGTAAACTGCACTGAGGCAGCGGTCGGGTGGACACGTGGGCACAGTGAGATTACAGTGTTCACGCTGATGAAAAATCTCATGAACTGCATCAGGCAGAGGAACTTCAAAGGGACCAAGTAACCTCTGAGAAGGTCTCACAGATCTGTGCATAAACAGCTTTCACACGTCTGTGACCGCACTGTGCCTCGTTCATTACCTGCATTATTTATCATAACTTGTTCATCTATAACTTAAAAAAATTGTGTGAATATAAGTATATAACTATTGATGAATAAATTCACGTGAACACTTTGAGGGAGTTGTCCTTAATTGTGAACATTTGTAGCATTCCTCGTTCCCAATGACAAAACCGAATCCATAAAATGAAGCTCAGAATGAACGCAAACACAAGTAGAAGCTCAGTAGCTGAAGCCTGGGCGACTGTGGCCCGTGGAGGTCGTCTGAAGAACCCCGTTCTGGAGTGCACCCGACCCACCGGGGCTCCCCAGAAATCCATCTGTGGTGGATGTTGTGTGTCTGGCAGCAGCGAGCTGCGTCCTGACTGACTAAGGAGCTCTCTGAGAGAAACATGTTTCACCACTCTTTTCCCCCTTGCCTTGGACAATGTACCCGTCAGTCAGTGACATGATGCAATGTGAGAGCTGTGGGGAGGCTGGCTTCTGGTGGTGGCTGCGCCTTTGTGTGACGCTCAGCTACTGAACCGTGGCTCCTTCATTACTAAGTAAAGAGAATCACTCTCCTTTTTAACAGGGCTTTTTATAGAACTGTTGGAATATTCCCTGTAGTTTGTGGGACCTTCTCTCCCATGTTTGTTTTCTTCAAGGGCTTCGAAGGACAAATAAAGTCTCGCGGTTTTATCCAGTAACTCATTTTGCTATCTTTTATCACCACTCACCATGTCATCGCTCGTCTCCTTTCATGTCGCGCTTGGTTCAGTCAGAACCTTCCTGATTGGAGCCTAATTCGTGTCACAGAGCTTGATGTGCGGATGATGTGCTCACTTCACAACATCGTGGTTGCTTGTGAGCAGAATCAAGGGCAGACAGATCTCTGTATTTGTGTGAAAGGCCCAGCTGATCCAGGATAATTACTGGTGCTTAGAGCGGCTTGATGGGCGTCGTTTCATTATGTTCTTGCCCTTGATCTCCACAAACACAGACATTCTTGCTCTTCTTCATTGTGTTCCTGGTCGTTTAGCCTCGGGGCTGTCTTCGGGGCCTGGGGCCGGTGGGAGCCGGCGGAGGGGAGGAGGGCGGGCGGCTGCATCTGCTTGGGGACCTCCTTCAGGGGGCTCGAATTGGTTTTCATGCCTGGCTTCAAAGGCACAGCCCATGGAGGGAGAGAGAGAGCGAGCGAGCGAGCGAAGGGAAGACCGCTTGTCAAAAGTGACGTTGCCATTATTTTATATTGTTTGTTTGTATCGGTATCTAGGGTGATGCAGCATGTCGATGAGCTGCTTCCTGTTTCATCTTATCAGATATGCAGAATGTACAGTAATATCAGTAGATGTGTCTGGTGTGAAGCTTCTCTTCGTTCTCATTATCTCTCTGCTTCTTTTTTGTTTTCTCCAAACTGTGACCTTTATGCTTCGTTGGCCGCATGTGTGTTTTTGTAGGTTGTGGTGCTGTGTGGCTTCAGCCGGCAGCAAAGCGCCATCGTGTTGCAACAATAATGCAACTGCAGTCGCGACTGCACGCGTGCGCCCTCACTTACTGCACAGCTGCACAGTCGCGTCCGACGTCCTGCACGCGCGCCGCCGAGCGCTAATGAGGCGTCGGTTTAACGGACGTGGAGCTCCGCGCGGCGGCGTCTGTGCAGGACGGGCATCGCCTCGTCTGGGCTCCGGGTCCCCCGGGGGCCCCGCGCTGTCACGCGCTGCCAACGGGGACCCACTCACCTTGGCATGATCAAGTGAGAGAAGCTGCATCTACGTCAGCCGTTAAAGGTTGCTTCCGTCCGTCCGTCCGTCCGTCCGTCGGCCCTTTTCTGGTTCGTCCTCGCCCTCCTGCTCTTCAACCTGTGCCTCCTCTCCATCACTTCCACGCCGCATCCACGTTTTCTTGGAGAGGATTATATTGTTGAGCAGAGCTGCACGGTGGTTCTGTTCACGTGCTCTAATCTGACTTGTGTGCAGACTTGCACCTGAGCGGCTAAGTGCTCCGTAGAAAAAAAAAATCACGCCACAGTGAGTTATTTCTGGCTGGGTTAGTCTTATTTCTCTGGGCACTTTGATAATGGAGAGGATGTGAATAATGCAGGGGGTGTATAATACTTCTTCAAGCCCGCTGAATGAATTAAGCGAGTGACTAAGCGAGGTTTTTGTGTTTTCTCTTTTAATAGCGCTTTAATAATGTTCTCAATTAGCCAGGAAACGGTAAACCAAAGTCGACCCGAGTCATTTCAGAGTCAAGGTGGGGAAACAGGCTTCATGGGGGTCTGCATGATGCATGTCATGTTAGGGAGCAGGCAGATTGACCTCAGATGAGGAGGTTTAAAGAAAGACTTTGTTTCTAAGTCCCAAAGTCTCGTAAAGTATCAGTAATTGCAAACATTGTTTTGCTTTTTATATTTTCATGACGATCACGTTTTTCTATTAAATTATTGATCATTTGTCCTTTTACAGTTAACGTAACAATTTCCTGCTCATCCACATGTTGCTAAGTATTAGAGTTGAAGTAAAATCAGTGTGTGTGTGTGTGCACATGTTATATATATTTAACTGACACATTAATTCTTAGCAGCATTTTATATGTTCATTATACGTTTACATTAAGAATTATTTACAATGTAAGAAGTGGCTCCAATAGTAAAATCATCACTTTAAATTAATCAGTTTTACTTCCCATCATTGATGTTTATATTAAAATAAAATATAAAATAATAGAAATACAGAAAATGATTCCGATTCTCACATTCGTTAGAAAATGGAGCCGGGAACCGGAGCTGCAGATGAGCAGCGTCGCCTCTAAAGGAGACCTGTCGCCTGCGCGGCCTCAGGTTTCCACAGAGTAACTCAATCTCACCGAGGCGGTGCCGCTCGTCGAGCCTGTTTGTGTGTTGGTCCTGAGCTGCTCTGGCTTCTGATGTTAATAGGAGGTGACTAATAGCGGGCGCAGAGGTAGCGGCTTCCTCCGCCCTGGTCACATTTGTTGCTGCTGGCACCGGATGAATTATTGAGTTGGGGGCGTCTTGGCTCCCACCTCTCCCCTCACATTCCCTCACTCCGCTCCCATGGATGAGGGGGGGGGGGGGCATTCTCCAGCAATTAAGCACAGCTTCCATCCCCATTCTGTCAGAAATGCTCTTCCTGCATGACGACGTCTCCAGCAAACACACAACTCTTCCTTCCTCTGGTTTTACCTTTTTTGCCTTCACTTACTCAGTTTTAATTCCCGTTGTTTGCTGCTGTTTTACTTCCAGATGCGAGGCCACTTAACACAGTACAGTTAAGGCCCTTCTACCCAAACGCACCTTCATTATTGCATACGAAATAGCAATATACCTTTCAGCTGCTGCTGAATAATTGAAGCGCCTCAGTCGCCACATGTTCCCGAACGCGCACAAGCCTTCAGCTCAACTTACCACATATCCAGCACATTATGATATCAATATGGGTATTACAAATATCAATTATTCACACGGAGAAGCGTTTTCCTTAACTTCACATTTTAAAGTCAAAAACGTATTCAGCGCACGCGGCGCTAAAGGAACCGACATCATCACCAGAGACGGACTTCGGCTGGAAATATGTGCGGATCATTCAGTTCAGGGAGATCGACACGGTTAAAGTTCGACTGCTTCTTCTCGCTTAGACATATTTAATACCATCAATTATAGAAGGTGAATAATCGTCTCTCAGCATCAAAGAGAATATTAATAGCGCCGCAAAAGGTTCCGCATAACAGCAAAGGAATTGATCCCCTGGCTGCAGCAGCCCGTCGGGTCTCACCGGGAAATCACACGACCGCGGGTCGTTTGGGAATTTCTCAGTTTTATTCTATTACTATAATTTGGTTTTATTTATTAGCAGCTTTTTTTTTTTATCGAAGCTTATATTATTTAGGTAGGTGGAGAATTTAGAAATCGACAATAGTTCCTTGTAACAACAATAAAGGATATAAAAATATACAATATAAAAATAAAGTAATACTAGGAATAATAATAATTGTTCGATTTACAATTAAAAAAACACACTATGAATCAAATGTTTAGGCTCCTAAAAATATTAAGTTTAAATAATACTTACTTGGCCAATAAAAAAATGAAATCATCGTTTTTGTTTCCCTTGTCAACCTGTTGTGTATCCGGTTTGTCTCTCCCTAGAGTCAGCGCAGACTTCTCCCAACTCTTCTACATTGCTTCGTTTTATACCAATATATAATTAATATTGCATAGTCATTACTTAATAATTTCATTTCCCGTGCCCGACAAAACCCGGTGACATGAAGGCATCTATAATTAAGACTGTGCTAATTAGAGGAAGGGGCCATTACCAGCAGGAAAGAGCACGTTTTACGCTCGGCGGTGTGAAAACCGTAAAACCAGAGGCCCTTTACGTATAAGTCGATGCATATTTAATCAAATTGAAAATTAGGGAATTTCAAAATAAAACATAAGACAAACGCCCGTGTATTTAAAGGAATGTCGTACATTAAAACACGAAAATAACAAAGTCGCTGCTTCAAGAATTTTACAAAATACCCAATAATTTATTAAGTTTAAACTTCACACATTTCAAGTGAACTCAAGAGTGAGGAAAAATAAATAGTTAAATTAAGTGTTGTAGGTTTGTTTAGTATCCTACGGTTGCCCTGCAATGCTCCATAACATGTTCACACCAAAATACTAAAATATAGCAGCAGCTGGATGTGCCTCATATACGACGGTGTCATTTCCATTTCTAAATAATTAAAGATAAACATATTCAGTGCGTCATACGTAGCTTGTGAAAGACTCTCTGTGCAATTACTCATTGTTTGTGCGCAAATTACCACACAGTTCACAAAAAAGCAGATTCGCTTGTGGATCTTGGTGAGTTTTTGAATCAACCATCATTAAACTCACGTCGCTCTAAATCTATATTGAGAACAAAATCAGTGGACGGATACAGTTTAAGGTATGACTGTGTGCTTCTGGATATAATGTGGACAGTCGACTCTGATCTTGACCAACAATAACAATAATCAACCTTTTTTCACAAATATCACAGTATCTTTATGTGAATTAATCAACCCTAAACTTTGAGTTGTAAAGTTTTAAACATTTTACCTGCTTCAAATAGTGAATGGTTTAATGTCCCTGAATGTCACAAGCTGTCATGGTGAATTGACTGGAGGTTCATACCTAATATGTGCACAATACATCATCAACAACATCGAAATCACCCTCCTGAAGACCTGTAGCCCAGTCCTTTAGACGTCCGCCATCGATAACGAAATCACCAAAGTGCAATAACGGGTGAGTGATGCGAAATGAGAAGCGAGTCTTTTTGCAGATAAATCCCACATGAGACGTGAAGATCTCTTAATAAATCCCTGTTAGTTAGGCTACTTAGGCTATTATTAATCACTCGATCAAAAATGTAGTAGGCTATTTTATTCATGATGCGTGAAACTCAGTGCACCGCGGAGTATTTCATTCGTTTCTGTTTTTGCCGCTGGTTGCAGAACCACACTCGAACCACGTTCTTTTTTAGGTCCAGTTTTTCGGCGATCGCCGCAATTTTTTCCGATGAGGGCCGGGGCTGAATGGCAAAGTACGCCTCCAAAGAGCGCTTCTCCGGCGCGGCGATGGAGGTGCGCTTCCGCTTCCTCTCGTTCCCGTTGAAAAGGTCCGGCTTGCTGCTCTTCTCCCGGTACGCAGCCTCGGCTTCCTCCAGCCAGGCCTGGAGCACCGGCTTCAGCGCGATCATGTTGTTATGGGACAGCGTGAGGGACTCGAACCTGCAGATGGTGCTCTGGCTCAACGAGCCCACTCCGGGGATCTTGAGGTTCGCCAGCGCTGAGCCCACGTCCGCCTGGGTCACGCCGAGCTTGATCCTCCTCTGCTTGAACCGCTCAGCGAAGGCTTCCAGCTCCCTCGGATCCGACTCCACGTCGCTGACGCACGCCATGCCCCCGTGCACAGACAGCGAGTGAGGGTGGGCCATCGTGGCCATCGCCTGGTGCAGCTGCCCCATGGTCTGCAGGTGGTGGTGCGGGTGCGGGTGCTGGTGGTGGTGCGCCGGCGTGGTCATCCCCGGAGGCTCCGGAGCGCCCATCCCCGTGACTGCCAGGCTAGAGGAGAGGTGGTCCAGGAGATCCCCGGCCTCCAGGGTCTGTCCGAGGTGGTGGTGGTGGTGGTGGGAAGCGATGGTGGAGGGGACGTGGGAGATGGGCACGGTGGTGGAGGAGGAAGAGGAGGCTGAGGTGCAGGGGACACTGCTCATGGTATGGTAAGTCACGTCTGGTTTGAACGGGTGACTCTTGCCGTGAGAGACAATGCTGTCAGCAGCCGCCAGAGCCTCTGCCCGTGCCAGCAGGCTCTCATCAAAGCCTCCGAATATATTGCCCTGCAGCTGCAAGCAAGAGTGCGCATACTGGAGTCAGTGGGGAATTCTGTCAGGCTGCTCTCAGGATCTAAAAAACATTTTCCAAAGGCAAGCAGCGCCGAGGAGAGAGAAGCCCTCCTCAAAGCGCAGGTCATAAAAATTAATATGAAAGCAAGAGCATTGCTTGAATAGACATGTGGATGAGAGAGGGTGGGAGGGGGGTGAGGTGAAGAGGGGGGAACACAGACAGTAGAGAGAGTGAGAGAGAGATCGCGGATAGAACAAAGTCCTGTCAAATCAACTTTACAGACATTTCAGTGTGATATTTCCCCCTCCTCTCACCCCGCATCATCCGAAGCCGTTCTCCCCCCGACCTGAACGTACCTGCGGGGCGGGCAGACAGACTCTGCGCATGCCCTCCGAGCCTGAGTGCAGGCCGGGATACTTGGGCTCGTGCAAAGCCGGATGCATGGAGAAATGCTGCTTGCCGTTCATGGTCATCATCCTCCTCCCTGCAAGCAGCTCGCGCGCAGTGTGGCCCCTGACATGAACGCCGCGGGGACAGCGGGCAGCCACGGAGCTCCTCTGCTCACCTTCGCCAGACTGAGCTGCTCACGTCGGCGGCGCCTCCCGGCATCCCTCTCTCCCTCTTCCTCCCCTTCTCCTCCTCCTCTTTCAGCCGCCCTCCTCCTCCCTCCCTCCCCTCTGCTCAACTTACAAGTTGCCAAATATTGGCCCGTGTGCGCAAGCGTCATAGAAACCACACCAAAATCACTAGTCAACTCTAAAAAAACGTTTTATTCATATTATTATTATATTTATTCATATTCATATTGATAGGTTAAAAAATGATGATGGCACCCGTGTAAAAATGTGACGAGCTTATGTTAGGCAAAAATCATAGGCCGCTTTCAGGACCACGGACAGCGCAGCTCAGGTTGGCGCAGGTGTTTTCTACGCTGTCCATGGTCCTGAAATCATTACGAACGCTCGAACCCACGGTATTTCTGAACAGCTGGCGCCTCACGTTTCAGACTGTGGGGCCTGTGGCGAACCGGTTGACGAGCGGGCCTCGACCCAGGTTGCCTCACATGCGAACGCCCATTCCCGGGGCCGTTTTACCGGCTTCTCGTGTGGCTGCGCTGCAAAGACGCACGAAGCCAGGGTGAAGTGGCCGAAAGAGGAGCCAGGCGGGAGGAGGCGGACTGACACAGCGGGTCTATCCGATCCGGCTGGTCGCCTCTCTGGTTTCCCAGACCCTGAATAATTTAGAAGCATAGTGGCAGGCATCCATTACCACGATGGCATCTCATTCATTACCCAAATTAAACCAGGCAAGGTCTTTTCTCACCATGAAAACCTGTTGCAGACCAGAGGAGTCACACTTGGAGAGAGACATCATTTGGATAACACATATTGACTCAGATGCCCTTATGTTTTATGTATTGATTACTCATTTCTGTAACATTCTAGGGTGCTAATGTGAAAGGTAACCATACATATATATTTTATAGTATGTTATTCTGGATGAAGCCTAAAGCCCATTCCCCCTTCCTCGCTTCTTGTCATAGAGGCATATTCATAATTTACTGATCGTTGTTTACAACCCTGAGCTTTCATGTCCCGTAGATTGAGTCTGACAGGTTTTAGGAAGAGAGCTGTCACATTTGTGGCTAAATGTAACTGCAGCAGTACTTTTCTCACCCCCATCTGTCCTGAATACAGATGTGATTTCACTCTATACAAACTAACCGTGGTCACAGCTTTCATTCTTTCACTCACAAATAATTGAGTTTGCCACCAATCAGCTGAAGTTCAGTAATAATATAAAAGGTTTGAAGTTTTACAGTGCTTTTCCAGGTTTTAAACGCAGTCTTGCTTAAGTTGTGCTTCTATTGACAAGTAAATTGTTTATGAAGTGGCCATGTTGGATTAGAACATGTTTTACAGATGAGATTGTATTGATGAAGTTTAAACATATTAAAATCATTTCTATATAAACCTGTTTTCATTGAGCCAAATTCCACCAGCACTTGCCTCCCGGTCACTAGGCAGCCAGGGGATCTGCCCGGAACTGTGAGCTCTTCCGGACCCAGTTTGCAATCCCATCCCCCGGGAAGAGACAAAAGTTCTTGCATTAAACTAAACAGACTCTGAGTGCTTCCACTTCAGTTTCTAAAGTAAGAAAGAGCCATGTATTATTCAGTGATATTTTAATATGTTGTAGTTGCTGGGTGGTGTAATTAAAATAAGCACCAGAGGTCAAAGTATTTGCTGGTGGGATTTGTTTGAAGTGCATCTGTCATAGAAAGACTGGGCTCATCTTTAAATAGGGAATAACCTAATGGACGGTACTGAATTAAAGCCAGCTTGTTCCATTACTTGTGAACTGGATTCATTCTGACGACTGTACTCACTGCTTAAATTTGGCCAAACGCTGCACAACTGAGGTAAGACTTAATGTAGCAGACGACGGTCAAAGATACCCAAGAGATTCTCCAAGAACAGACATGAGATATTCTTCACTGGCCAAGTCTG
The DNA here is from genome assembly GCF_900634795.4 of Betta splendens. Taxonomy (NCBI): domain Eukaryota; kingdom Metazoa; phylum Chordata; class Actinopteri; order Anabantiformes; family Osphronemidae; genus Betta; species Betta splendens. The sequence goes on along the minus strand of NC_040894.2, from coordinate 3,485,766 downwards.
TCACCTGATCTCGCTTCAACAGATCTTCCTTTACTTACTGAAGACGCGACAGAGGCTGGAAGTTGAGAAATTTTGAAAATTTGCACCTTGAGAGAAAAGGTTCAGGAATGTGTCAGCTACATCAACTCCTACAAACACAAGCTGGTTCTACACTTGGACCAGTGCTTTAAAGGTAGTTCTTCAAATAATGCTGTACATGACGCAAAATGAATGAGACCACACAAGAGTTTAAGGTAATATTTCTGGAATGCTTTTGCTTGTCTTTTTTCACCTGCTTGCCAATGTTTTTTTTCTCTCAAATGTATTTTAATTTACGCTTCTTTGCTCCTTCAATGGCCAATTCAAGTATTTTTTTTTTCTGTTCCTTGATCATCTTGCAAGCACCCATTCCTCTGTCTTTATTGGCAAAAGCAAACATGCTAGTAAATTAGAAATCCATTTTTACAAACAAAATATATGAAGAAAATACATCCACATCCTGCAAATATAAACAGTAACAAATTCAAAACTATTGTCCAATAACCATTTTACATTTTTACACTATTGTGAAAGAAGCATACAGAAGATACAAATAGTGGGAGGGAGACGTTCTACGAATGTTCACTTCTAGAAACCTGAACAAATCAAGTGCGTGTGGGAAACTTTTAGCTTTCCATGACACGCCTGAACTTTATGCCACTGACACAGTGACGGTGAATAGAAAAACATGAGACGCCGACAGGATGCTTCCATGTTATTAGTCAGCACAGAGATATGGTGTCCGAACAGGAACACTGCTACCGCTGTAGGTGGGAGGACGTTTTTATCACGCGATAAAACCAAGCTGCATGTTAATCTACTCGCCTGTGTGGCTTTTTAGATGAGTAAGCCTGCTACCGTTAAACACCCCAGTATTTGGTTTGGAGCTTCAATCTGACTGGTTTTCTGACACAATAGTTAGTAACCAAAATAGGCTTATGTCAACATTTCATTAAAGTAGGGAGGAAGCAATGAGGCCTTCCTGAAAAGGTTTCCTCCTTTTCCTATTCTCATTTTGACTAAGAATGACTTCCTCCCACCTCCAGGATTCTTGAATGCAGCATAAAGAAAGATCCCAAAACGGAAGCTGTCCTGAAAGGTGCACATTTGTAGTCTTGAGTGAATTAATTAAATGGAGGCATAAGATCTGCAGTATTGTGAGGTGCTTGTCTTTCAACAGTGTTTTACACAGCTCCAAATAAGTGAATCAAATAACAGCTAGACTGGCTTACCCTAGGAGCAAAAGTCTCAAATAAGCAGAGAGACTACTCAACTCAACTGTTGTTTATAAAATAAAATAAAATAAAAAAAAAACAATAGTAGTACAACAGTAATTCCTCCTTCAGGCATTTACAAAATGTACAAAAGAAAATCAAAGTCTTGTAAAAGTTCAGCCATCTGCTGATGGTATAAGTAAGGCAAATTATATATCTATATATCTACAGAGATATATAAATATATATATTAAAATCAACTGTTCAGTATTACATTCAAACACCTGTCTATGGAGCTCAATGAAATGCATGGTCAGGACGACCAGCACACAGAACAGAACAAGTGAAAAATCTTCAAAAGCGCAAGACAGCTCCACTGGACAGAGGACTGCAGGACAAGCAACGGTCAAACGAAGTAGGGAAGATGTGAATATTTACTGCAAGATGTTGGTGGAGATTTGAAAACACTAGGTTTTATTTCCTATTGCACCGTCTGTACCTGGCTCCAAAGGGCTCATGGTACAGCGTCGGCACCTTTGGGTGCTGGGTGCACGGGGCTTGGTTAACTTTGAAATAAAACATGCACGACTAGCACGTCTTCATGCCAGCGCCCAGAGCCACCGTCAGAAATACATAGATGCGCAAGTGTTTTGTTGGAAATGGAAAACCGTGCCAGGCCAATATACGTGCGGCACAGCTCATCCACAGAGTGGAAAAATAAATAAATATCTCTCTGGTCAGAACAGAGAACGTTCTCTATAGGTGATGGAATGGCTGTCCTCGCATAGAAGACATTTCAAAATCTGGTGAGCTTAAATACAGTATGTATAAAAATACCTATTCACAGTCAACACAAACTTTGTGCGTTACTGATATTAATCATCTGGTAAACACACTGAAACTTACAGAAGGTTTTATCTATAAGAACTTAATAGTTCTTTCTCAGCAAAAGTGAGATGTTTTCAATCATTTTTTTAATTGAGGGATACGAAAAACATTTTGCCCTCTAAACCTCTTGATGTACAATAAAGACTTTCACTGTTATTAGAGTCTAAAATTACTTAGTCTGAAAATACTGAAAGAAAAAAAGATTTTATCTGTAAGTGGAGAAAAAGAAATCACTGATCTTGCTGCAGAGCAAGTTGATAAGAATCGCAGCGACTTCATCGTCTCCAAGATCGGCTCTCATACTCGTCATCTTCGTCATCGTCCTCTTCCTCCTCCTCCTCCTCTTCCGGCAGATAAGACCTTCCCTTCTTCTGCTTGAACAAAAGAATGCAAATCCAATGTTTATCTCATGAACAGGTGCGACTGTGGTCGTGCAGGGCTCTTTTGCATTGTGTCACAAAGTAGCTTTTTGTGGAATCATTGTTTTAAAATGCTTCGCCTTCGTCAGTGATCAGAAAACTTTACTTTCTTTTGACCTTAAAAAAATGAAGGTCAACACATGAAAATACAGTATGAGGATTTCACCTGACAGTAATGCAGTTTTACTCAAAGGGCTAAGATGCTCTTAGTACTGAGAGGCGTGCCCTGATTTTCCATTGGGAGCAGCAGTGAAAAATTTAAAAGCACTTGAAAGAAGTAAGAAGTAAATCAGTGAATATAACCAAAACTTCCAAAAGTTTCCACTCCGTTAATTTAAAGTTGTCCTGATTGTGGACTTCATCTCCTGGTTTCAGTGTGGTATATATTATATATATGCTGTGTGTGTGTGTGTGTGTGTGTGTGTGTGTGTGTGTGTGTGTGTGTGTGTGTGTGTGTGTGTGCTCATACCGTATCCTCATCTTTAACCTCTTCCTCCTCTGGCTCTGTTGTAACAGAGGACGTCTTGGGCTTGTACCAGGAAATCTGCAGCACGCGACCTTTGAACTTAGCTCCCTGATTAGCTGCCTGTAAAACAGAGGAGGACAGCTGGTAGAGATTTTGCTGAGTTTATACAAAGGTGATCAAAAACTCGCAGGCTCTTTCACTTACATTCTCTGCCTCACTTCGCGTTTTAAATGTCATGATGACACTGTTGGCATCTTGATCCCGGAGATCCTCGATCTCTCCAAATTTCTAAGTTTAAAAACACCGTATTAGTTTCACTGTAACTGCATAATTACCTAAATTAAATTAATTAAATATTTGCTCATTAAGTTCTCACCACAAAGTGTGGCATTAGCTCCTCCTTCTCCTCCTGAGTGACCCCCAATATTGCGAGGGCTCTGGGTCTGTGGTCAACCACCATGCGGTTCACTGCCCCACCGCGACCCATCATCTCGCGGCTCCGGCTCCTGCCCCGGCCCACGTGGGCCGAACCGGGCTCCAGCGGCATCTTCCCCCGCCCCCGGCCTCTACCGGCTGGAGGCCGGATCAGACCCAGCTGTGTTGCCTGAAAGTGAGCAGATCGAGATGTTTAATGTTCCAAAGCAACTAACTGGATTTAGATTCCTAAATATATTAATCCAATAACCATTAGATTAAAACCTTTTTTAGCAAAACATGACACATTTTTCTCTTTAGAGCTGAACCACTGCTTAAAAACCTGCTCTGGTCTCCAGCGATGTCACACTCAGCTCCTAACCATTAATTGTCACTCCTCTATTTTTAAAGTGACGTCTTCTTGCTTCCCATCCACTCTACAACCTCACGACCACTTTCCTCCATTTGTCCCTCTCTCACATCTCCCTCTAATTGTCATCCGTCGATTTCCTTACAAGGACCAGTGGCTCAAAATTTAATGAGTTGAGGGTCCATCAGTGTAGGACCTGTGTCTGATTTGACTTCCTTAGCAGCGGTTCCTCGGGGCTTGCTTAAGTGGCTGCGATTTAATGTGCAGGAGGGCCGGGTATGGCTGGATGGAGGGGATATGCATTTTTAACAAGTAGCTAATTTAGGACCCTTGGGGGTTAGAGGGGAAAAACATGCTAAGCAGGGTGTTGCTAACAAAAATCTATGTTCTTGTTAGGCCAATCTTGTAACACAGCAGACATCTATGGTCTCAGCTGACTTAGAGTCTGGAATGCCTTAGTTCAGCTTCCTTACATTTTTTTGACTCAGAAACAAAACTGATTGATTAGACCACTTCCAGTGTGCATCATCTTTGTGCTTTGTCCACTGTCTTTAATGCTGCGTCTGTACATTGTTTTCAGATATTCTCACGGATTTACTTTTATCGCCCATTAAAACCACCCAGTGCTGAGTAATTCATGTAACTACTATCTTGTCTCTAGACTTTCAGTGAGGTATTTGACTTTCTGAGGCATTTCCTCTTATCACAACATCCACATCACACTCAAACTGTTAATGATGCATGTTTGAGGCATCTATTCGTTTAGTCTGTAGTGTGTGTGTGTGTGTGTGTGTGTGCGCGCGCTCGCATCATTACCTCCACCTGCAGCTGACCCAGTTTTCTTTTGAGGTCTGTAGTGTCCTCCCCAGAACTCATCTTTTTGTGAAAGTCCAGCTCTGCATCAAGCAGTTCCTTCTCAGTCTGGTCACATATCACAGAAAACAATACTTCACTAAATACATAGAAGCAAAGGTTGTTGAAAACAAGCCACTGCAGGAAGGAGCTATATATTTCTTCAGATTAACCTCGAGGTTGCTTCTCATTATGTTTGTGGCCATCACTTACATCAGTCTTTGTTTTGGGCTGGCTGTGGTTGGTTCTGGCACTGGGGACCTGGGAAGCAGGGCTCATTTCATTCTGCAGCTGAGTGATTTTGTCTGCTAGTTCCTTCAGAGTCTTCATGATGTTGGCTCTCTCCTCTGGCTTCATGCCCCGGTTCTTTTCAAGGCGGTTTATCAAAGTCTGTAAGAGAAAGGTCATCTCTCTCAGACAAGAAAGGCTCAACACAGGCAGAGCCAAGAAAAAAAAAACAGATGTAAGTTATGAGGAATCTGTGATGTTCTGACTAGTCGTACCTTCTGACACTCAATCTGTGCCTCCAGCATCTCTTGCTTCTTCTTCCTCATGTCCTGCTGCAGTTTTAATGCCTCCTGACAGAAAAAAACAATGAATTAAACTTTTAGACTGTAGAAACCTTCCTGTCATAAGTGGAAGGAATTTTATTTCTTAGTGGAGAACAACAACTGGCCAATCCATGCTCTGCTACTGTATATTAATATTTATTAAAGAGTTAAGCTACATGCCTGTTTTTTCTTAAGGGCTTCCTGTGCTTCCAGTGCTTTCCCAGTTTTCCCAAAAGTCTTTGACGATGACTTGAGGGCCGATGAAGCATAGGGACCTTTCTGGGTGTTTGTTAGTGCAGGCGCCACCTAAGTGACATAGGAAAGAGGCAACACGTTTAAGTCATGAGTGAAATCACACAGGAACAAATGTAAAGTAATAAATACACCCCCTCAGAATTATGCGTACACTGCATTGTGTTCTAATGAACATAGTAACAACACGCATTTCTTTCACATGACACAGACTATAACCTACAATGGCAGCATCTGTGTTTGGAGTCAGGCCGTCTTTGGTTGGCGCTGTGGTTCCAGTTATTGCAGCTTGACGATGCTTGGGTAAAGTCTTGTTTAGCACATACGCAGCTGGATTGTGTGGCTTGGTTCCCTGCAGATGATTAAAAAGGAGAACGTTTTCACACAGATCAGACGCAGGTTTGTAAATGATGCGCTCCACATTTCTATACTAACCTTATGCAGGTTGCTGTGCTGCAGCCCCTGGCCTGGTGCTGATCCAGCTGCCTGGTTTCCTGAGCTCAGCTCGTGCTGCTGAGGGCCTGTGCTGTTGTTCCCTGGCTCACGGTGCCAGTACACGCGAATGAAGCGGTTGTTGAGGACCGCCTGGATGCTGGATATGGCCCGCCTTGCTTCCTCATTCTTCGTGTATTGAATCAAAGCGGCCTCGGGGTCTCCTCCAAACACAACCTGCGTTAGGAGTAACAGTATGCACAGAGAGCAACAGCGGCGCATTAGCATCACTTTAAATTACACATCTACAGAGCTTACTGAAATGATGCATCTTACCTGTATATTAACAATGGTCCCAAACTTGCTGAAGTGCTCATTGAGTTTTGCGATATTGTTGAGCTCTCGTGGGATCTTGCGCACCTCCAGCTTTGTGTTCACATAATGATTCCTCTTAGGAAAATTGCTCTTATGTTGGTTATTGAAGTTTGGCCTAAAAAAAGAAAGAAAACAGAGTCTGTTTGCTAAGGTGCTTTAAGGAAGGGGGGTGGTTAAAAAAATCTAAACAATGAAAATTAAGACAGAGGGAAAAAGCTATTAATTAATTGTTCTTGAATAATTGTTCTGAAAATGAGAACTGTGGCCTAATTTCCGTTTCATTCTCTACGTCATGGGGATGATGGTGCATAACTTCCTCCCACAGCTGAGACAAAAGATAGGCTGCTCACCCATGAGTCACCTCAGTGTGAAACAGGGCTCCCTCAGCAGTGATAGGAAGTGGACTGAGGCGCTCAGTTGTTTCAAATTTCAGCTTGATAGCTAGTTTCTTCAAATTCCGTCTTAAATAAAGAGCCTGTTCAGGGACGGTATTAAGTGTCTGTGATCTTAACGCCAACATTAAGTCAGACCCCCCCCCCCCAAAAAAGTATTTACATTTTAAAGCTCTGCACTAATATAACTATTTTTGTACAGTATGTGAACAGATGTTTAGCCTCAATTATAAAAATATTTGACTCCTTTAACTTCTGTGATAAGATTATGTGTTTCTTTATATTCTTACTTCTCCATCCAGGGTTTCTTTATCGTTAGCCCATCAGCTGTACTAGGTGCCATTGTTCTCTTCCTGTTGTCCTGCTCCATGTTGAAACGGGGCACGTTACTTCCAGCTGTGCTGGGTGTAGCAGCAGGCTCAGTTTGAATCACAATGTTGGCAGCTACAAGATGCGCAGGCAGGAAAGCAACAAGTATTAGACTTTCGAGCATATTCCTACAGTACAGTGAAATAAAAGCCAAGAGGAGGTTAACACATGCTACCTCTGGAGCCTTGCCCTTCATTGGAGGTGAGGCCAATGAGGTTGGAGCGCTGGGTCTGCACCCGGGGAATGAACTGACGGTACGGGTTACGGCCTGCAGCAGTCAGTCCAGGAGATTCTGGGTTATAACCCTCTGGATCATAGTTATCTAAGTACAGCATGTTATAAATATTAGACATTCGGTGTAAAAACAAGAATGTTTTAAACATACTCAGTACATATTTATCTAGGTTAATAGATAGTGCTTCCCTGTGGCCAACAGCTGTTACTGCAGCCTGAAAACACAAACACTGCAAGTCCCGAACAAACAGAAAACAAACACACAAGAAGCTTAAGGATTCACAAAAAGCAACCACACTCTCACAGGTAAGTCATTATATTTGCTGCATTTAACTAGAACAAATGAAAATTAATTATTATGTCAGCACAATTATCAATAAAAAGAAACAAGTGAACAAGCAAAAAGCCACAATCATGTCTCTGAACACAAGCCAAACTGAATAAGAAAAGCATGACTGCTTACATTCAGACTGGACATATTGTGGACGAAGAGACACAGATGAGGACGAGGAAGGAGGAGGAGGTGGAGGAGTAGGAGGAGGAAGAGTAGGCGGCAGCCCCACACCAGGTGGTCCGATAGGAGGAGAGGAAGTGATTGCAGATTGGTGGTTGGGGGTATCAATGCGACTGGTTGCTATCAGTGGGGGTCCTGAGGGAAACACAAGCTAAGGTCTCAGGTATGACAGAGTCTCTAGTCTGAGTTAGAAAGATTCAAGCCAAACAGGTTGCTTTAGTATGTCAGTAGGTGGCAAGAAGCACAATTAACTTAGTCTCTTAGGCTTTTCATTTCACTTTTCAGAGGTAGCAGCTTCTGCTTTGCACAGTATTAGAACCATGGCATTCATAATCAAGAAGCTAAAAAATGTACAGCTAAGTGTTAAGAGGCTGTGAAAACACGATTTAGCTAAAAATGCTATAAACATCTTTTCTAAAAGTTCTACAAACTAGAGATTAATTAAAAAGAAGTGGTTTGTAGAATGTTGCTTGTTGCTTCCACAGCTGTACTATCTACTTGAATCACTACTCACACTCAGCAAAATAAGGTACTTCAAGCAGCTGACGCCGTGTGTAACAACGTAGCACTACGACTTACTAGTCATGGGGAAGATGCCTGGAGGTGGTGGCTGGCCGTAGGGTGGCATGGAAGGCATCCTGAGGGTGGGTGGCGGCTCAGTGATGGGGGGCATGGGCAGACCAGCAGGGGGCATAACGGGTGGGGGTGGAAAAGGAATAATATTTGGCAGATTGACGTCATCTACGATGAGAGGATCGTTGCCATGGTCAAATAGACAGAGGTCTCCCCGGACACAAAATCCTTTTTCTGTATGAGGGACAAAGATTTTGTTTAAGATTACTGTAAACACTTCACCTACAATTATTTCAGGCACTTTTTGCCTGATTCTTTTGAGTGTAAAATATATTGTTGTAAGGGTTTGGTCCCACGACTATACAGATATTATTCTTTGACTGATCACAACAAAACCAAGTTAAAGAGCAGTAGGAGAAAAACAAACAAAAGGTAAACAGCTATTCAGATTCTCAGACCCACAGTGGACCGTATGCATTTACCCCACAGTCTCATTAAGTAAGTGGGTCCCTGGTGGCCATGTTTGAGCACTGTGCTTAGCAGTGAGCTTCAGGGACACTGAGCAAGTTCAAACCTTCTTCCTTTTCCTTCACTGGAGACAGAAGAGGCTGTGCGCTAAACACTGGCCATTAGCGATGTCACTAAACAAGGCAAATGTCTTAGGGAGCTATGGGTAGGATTTGAAAATGTACTAAAAAAGGACATTAAAACAGAAGATCCTAAAAACAGGAAACAAAGCTAGTAAAAGGACTGATTCACCCTTTTCTTACCGTCATAATCCCTGCAGCGCTGTTTTAGTAAAACATTCTTGTTGAACGGCTTCCCAACGCCATCTTGTCTCTGGGCACCATAGTACCCAGACCAGGTGTCTGTAGTGCTGTCAGGCAGGTGAGCTGGAGTAGCTTTGGGAACACCCCCAGTTCCAGAGACTCCGGCAGGTGAGGAGGAAGTGGAGGAAAAAGGGTGCGTAGGCGTGGGAAGAGGCAGGAGAGGAGCTATGTGCTGTTGCTGGGAGCCAGGTGTAGTTGAGGAGTTGTAGCCGTCTGTGTCCTTTCTTTCCACCTCAAACTTCGACTTAAAGTCTGTTAAAAAACATTAACAGGTAGTTATTACAACATAACATAAATAAGCAGAAATCCACACCTTTTGAGAAACATTACTGATTCTGTCACAGATGGACCTTGCAGATAATAAGGCCAGTTCCATCCCGAGTTGTTGAATCCCCACTGATGTGACTGCAAAGCTGTCCACATTATTCCTTTATGACAACTCTCACAGCAGCACTGACCAACAAATGAGACATACAGCTACATCCAGGATCCCACTCGGTCTTAACACTTCACACCCAGGAAGTCTCCAGCAGCAGCACGTCTGCACCAGCAGCGTGCAGCTCCTGGATCTGGTCCCCTGAGCTGTTGTTATTGGTTGTGGGGGGTGGGGTTTAAGGCACCTGTCTCACCCCTGCCTCTGTGCTCCCGGTCCCTGCTCTTTCCTCGGCTGCCGCTCCTGCTCCGGCTGCGACTGTAGCTTCTCCCACGGGGGCTGCCCCTACGGCGCTCGTGCCGCTCCCTCTCACGGTGCGATTCGCTGCTGCTTTTCCCGTGCCGGTCGAAATCACGCCGCTTGCGTTCTTCTCTCCTCCTGTCATCACGGCTCCTGTGTGAGTAATGAGTTATAGGGAATATGTGAATTTGTCCACTCCTGTTTTAATGAAAGTAATAGGTTCACCACATGGGTATTAAACCAGCTGACATCTTTTTATCTACATCTATTATTATGTACTGGGAAACCTACACAGAGAGTCAACCACGCAGGCTTTTATTCAAGTTCTTAATGAATTTTAATACGGTTTAACATCATGTGAATTTCCTATTTTAGGCAGGCTTTTCTAGGGGCATAGTCCCTGTAGTTCTCTGAAAGCCCATTGTATTATAGTATTACAACCTTCTTTGCACTAAATGCAACATGCAGGAGATGAGCTACTGGACACCAGGGCCTTAAATGAAAAGTCTTTATATTTAAATCTATCCATGCAAATATACCCACATCTCACTACTGTACATCTACACAACTAGATAATGCAAAATGTTCATTTCTTTTTCAACCACCAGTAAGAAAATGAGATCACATGTTTTGGAACAGTCAGCCTGAGACCATAATAAATCCCACATGACTGAATGCTATTTGCATATGTCTTGCTTAGTAGAAACGTGTCCCTGAAGCTACAGCCATACCTGGGCTCGTTGAACTCAGTGCGGTTTCTCTGTGGACTTCTTCGCCGCCTGTTTTCTCTCTCTTCCTCTAGAGTTTCAGCCTTCAGGGGAAAAATATGTCACACATCAAACTCTCCTCTGTTTTGTTTATAAATTAAAAAACAATTGATGATGATTGACCTTTATTTTTAACAGTGAGCGAGTAGAAATGTTGTCACTTCTCACTACAGTAGTTTTCTTACCTCTACAACATCAGATTTCACTGGAATTGGTCTGACTTCTTCTTTAGGAGATTCCTTGGCAGGTGGATTTCCCAAGTAGTTCTTGGTTGTCAAGCATTCAAACAGTTTTTCAACAAATCCTATTGTCTCTGCAAAGGTATTAGAATACAATCATAAATCATGCAAAGGGAATTGATACTCCTTGTTTAGTCATTGCTAGTGATATAATAAAGAAATGAAAAAATCTCAATTTTGAGCCCATTTCCTATTTCAAAGCAATTTAATAATGTAACAGTACATTAATACCAATAATGACAAAGTACCTTACGTCTAATGCACTTAGTGTCTTAATGGACAGAAATTATGTGGTTTGCATGATCACACTTCATTGAATAGATAATAGATATCTCAGGCATTACAAACAGTACTATCAAATCAAAAGAATGGCAATCAATATTTGGAGATTAAAATGTTTGATTGAAATCTCTCCACAACATTTATTATCTTTATAAAAACTTAACTTACCTTTTTGTAAAAAGACATCAAGCTGATCAGCACAGAGGGCTTTCAGCTCTTTCTCTGGTTTGTCCTTCTTTACAAGAGCAACCACATAGTTGGCTAGTGCAGAGGGGTCAGCATCACATCTGTGGGTCAAAATATGTGGGTTCTCAATAACTATGTGTTGTAAACGTCTTTGGCATCATCAACATACAAAACAGCGTTAAACACAGTATTACAGAGCAAGGACAGAAGGGGTTTTACTCACTAGGGCCTAGACTTTGTGATATTGGTAAACCAGTCTGAGTTTTAATTGAGTCGGAGGTCTATGTGGTGCAACGTTCCCCCAACAACTCTTCATGTGTTGCAATTTTGTCAGTACAAAATCACTCAATGTATCTTGTCATCAGTAAAATAATGTAACGCTAACTTCAATATTAGTTGAGTGCCAAAATCCTGTCAACAACACCTTAGAGTAGAAAACACCATCAGGTTTACTTAGTTTAGACTTTATTCAGTGCGTTGAAAAGACGATCCAGATACATTTAATCCTCAGTCGTGTTTAGATTTTGTAATTTCTATTTCTGTCTTCAAATCATATCAGATTTTTTGTTAGTAATGATTTGGCCCGGAAGAGACAGTTAAACGGTTTTAAGGTAAACCTCAGTTAAAAGTGTCCGGGGTCAACTCTGAGTGGCATATTAAACATTGTAAAAACATTTGATTTAACTACACTAAGATTTCCTTCCTAAATCGCATACAACAGCATAGGCGTTAGGTTATAGCCTAGCAACTTGCTGCACACCGATGGTATAGTTACACTATTGTGAGCCAACTGCGCGTCTAACTTGCGTGCACTAAACTGACAGCGCATCGCCATCACATTCACTGCACCGTGCACAAATTTATTCCTCCAAGCAAAGAAGCCCTGCGTCGATGTGCACTGCGCTGAGCCAGCTAGCGGCCACCACGGCTTGCTAACTCGTGTAGGAATTTGCAGTCACATTCTAGCAAGCCCCCATTGATACCAGGGTAACCCCACAAGCTAGACGGCTAGCGTAGCAGAGTAGCATGCGAGCTAAATGTCATATAAAAAAACTCACATTGGCTCCAGAAGTTTTGCCAGCCATGACTTCAAGGCGTCCACATTTTCTATAATCATCATGAAAGACACTATAACACTGTCTATAAAACGAAATTGTGTCCTGATAAGCCTGCATTCATCGTAAATTTATAAGCTTTAAGGCCTTCTGTCTCTTTCTCCACTGGCAGGTCGGACGAAACGTTTTACGGCATGGCAACACAAGCGGAGCTGTCGTAATGCACGTCAGACGGCAGACGTTATTATAATCACACCGTGTTTTTATTCTCAGCGGTCTATAGAGTTTTAAACCGCCATCAACTCAGTTGTCAGTTGGGACATTTTACGGGAAATAAAACCATCACATTTCTCGTCGTAGTTTACCTCATATTTAACTATACGACACTTTTGTGTGGACAACATTTCCCAGAAGGCCGCGGGCGCGAACCAAACTGTGGGTGTCGTCAGCTACACACCGGTGGCGTGGGTCTCTCTTGTCAAACTGGAAAATACTTCTGCTGTTTCCTCAGTTTAAACAACGCAACTGTATCCAGCGGATATTGTAGTTTAAAATGACGGTAGGTTTAGTGCAGTATATACCCACAATCTATAGTGGTTAACGCGGTTTTAGCCGCGCTTTATACGCTATTACAGACTAACTGTTTGCATTAGCTATTGGCTAAGTTGGCTAACCACGCTAGCGTTAACTAGTGCAGTTAGACTGAAAAATCTGATTCACCTGGGCACGTGTTTATAGTATTTCTGTTTTACTTTTTTTATGCTAAATTCCGTGGAAATAACAGTTTCAAGTCGCTGAGATGCCTTCTGCATATTAAATTATTCTCTTTACATCTTTAATTCTGTTGTAGGAGCGGAAAGGAACAGCTAAGTTGGATTTTCTTAGGAAAATTGAGCAAGAGATCCAGGAGAAATGGGAGAAGGAGAAAACATTTGAACAGGATGCACCAGCAACAACTGAAGAAAGCACAAAGTAAGTGACAAGAAAGAATCCAATGATGTGGTCTGAGGTCTGCTGTCACACAGACTTGACATTTGAGTAGTTCAATGTCAAGTTATAAGACCGTTTGTAAAAAAAAAACTCCCAAATGCAGGGTCATATTCAATTCGTACATCTTCATTTAGCTGGAAACCATTGGCCCAGTTTCGTGATTGTTGCCCTGTTGTATTTCTTAGATTTGCCCAGATGTAGTCAGACAAATAATTCGTAGGAATCTGTTTTAAATAAATATTTCTGTTTCTTCCAGTGAAAACAAGTACTTTGTCACCTTCCCCTACCCTTACATGAATGGCAGATTGCACCTTGGCCATACGTTTAGCTTGTCAAAATGTGAGGTAAGTTTGCATCCAAACGCACACAGGCAGATGTGCAAAGACATCAATTTTCCTGCAAAGGTTTCCATCAGATCAGCTAATTTTTAATAATTAACAGTTGAGATACTACTGCTCATAATCTTTGTTTTTTTACAGTTTGGTGTTGGTTACCAGTCTTTAAAAGGGAAGCGATGCCTCTTCCCATTTGGGCTGCACTGCACAGGAATGCCAATCAAAGTAAGTGTTGTTTGTTTTATCTGTTTAACGTAATATATGCAATTTATGTAACGGTTTTCATTAAATCCTATCTATATTGTATCCACTAGGCCTGTGCAGACAAGCTGATGAGGGAGATGGAGCTCTATGGAAACCCTCCACAGTTTCCAGATGAGGAGGAAGAGGAGAAAGAGAAGACAAAGACATCTGATGAAATCATCATCAGAGACAAAGCAAAAGGAAAAAAGGTAGTTTTACATTATGAAAAGTTGTTTAATAGAAAAACTAAAATGTGAATTGGCTGTATATCTAATATATAGAGTTTTGTTTAGGGCGTTGGTAATAATTGCATTTTGAGTATGTAATTTGTGTATGCTTATCTAATCGCATAATATTTGGTTCAACATTCATTGTCATTTAAAGCTGTTTACAATGTTAATCAGACTCTTCCTTATTTCTCCCTCTTAGAGTAAAGCAGTGGCCAAATCCGGTTCCTCGACCTTCCAGTGGGATATAATGAGGTCTTTGGGCCTTAATGATGTGGAGATTGCCAAATTTGCCAGTGCTGAACACTGGCTGGAGTACTTCCCTCCTCTAGCTGTCAAAGACCTGAAGAAAATGGGAGTCAAGGTGACTTAAAGTGTTGCCCAATCTAGCTTTATTTGTAATGTTCATGTACCTGTGTACATTCTTATTGGGTAAAATATGTGTTAGAAGTCAATGTGGTGAGGTCAGAAAATACTCAGTACATAAAATTATATTTCTTGATACTGTGTTTAAAACATTTTTATGTGGATGGTTTGCTTTTTGTTTTATTTTGTGTGTGGCCCCTGACTGCTAGATGGCAGTGTTGTTCAACAGCACCTTTTTATTATTCACATTTTATCAATTAGGGCTGCGTGTCACTATTTTTTTGATATTTAAAATTTTATTAATTGATCTACTCACAAATTTTCAATTGAGTGCAACTGTGTTGTGATTTGTGTTGCATTGCCAGATTCATGTGAATGTAAAGCTCTTTTGGCCTTGCACATGTTTTCCTATTCATACTGTAGTTATGCAGTTGTGCTGAGCGTTACATTGAGCATTGAATTTGTTTGCTAACTGCATGTCACTGTTGTTTCACAGGTTGACTGGAGGCGTTCATTTATCACTACAGATGTGAACCCCTACTACGACTCATTTGTCAGGTGGCAGTTTCTCACACTGAAGGACAGGAAAAAGATCAAGTTTGGAAAAAGGTATGATCACTGGGAAATTTCTATAAAACGTTTTCTTTCAAAGCACTCTTGCAGCAATACAGGAAGCTGATAGATGGAATTTAACCTATAGCTGCGTGACTTGACTGTCTCCAAATCACCTGCAGGTACACCATATACTCCCCCAAGGATGGGCAGCCGTGCATGGACCATGACCGGCAGACGGGAGAGGTACGTTTTAACCATCTGAATGAAATATGTAATAATAGTCAAAAGCAGGGTTTAATGTTTGTGAGCATGTCTGTATGATGGATAGCAAAAATATCGAGTCACCTAATGACTAAATATTTGAAATGGTTCTGTACATTTTCCACATTTTAAATCTGTATTTCTCTTATCGCCTGCAGGGAGTTGGACCTCAGGAGTACACTCTCATTAAGATGAAGATCGTTGAACCATACACTGCAAAATTCAAGTCCAAAGTTTTTTATAGCAGGTAACAAACTGAAAACGCTGAGCTCTAACTACTAGTATTGCATGATTTAATTTACATTTATTATTCTGATACTGATTAACACAACACGACTACTGCTGTCATAAAGAGGGTCATTTAATGATGTTGTTCTACTGACAGCGGCATGAAAGGTAAAAACATCTTCCTGGTGGCTGCCACTCTGAGGCCAGAGACCATGTTCGGTCAGACCAACTGCTGGGTGAGGCCCGACATGAAGTACGTTGCCTTTGAGACAACCAACGGGGACATATTCATCTGCACCAGTAGATCTGCCAGGAACATGTCATTCCAGGGCTTCACCAAAGAGAATGGAGTGGTGCCAGTGGTACTGGAAATACTGGGACAGGTACCAACCTATTTCTTCCTGCCTCATCAAATCAGTTTAAAAGAGATGTTTTTTTTTTCTTTCATTAGTATGACTTAAACACCACAATCCATTATGATTTAAACTAGAAGTACTGTTATATTAATTGCATATTTATTCTGCTCTAAACCAGAATTAGGATCCTTTAACTCACATAATTACATCATCTGTCTCTTCCTAGGACATCCTTGGCTGTGCGCTGAGTGCTCCTCTGACTTCCTACAAGATCATCTATGCTCTGCCCATGCTCACCATCAAAGAGGACAAAGGTATGACCTCTCTGTATCAGTTAAGCTGGAGATAATTAGTTATTTTCTGTTTCCCATAAAGTGTCAGAATTGTTAAAAGTAATTCTGCCGGTGTTGCTCTTGAGCCAAAATATATTTGAGTAGATTCCCTCTCCTTCCTTCGTCACAAAGAATTTATTCCGGCTCTCATTTCTGAACTTTACCCCTTATATCTCCCTTTTCTTGGCGGGCTGCATGGGCAAATAATGAGGAGTTTGAAACGAAGACGAAGGTCGGCATAGAATTTATTAGTGTTGTACCGTGATGTCAGCGGCTGGAATAATGGCTGCCTTTTCGCCCTGAGGGAGAACATTTGTAAATATAGGAAATGGATCTAATTGCATTGCGAGTGGCTCTGTTTTTATTTTTATATTGTTTGGTGCTTGAAGAGTGTAGTTTGTTTGTTTGTTTATATTTATGTATCTTATTGGTTAATATTTCTCAAAAGCGAACTAATAAAAAGAGTTTATTAGTTCCCAGATCATGGTCTACTGTTTTTTTTTCTTTGATAAAACAGTCAAATTGTGTGACTCTTTGAATTGATTTGCCTTGTCTGTGTTTTCCTCAGGTACTGGGGTAGTTACCAGCGTACCGTCTGATGCTCCTGATGACATTGCAGCTCTCAGAGACATCAAGAAGAAGGAGGTAAGGTTACAGAATCTTTTCTACTTAGGCAGGTCTGCTTCACACTAACACTGGAAAAAATATAGTAAAAAAAATTTTTGTTAGATATTTGTGAATTATATTACTGGAGGTTTTTTCAGGTTTTAGTTGAAATAAATGGTTCTTGAGGGAAAATGTGTAAATGCAAGCAAAACTATTATTCTGCATGTGTTGAATGAAACATTTTGTTTGCATATGTTTGCATAAGGCTCTACGGGAGAAGTATGGAATTGAGGATAAAATGGTGTTGCCCTTTGAGCCGGTAAGCGGATCTGTTCGCTCAGTTTCTTTCCAGTCACCTTGCAAGAAATCTAATTAAGAGTTGCAAAATGTGTCCCTGTTTGAGCGTTTATGCATGTATGTGTGTGTGTGTGTGTGTGTGTGTATATGTCAGGTGCCTATCATAGAGATCCCAGGCTACGGGAACCTGTCCGCTCCTCTGGTGTGTGACGAGCTAAAAATCCAGAGCCAGAATGACAAGGAGAAGCTGGCTGAGGCCAAGGAGAAAGTCTACCTCAAAGGCTTTTATGAAGGGGTGAGGAAACTTTGGATTTAACTTTGAGTTCAATGCTTATTTTGTCTCTAGACTTAGTGATTTATCCATGAAGGTCTCATTTATTTTCATTATTATTGTTATTATTATTATTTTTATTGATCATGATCAGTGTTCAACTGCAGGGTCTGGACTGGTTTTAACAGATCAACATTAAAATATGTTTCTTTAGATCATGCTAGTTGATGGCTACAAGGGGCAGAAGGTCCAGGATGTGAAGAAGCCAATCCAGAGGTTGATGGTAGAGAAGGCAAGATGCTGTTATTTTATAAAATCTAAATAATTCAATATTAGAACAATTTTAAATCTTTAACTGTGTTCTGCCCTTTCACTGTTTTCAGCCATATAGAGCTTATGTACAAAGTTTGACCTCTATTCTTTTGTTGTAGGGGGAAGCCATGATTTACATGGAACCAGAAAAACAGGTGATGTCGCGTTCAGCTGACGAGTGTGTGGTGGCTCTTTGTGACCAGTGGTAAGTGCCATCTGAATGTTTTGTCTGGATTCGCAGGTGCAGAATGATAAGCTGATGCTGTTCACCATCAGTCTACACTGTATTTGTATCTTTTAGGTATTTGGACTATGGCGATGCTGAGTGGAAGAAGCAGGCCAATGAAGCCCTCAAGTCTTTGGAGACGTAAGACAGTGGCCTGATGGCTTTCAACATGTTGAAAATATAATCTACTCAAACATAATGTACCATCACAGATTTTGTGACGAGACACGACGAAACTTTGAGGCAACGTTGGACTGGCTGCAGGAGCATGCGTGTTCCCGCACATATGGACTTGGTGAGTGCCTCCGCTTTTACCTTATTATACCTCAGCAATACAGTGAATAGTAATAATAGTAGTAATAATAATAATATTTTTGACCTCATCAAAGATGAAAACTAGTACATTACTTATATTTTGTCTGTAGATGGAGACAGAGCGTTGACAAAAAAGCACTTGGCGACAGTCTGTCTGTTCTGTTCTTGCAGGAACAGAAAAGACGTGGGGGCAAACTACACTGCACTCACTACATTCTTGGCATGTTGTTGCATCTTTAGTATATGAAGCAGAGTCTCAGAGGGACTACTGACAGAAAAATCAGGTCTTAGACATCTATCAGATATATTGACATCCTGAATTATTAATGGATGCTTCAAGTAAAATCAAGTTAATCTCTATGGAAAACCAACCCCCCAACCTGATTGGTTGATAGTTTGTTCAGAGAGAAGGAAACAGAAAGGTTTCTCTATCTCTCCTATAAATTTCTAGAAGTCATTTGTCTTAAAGTAAAACCTTCAAGTCACTGAAAAATGAGGTCCTCTCACACTTTTATGAAGTAAAGTGCAGACAATTTAAAAGAACTAGTGTTTGCCTCCACAAAAATACATCAATAGATCCCATCAATACAGATGTTTTCTAGGCAATTTGGTGTTTTTCCTCTTTCTCTTTTATGACTCTGTACATGCCTTTCTCTCTCCGAATTCCTTTGTACATGTGCACGCCTCCCGGTTGCCATAGGAACACGGCTTCCTTGGGACGAGCAGTGGCTGATTGAGTCACTATCGGACTCCACCATCTACATGGCGTTCTACACTGTAGCCCACCTCCTTCAGGGAGGTGTGCTCAATGGACAGGGAGCCTCCCCTCTGGGCATTAAGTATGAACGCACACCTATAGCTAAACACGTGTTTTTTTATATATAAATATATTATTTTTTCCCTTAAACCCTGACTGTACATTTTCATCGTTTCCTTCTAACAGAGCAAGGCAGATGACCAGAGAGGTGTGGGACTATATCTTCTTTAAGACGGCTCCTTTTCCAAAGACTGACATCCCCAGAGAGCATCTCCAGAGGCTGAGGAGAGAGTTTGAGTACTGGTACCCTGTGGATGTGCGCGTGTCTGGCAAAGACCTGGTTCCCAACCATTTGTCCTACTATCTCTACAACCATGTGGCAATGTGGCCTGAAGACAAGTAAGCTTGTCCACGTGACTCACTCAGTGTAGCAGCAGACATTTTAGGAGCTAGGGTTCTCACATGTTATGATTTTTACTTCGTTTCAACATTTAACCCTGGGAGTTTGTTTTTGAGGTGAGAAATGTGATTTCCTGACATGGAAGTTCTCTCTGATTCACAGTGGGAAGTGGCCGAAGGCAGCACGAGCCAATGGACATCTGCTCCTTAACTCAGAGAAGGTCGGAAATAACAGCCTTTGTGTTGAATTGAATTATTTATCTCTTCTTTTTTTTACACAGGTTAGGTCGTGTTTGTGTTTTTATGCATGTGGCATTAATTATTTACAGTGTTTGAACATCTTAACGTTCCTAAATACTGTTGCTTACGGCTTAATGTTTTCTTTACCGCTGTGTTTTGTAACAAACTTATGTGGGTGGGCATACTTGAAGGATTCTGGCTGCTAACATTTGTTTTTCTATTTACCAGATGTCCAAATCAACTGGGAACTTCCTCACTCTCAGTCAAGCTATTGACAAGTTCTCAGCAGATGGTACATTCCCTTTTTTTATGATTTATCTCGATCTAATATTAAATTATTTTATTTATTTTTTGCTTTTCTCATTTTTTATAGTAACCTTGTCTGCTTTCATTTAAACACTGAAGAAAAAGTATTCAGGTGTGCATTTAGAACAGATGACTGCGTTACGCTGGATGAATATCTTTTCTGCTTTGTGTCTATGATCAGAACATGATTACTGTTCAGAAGTTGGCTGTGTTGCTTTGAGCTGTTGTTCAATGCTCTTTCACTTTTCATGCATTGTACCTAATGATCTTCTCTGTAATTACTTACTCCACATGTATTATTCAAGGTATAACCAGCGAGGCAGTGTTTATTCAGTAAGATCTCTCCAGCAGGTTTATTGCAACATTTTGTTTTGCTGAGCATGATTTGCTCTCCATATGATGGGATGGCAAGCGAATAAAAGAAAAGACAGACTATGAAATCAATTTATTGGAGCATGGTAGAAGTAATACTTCCACGTGTTACATGCAGCTGTTCTCTCCTGTTTTAACACTCTTGTTACCTCATCAGGTATGCGTCTGGCTTTAGCTGATGCTGGCGATACGGTGGAAGATGCCAACTTTGTTGAGACCATGGCTGATGCTGGCATCCTGCGCCTCTACACCTGGGTGGAGTGGGTGAAGGAGATGATTGCAAACCAGAACAACCTGAGGACCGGACCTGCAGACACCTTCAACGACCGGGTATTTAACAGGTAAATACAACAGTTTAGGGCCATTTGTAGTTGAATGAGTTTAACTTGCCATCTTAATTTAAATCTCTTCATTTTTGTGTCCTAACAGTGAGATGAACGCTGGCATCTTGAAGACTGAGCAGCACTACGATAGGATGATGTACAAAGAGGCTTTAAAAAGTGGCTTCTTTGAGTTCCAGGTACATAAAATGTCCTCTCTACAAAATACTCAGTCATCATTATATAAAGTCAAGTATGGTGGTGTTCAAGTATTTTTAATCTGATGTATTAGATTAAAAAATTGTGCAACAGGGACGTGATTATGAGTGTCCTTTTAAACCGTGAGCTGCGTTTGTATTTGCAGGCAGCCAAAGATAAGTATCGTGAGCTGGCTATCGAAGGCATGCACAGGGACCTCGTCTTCCAGTTCATAGAGAGTCAAACGCTGTTGCTGGCCCCCATCTGCCCACACCTTTGTGAATACACCTGGAGTCTGCTGGGCAAGGTACGAAACACTTGCATCAAAATGTGGGTTTCATGTTATGAGTTTCTTGTGAGCATTAAATCTTAAATTCTCTGCTTTGCTAGATTTATCACCTTTAAAGTAAAAGAAGGTACCAAACATTCATTATAAGGGTCTGCACCAACACTACGCTGCACAGTTGTAGCATCAATGGTGTAAATACAAGTTATTGTATACCATGATATGAAAGTTTCAGTTATTAAACCGTGACAGTCTTACTGCTGCAGCCCTGCTCGTCTCACACAATGGGCTTCTTTCTCTCATCAGCATGAAAGGAATTCACACGCTGCTGCACGTTCCCCACAGCACAGAGCCTGGAATATTTTTAACACTAGAATTTATGAATATGAAGGAGTGTCACTGCTCTGTAGATGGGTTTTCAGTCGTCGCTTAGCAACTACAAAAGCCCTACAACTAGTGGCGCTTTTTTCTGTTTGGTGTGTTCAATAGGCTAAAGACCTAAGAGGCACTCGATGCACGCAGAGGTACACAGTCAGGCCCGGCTGATGTGGAGGGTGGCTTGTTTTTGTTAAAGCTCGTGTTACGGGATTAAAAACACTGGTCACACTGGAAACACGGTTGTTCTGTTCCAGTCGTACTCCCATCAGTTCTTTCATGTTTCCTCTCTCTCACAGACCAGCTTGATGAAGGCGTCGTGGCCTGTGGCGGGTCCAGTTGATGAGATTCTGATCCGCTCGTCTCAGTACCTGATGGAGACCGCTCACGACCTCCGCCTGCGACTCAAAGCTTACATGGTTCCACCCAAGAACAAGGTGAATAGGTGCCAGTGGTCTCTCACGCTTCACTGCTGATTTACCACTGTAATGACTTTAAGTAAGTTATTTGATAACAAGAATATATTTTTATTAAATAAAAAAAAATTAAATTAGAGGCAGCAATATTCCCCCCCTCAGTTGTTGTTTAGCAGGCTGCTGGATACGTGCATAAAGTAACGCAGTAAAATTATTTAAATAGAAAGAGGCCGAGACGTGATCATGTTTGAATTTAGACTATGATCTGCTTCTAATCGTTGAAATTAGCAACACTGTAGGCGCCCACCAGCAAATATGATCTTTAACATGCTTTAACATAACTGTGGGTTATTGATGTTGGTAGGTTCTGTCTGGAGGCTTTAAAATGATGTTTAATTTTTAAAGACTTCAAGTCCTCAGTATCCACAGCAGCAGCACCTATTGTTTGTTTGTTCAGTTCTTCATCAGTGCAGTAATGAGAAAAGCAAAACAAGTATCGACAAGTGTGAGACGGCCAACAATTTCTCCTACTAATACATACATGCTGCAGCCGCCACCCAATTGCTATGAATGTTTTGTTGTTGTGGACAAAACAGGAACAGAAAAGTCAATAGTTTTTATTATTTCTTAATGCGTCTCTCTTATTATTTCTTATGGTTTTTACTACACCAGGTTCCATTTGTGCAAATGCACATACGGACACTTTTAGCATATTGAACCACCCACAAATCCAGTTTCTGAGGCTTGTTTTCTCCAACAGAAAGGTGACTCAAAGCCCCCAGCCAAGCCCTCGCACTGCACCATCTACGTGGCCAAGAGCTACCCTCCCTGGCAGCACAGCGCCTTATCCCTGCTTGGCAAACATTATAAGGTGAGCAACACACACAGCAGATGCAGGCTTTTCTATTAGACATGCAGAAACGCGAGGGCTCTAAGTTGTAGTCTGTCTTAGTTTGGCCTGTTGTTGTTTTCCAGAGCAACAATGGCGTCCTTCCAGACAACAAGGTGATAGCCAGCGAACTGGGAGCCCTGCCTGAGCTGAAGAAATACATGAAGAGAGTCATGCCTTTTGTCGCCATGATCAAGGTGAGACGTGGAGGAACTTTTACTGAACATAATAAAGCGTCACCATCCACGCTTCCCTGTGGACAAACTTTACTGGTCTGGGTCTGTTCCAGTCCGTCTCTCCTCACGTTGGTTCATCTTTCTTGTTTTTGTACAGCTTTGCCTCTTGTGTTAATCCTGTTGGTATATTGAAGTATCCTGCTGCTTTTTATTACTTTGTGTCCAGCTACGGCAACGTACAAGACAGTTGCGTAACCGTATCGCATTGAGATTCCAAAGGAACGAGAGGAACTACTTGGTCTGCGGATTTCTGTGGGTTTATTGTTGCGATAGTGTGCAAAACACTCTTTCCATAGGCCGCCTGGGCTCAGTGTGTTCCCAAACTGTAAAGTAACAACTCGACTGCACTTTACTGTTAAAGCAGTTTGCAATCGGCTGCAAACAGCTTTTACTAAATGCGTCGCAAGTGGTTGTATTTGTACATTTAAGGTCAAATATCTATGAAGTAATCGGGGTGTTATTAAAATTGTAGATGCCACATCCCAGGTGCTCTGGGCTTTGTGCAGACTTTGCGCAGACGTTGCTGTTTGACTGAAGTGATCAAACAGAACACAGCTAATAAATAGTCATGATGAGCTTTGTGTTTATCCCCCTTGTGTGTCTCAAGTTGGTTTTTCAGCTTTCAGCTTGTTTTCTTTTCCAGGTTTACTTTGAGGGATTGATTTGGCATCTTTTGTTCACAAAGATTTTATTTTTATAATAATCGTGTAATGGCATCGCCAGCATAGCAATGAACATCCTGTATGATGCTGAATTCTAAACTAAAACACATTTTCCCATAGTTGGATGAAATCCTGCTGACGCTTTTGTTTACTCCTAAGGGGAGCTCTAACATTTTGGGTTTTGCTTTCTTCCTTCTTTAGGAGAACCTGGAGAAGAATGGACCCAGGGTTTTGAATCTGGAGCTGGAGTTTGATGAGCGTGCAGTTCTGATAGAGAACCTGGTCTATTTAACAAATTCTCTGGAGGTGTGTTTCTAAAATGAGATTTCCCATTGGGTTCGACTCAACTCCTGATGATCTCTGTCAGAAACCAACTCGACATTTGTGCAATCAGCATCGTCAGGTTTGGTTGATTAGGTCCTGTTTGTGTTAATAGAAATGTCAAGATGAAACTAGCAGCTGCAGCATTTCCTCAAAAGTGGTTTTAGGCTGAATTTCAATACTTGTGCAGGATTCAGTGGAGACAAACCTGAGCTGAGCTGAGCTGTCAGTCAAAAACGCTTTTCTGTCTGCACAGACACGGCCAGAATGCACACAATCCATGTCAGAGTAATACTGTACGCTGGATTTAATCATAGCTAAAGATCAATTACTATGTTATGGATGTAACGAGCAACGTTTTCCATCATGTTGGAAAGAGAAAAGCAAATGTTGAATTACTGAGCCCACAAAACCCGAGTGATGCTCTACTAAATCTATTAACAAACTGTCTTTTAAAGTCTACACGTTCTTCTGAACATTATTAAATTTCGCAAATGTATTTTTGGTAGATCAGTTTTCAGAGTTTGCATCTCAAATGTTGCGTCTTTGATCGCTGCAGGAGCGTTTGCTGCTTTGCAAACCAAACCCACCTGCGTTCTGATGTAGACGATCAGCTGATTATCTATTATTGTTTTCTCACCTTGCAGTTGGAGCAGATCGACATCTTGTTTGCTTCGGAGGCTGACGACAAAGTGAAGGAAGACTGTTGCCCGGGGAAACCGTTCTGTGTTTTCAGATCAGAGGTAAATGCGTGTGGCTGTGCGTTCGCTCGTGGTTGCGTGTGCGCTGCTTCTTTCTTCCATTGCCCATTTGTCAGCTTGTGACCTAATTTTGCTCTCTTAATATTTGCTGTACGTCTGTGTTTATCTCAGTAGGTGCTTGTTTTGTGTGCAGCTCTGTTTGTGTGTTGGAGCGGGGGACGTTTTGCACTCAAATGAACAATTAAAATGAGTTTGTGTTGTTGTTTTTGTTCACTCAGCCGGGAGTGAGCGTGTCCCTGGTCAACCCTCAGCCGTGCAATGGGCTGTTTTCTACAAAGGTTGACATCAGACAAGGAGACAGAAGAGACTGTGTCATCCGTAGATTAGCCAAGGTCAACAGACTCATCAAAGGTTCGTAAGATAAATGAGTATGCAGCAGATATACATTAACTTGGAACTGACTTCGCCTGTACTGTACGGACCAAACGGCATCACATTTAATAGCTCACTAGTAAAATAAGACACACAATCCATGTGATTGATGTCCATACAACTCCCACTGTGAATGGAAAATTGTTGCTACAGGTAGAATAAAGGTTTGCATTTGAATGTGTAACCAGTTTGGATGTGTTGATTACGACTCCTCAGCTTCTCTGATTTTTACCGGCTCTAATTCTGCCTCCTTTTCCCCCACTAGACCTTTCCAGGGTGAAGCTGATGAGGTACGAGGACCCCCTGCTGGGGCCACGCAGGGTGCCTGTCCTGGGACAGGAGGAACAGGGCAAATTACCCATCTCCAGCAAATCGGTGTTCAACATCAATCTAGAGGAGAAGAAGGTCACCCTGGCTGACAACGGCCTCACCGTGGACATCGGGGACACTTTGGTTTATCTGATTGATTAGATTAACATTCACTTAATCACACGCAGGCACACGGGGGCACATTCAGCAGTGAGTTATTTGTGAGGGACTCATTTAGATCATGATATGCTACGATAAAATGGACTGAAGCCATAGTATGCTGACTAAATCTTCTGTGTTTCAGACTTCATGTTACTCTGATGTGCTGATGCACATTGTATTATGTTGTAAAGATCCTCGTCGTTTCACTGCCGGGTGTTCCCTCGGAATATTTGAATCTAACAGGACGGGTTTGGTCTCTGTTTCACTGATATCATTCTAAGACTGCGGGTTTCTTCTGTACTTGCAGTG
This sequence comes from Betta splendens, assembly GCF_900634795.4. Taxonomy (NCBI): domain Eukaryota; kingdom Metazoa; phylum Chordata; class Actinopteri; order Anabantiformes; family Osphronemidae; genus Betta; species Betta splendens. Next base: position 3,459,791 of record NC_040894.2, on the reverse strand, counting down.
GATGGATCAGCTGCATGAAAGGAATGTCTCTGACATCTGTGAAACATCACAATCATTTTCCTAGATTTTGGTTTTGTCAAACACGACACCATGAATCTGCCGTTTCCTCCCTGTTTATTATGACTCTAATACACAGAATTGGTTCTTCATTATAAAAGCATTTTTTTTTGGTCGAAGGCCAACCTCCTTTGCATCCTCGTCATTCTATTGTTTTCCGTATAGATGCTAACGCGTCTGCTGTGTTGGTTTGAGTGGAGACGTGTCCTTCCCTCGCGTCAGCTTGTCAGACAGCTTCCCTGTTTTCTAGCTGAGGAAAGCAGCATCCACAGCGTAGCCATGGCTGCTGCTTCCCCCACTGCTTTTCCAGAAATAAAATAAAACTTGTGAAATATTCAGCGCCTCACTGTTGTTTTTCTCCTCTGTGCTGCTTTATTTCTCATAAGGCAGGTGTTCCACACAAGAGTAAAACACATACCAGGAATGTGTCATGGTTTGGGGAAGTCATAAGCTTTTGGCCCCGTCGTACCGACAACGAGGACCCTGTGAGCCTCCGCGACGCCTCGGCTTCCTCCTTCTCCTGTAGTTTTGCTCCTGCTGTCTCGCTCTCTGTCTTTCTGCAGCTGTGCTCAGCCTTGGAGCCCGTGTTTTCTCTGCACTTACAGGCTGCGCCGACTTGTCCGTCCTATTATCTGCCTCTTGTTGCTGCTGCTCTTTGTGTTGTCTTTTGTTCTTTTGCGTCTTCGCTGACACCTCGCCGGTCGGGGCGAATGGCCGCCCTGATCCTGGATCTGCTGGAGGTTTGAATTGCAGGTTCAAGTGGCAGGTGAACCTACGAGGAGCAAATAAATAAGCTTCATTTACTGTTTATTACTACCACAAAACACTGAAAAGGAGCTAAACTAAATGTTTGGGTTTGTTTTGAGCCTGTCTGCAGACGGTTTCACTACGTGTGCTTCTGGCACGTACCGCTCCCCTCACCTCTTTCCCCCAATGCTGAAACCTAAAGGTCAGCGCCAGAGCACAGGAAATGCACGAATGCATGAACCGCTGGTGTTTGCCTGGTTCTGAAATGCGTCTTTCACTTCTTGACTCCAAGTCTGTGCTGCTGCCTTAAGGGTGAGTCTAACATTTACTGTATGTCGCTTTAATAAGGGCAAACTATGAATGTGACTGAATGTCATGAGTCAAACTAACTGATACTTCAACACGTCCAATGAGTGTGTGACTTTTATTCCTTGTGAATATCATTGTTATTTATTAGACACGTGAATTATTTATAAAACAGCTGCCGGCTCTGACTAGATTGAACATATGCACTAATTCACATCTGATCGTATTCCCAAAGCCTGATGTGTATCTGCCTTCCCTCCGCTGGCTGCGTTATAGCGGGACGCGGTAAAGTGGAGACAGAAGACAACTCGACTTATCTTGGTCACGCAGCTTCTGGCCCGGCCGCCCGGCTGCTGCTTTATCAGCCTCCACACACGCCCGCTCGCTGGGGAAGTGTCACTCCTCCCCCCTCCACCTCCTCGTTGCTGCTGACTTCCTGCTCGCCCTCCGCTCTCTCATCTCCGCGCCTCACCCCCCTCTGGATGCCAGTTGCTTCCAGTCATGGAGCAGACGACAGTCACACATCAGTAAGTGCTTCTTTGTCCCTAATGGTGCACAGTGTTGTCACCACAATGGAATTACAGCCAACAGCTCACTTATCTTATTCAGCTTTGTTATTTTGATGCTTTCCTTCTTTTACGCATCTGTGAAAAGACAAACGAATCAGAAATATTTCCTTTAACCTAATGTTGCTGCAGATTCTGCTTTTGCACTTCCTGCTGCTAAATTAAAGGTATTATCATTTTGCCTTTGCTGCAGTTTGCTGTTATTAAACTGTTGCTGAAGCCTGAAACCAGATGGCGGGTGTTTTGCATACAGTATTTTATCAGTGCTGGGATGATATTAGCTGGATATATTAAAGCAATTGTGGGGCCATGATGCTGATCCTCCATAGACGTCTTCTGAATCTAAAACCTCCCGCTTTAGGAAAATGAAATTAGCTGAATGAATGAATGAAATCCCTGTGTGCAGGAAGCAAAACAAATACTAATTGGTTAATTTGAGAGGTTTTGGTTTCATTTTAAACCTGCTGTTGATGTCAGGATGAGTGAGTTCGTCAAGGACACGTCCAACATGTAATTCCAGGCCGGAGCTGTCACTTCAAGACGAGGAGGTGGTGGTTTTCACCGCAGGCGGTGACGACCGCTGGAGGTCAAACAGCGTCCCTGCAGCCGCGGGCCCAGTGCTCACGCAGCCCGGCCTCGGCGTCACCACGACAACCATTACCACCATCACGCAGACGGGGGGAGGCTGGAGCACCGGCCTGTTCGACGTGTGTGGAGACAAGACTACATGTAACGCAACTTTCTTCCTCTGTATCTAGAACTTGGTGTCTCTCGCTCCCTCGTGTTTTGTACTGGAACCACGTTCATCACACGCTGACGGGTCGGGTCTGTGCTTGCAGGCGTCCTCGGGGCTCTGGCTCCGTGCTGCCTGGACCTGAGTTTAGCTCAGCAGTACGGTGAGTGTCTGTGCATGCCTCTCCTGCCAGGATCCACCTTCGCCATACGAGTCGGGATCAGGGAGCGCTACAAGATACGGGTGAGTGCGCGCAGTCGCGCGTGAAAGTAGAAGCTGTGAGCGGCATCAGACCTGCACCAACGCGAGGACTGCGTCAGGACGTCGAGTGGCGGCTGGTCGGCGCTTCTGCCTCCTCTTGTCATTGTCTCTGTGTGAAGTGACCAGTTCAACCTGTTGTCCACCTGTTTATTTGTGCGCTGGCTCCACTTCAGTGTCCCCTCCAGAGATACTGAGTGGATAAGGAGAGGTTTGAACCTCCAAGCGCCCACTCCTTGGGTTTAGATGTGTTCAGCAGGGAGCGGTTCTGGGACTCCAGTCCCTGAAGGATGTTCTGAGGCCTCTGTGCTCCTCTTCCAGTCCAGTCCTGTATTCCTGTCTCCCCGTGTGCAGTGTGCGCTCTCTTTCTGCCCGATTGTTTTGTCTCAGCGTGTGTTTCCCTCTGATCCACAGGGCAGCGTGTGTGAGGACTGGACCACAGTGTATTGCTGTTACCCTCTGGCTGTATGTCAGATGATAAGAGAAATGAAGCAGCGGATGAAGACTCAGATGTATCATGTGTCCACCGCCCTTGTGAGCTCCTGAAGAGACTTCAGACCTCTCTGTTTGCACTGCATCACAGACTGAACAATGAGCTCATGATCAGATTAATTACAGCAGGTTTATGTGGTTATCTTCATCAGAATCCTATAAAAAATCCCGCTTGCTTTTATTATTTTGTGACCAAGGCTGAGAAAGTCCTAAAAATGAGGGATGTGCATCATCTGTATGATTTGTGGCAACCATTTAATTTAATTTAACCTGCGAAAGGTCTCCAGACAGTCTTCAGAAGGGAAGATGAATGGAGGAGGCGTTCTGGACCTTGAGGCGTAAAATTCGATCTACAGATCCTTCTAATCAATCTCATTTTCATAATTAAACAAGAAATGACATCTATGGCACCGATTTACGTCTGAGCAGGTTTCTGGATCCGTCCCGTTTCTACCAGTCTGTCATTAATAGAGTTTAGCGGGTCTGTTCCACAAGCAGCTGTGTTCACCAAAGTGCTGCTGCCTGATGCTTCAGATGAGCTTGTGTGGTTTGGATTTTAAGTATAAGGTCAAGTACAGTCTGGTGATAATTTCTGTATTGTATATTTATACATGTTTTTTAAATCCTCCCGCGGTTCGTCCTCAAGCATTCAGTCGTATTGTTTATCCAGCGCTGATTGCTGTGGTTCCCTGAACCTGAAATGCCACCGAGCAGGAACGAACGCGAGGCGGTATTTGCACTCGGCGCAGATGGGTCCTCAAAGGGCAAATATGTCATTTGCTAATTTCTATGAATGTGGCCCCCAGCTAGCAGCTGCCTCAAATGAGATGAGGAGAGCAAGAGATTGGTTTGAGGTCAAAAAAGAGAAAGATGGGAATATTAAAACCCATCGTAATAAGGAATGGATTTATTGGCTGATTGTTTTGTTTGTTTTTAATTACTGCAGCTTCTCACACGTCTAATCTGATTAGTCCCTATTTTAAATCTACTGAAGTCTACATCACAAACTTGCACCAGTTGTACCATTATACAGATGTGGGAGCTATAACTGTCCAAGAAGAGAAATCTTTTTTAGCTTTTTAAACAGTTGGACATTTTTAATTCAGGCTCAAGCAGAAGCACTGATAAACAGCTACAGGATCTAAAACCCACCATCCCTTCGTTAAACACCGGTTAAAGGATCCACTTTCCTCTTCTTTGTCTTACCTTTAAATCCTAATTAAAACTGTTGTTTAACATCCCGAGGATGGTAATGTGGTTTTAATACTGTCGCTAGAGTAATACAGTCAACACCACCCTCCTGGTTGTGCATCAGGCTGCTGTGTGAGCCGATTAGCCTGGGGTGGATGAATCCTGCAGCTCCACCGCTCTCGGCCTGCTGGGGGTTGTTAGCGAGCAGGAGCCGCCTGCAGCACAGCACAGCAGCCCTCAGGCACCGAGGAAGCACTTTTCCACCCCTGTGCAATGACCAAATGTGATTACGTCAGCATCAGGAGCTCAGATATGGATTGGTAAATCGGGAGCGTATTTGCTTTGCAAATGGGCCGCGCTCTCAGAATGTCCCACATGCTCACTCACGTTATTTACTATGGACTACGCTGCAGTCTTCAGCTTCCAGATTTGTGGCTGTGAATATAAGGTGTTATACAGTACTTATTGATACACCAATAACATTTAACATCCACATACTTTAAATGTCAGCGCCTAAAGGTCAGGAACTACACGATAAACAAGCACCAACTAGAGAAGGGATAGTTTGATTCCTCGTGTCTCTTGTGTTTTTGCTCTTTTCCTGTAAATGTAAGTTTGGACTTTTAGCATGAACTGTACAGGAGACATTTGTCAGTACACTTACAATTGTATACTGAACACAGGAAGAGAAAATCTACAGTCTTTCATCATCGTTAATATAAGTAGAGGCTCCTAAAACAGAGCCTTGTGGTTCACCATGTAACTGACAAGTGATCAGTTTTACATTTTGTGCGTTCGCTGTGTTTCCCTTCAACCAGTGACACACACACAGTGGCCTTACGTCATCTGGCTCACGTTCACCACTGCGTCTCAACCATTAGAGAGCAGTGTTGCCCCAGATCTGGGCCTCCGCTGTGTTTTCTATTACCACAGGGGCTCAGAGGGGTGAAATCAGTCTTACGCACTGATCTAGGATCAGAGCTGGGATTTCCACAGCAGTCGTAGAGGTCAAGCTCTGGAACAGTGAAGCCTCCGTTAAGTCAGCAGTCAGTCGGCGACCGCGAAACTCATCTGTGGAGACGACGGTCTCCGTAGATGAGAGCGGCTCAGAGCACAGACGAGTGCGTGACATATGCAGATGTGCAGTTCCTAGACACGTCTGAGTCACATGACTGGGCTCATGTATATCAGCGGAGAGATCGGCTGAAAAACCATAACCATGAGCAGAAGGTGAGGCGTTCCACAACTGGCTCGCTCCACCTCCATCACCCTCCTTCCTCCCCCATTCTCCCCCTCCTGACTCCACGGTGTGAGTGTGTGCGGGGGGGAGAGGTGTGCAGAGACCGGCTGAGCTGGAGCATCCGTCCCCCTGGTGATGCTGCTATCCAGGACAACAACCCCCACCTGGGGTTTACATAACACACACACACTTCCTCACTCTGTTCATATCACTTTCCCTCTGATATTGTTTCCTTTCATCCCCGACCTCCCTGCCGCTCTCTCCATTTTTCATCCTGTCTTTCAAAGCCATCATCGTTGGAGGGAGGAGGGCGCTCAGCCGCCGCGTCGCCTGCAGCTGGAAGCCTTGGCAGTTTGTAGAGTCTGAGTGCTGTGCTGCTGAACTGACTCCGCTTGTTTTTAGGTTGCATGCGCGTGTGTTTGTGTGCGATGATTGAAGCTTGGTATTTGCTGGCATCGTTCTATTCCTCAGACTAAGCAGGCAGTTTTACAGATTTCTTTTTATTCTGCTCTGAAGACAGACAGCAGAAAGAAGGATTTCACTGAGGGAGTGATTTGACTTATACACAAGGATTATAATTCCAGAGATTTGTCTGCTTTTGTAGTCTTTGTTCTGCTGCAGTAAATATATATTTTATTCCTCACAGATAAAAAGAATTATCCTTAAATTCCTTGCATGTTAAGAAGAGGATATCTTTGACTGTGAATTCAGTGTGTGTGTGTGTGTGTGTGTGTGTGTGTGTGTGTGTGTGTGTGTGTGTGTGTGTGTGTGTGAGTGATCGCATATTGATCGCATATTGGGTTTGGGCACGTTAAGTGGTTCAGGGTTGAAGAATGAATTTCAGGTAAAAAAAACAAAAAAAACTTCAAAGTTGTACTTCAAAGGTCGGTTTTAATTATAAATACCTTAGGTGTCAGTGAGCTGAAGCAATACGCAGCAAGTAAGTGATATGGAAGCAGCCAAAGCGTCACACGTTCTGCTGTTCTTTACTTTCCTGCCCGGGAACGTTCAGGAGCGAGCGTTCCCCCCACTACGAGTCACATGGAGCATCATAATTCATCAGCGGCACCGCTGTGGTGCCAGGACTCATTCAAGGCCAAACGCTCCCAGCAGCCAATTCGCTCCTTCACTCAACCAGGTGTTTCGCTTCTTCCTTCTGCTCCGGATCTTTTTCTCCCTCCAGACATCTGAGTCCAGGTGAGATCCCAACACTTCCTGCTTCTTCCTGCAGACAGCGTTTCACCCTTTTTGTCTATGCTTTGTGCACCTGTGGAGCTTCAGTACAATGAACCCCCCAGATGCTTAAAGAACCACCGCCTCTTTGGACCAAACACATGCTCGGTTTGACGCGAGCGCGGATCATGAAATGATGAAAGTCTAAAAGGCTTCCTTCTGCTGCATCTGTGCGATCACCGTTTGATCCTCGCCCTCCAGGCTTCGAGTACCATCCTGCTCGATGTCGGCGCGGAGCAGCAGTGTCCGACTGAAAACCTGAGGGGTAAACATTCGCTCAGAAGGTGATGTGATGGCCTCTTTCTTGTGACAACTTCAAAGCGAATGTTTAGGTAATTCCTTCAATTTGCCTGAAGGATTTTTTTTCACCGCTCTCCATTTTAATGCGAGTTATGTCACACGGGTTCCAGACCTCGCAAGAACCGCACAGGAACCCATGGATACGAGCAGCGCGAACCCCCAGCGACGGCCAATTAAACCTGGCAGTGATCTGCTGAGTCATGGTTTCCACTTTGATGCATTTATATATAAACAGGTCTTTGGCTGTGGTTGCGCTCCCTGCTGGGATGGATTTGTTCGCTCTGCGTAACAGTGATGCGGCTGGAAAAACATGGCTGATTCATGGCGTCACTCGGACTCCAGCTTCCAGACGTGAACTAGTGAGGAGCCAGATTCCTCACAATGATTTCTCCTGTATTTTGGAGACAATTTGGAGAATTGTATAGATCTACTCTCTCCATGTGTTTAGTTAGGGCAACTGGCTTCTATGCAGTGTCCACAGTTTCCTTGTTTATTGTCATGGTTATTTTGAACAGCACGTGCATCAGAGCGTTAGAAGCAGCAGCTTCTTCCACTGCAGGAGTCATAGAAATGTAACAATGCACCGACTGGAAGGAACTGTCATTTCAGACCAGGCTTGACGTCGTCCGAGTGCATGTACTGCTCGTTATCCCCTCTATTTACCGCCGGCTGCTGTGTCAGAGAGGGTGGATGCTCCAGGCTCTGGGGCTCCAGTCCTGCAGCATCTCTGTTCAGTCTGTGGGCAACAGCAGAGGCTGCTGCTGCTGCTGCTGGAAAAGGTCAGGAATGAGGCACAGCAGCACCGTCTTTATTAGTGGACCATCAGGTCCATTTTAAATATGTCTGAATTTCTCTCCCCAAAGTTCAATAAGTGTTGTTGAGAAAATGTTTTCTTTCCTGACGATCTCTCTTTAGTTATTTGTTGTTGCTGGCAGTAAATCCTTCTGTTTTGCTCGTTTCTGAGACGTAAATCTCTGCTGTGCAATTACCTGCCACCGCCTCCAGGACAATATCATCCAGCTCGTCCTGTCGCATCACTTCTGTTTTTGCTGACCTGTGTGTCTTTCACATAACGTTCGTCCCATGCTGTGAGTGAGTGAGTGAGTGAGTGAGTGAGTGAGTGTGTGTCTCTCAGCTGACGTGATCAAAGGTTGTTACAGGCCAGCGTGCGTTGCATAATGCTTTAAACTCTAGGACACACACACACACACACACACACACACACGCGCACGCACACACACACACACACACACACACACACACACACACACACACACACACACACACACACACACACACACACACACACACACACACACACACACACACTCTCACTTCGCCAGCGCCAGCAGATGAAAGGACATCCACATCAATGGCACGACGGTGTGTGTGTGTGTGTGTGTGTGTGTGTGTGTGTGTGTGTGTGCGTGCGCGTGTGTGTGTGTGTGTGTGTGTGTGTGTGTGTGTGTGTGATTCCTACCAGTCAAAAGGCTGCAGTGCCTCAGTAAGTGAGGAGGAATGTGTAGGTGTGCACTGCAGAGGCATTTGCACTGGTGCAGAGAAGAACAGAGGCTGAGTGTGAGAACGAGCAATGCGCAGGCTTTCAGTCTTTGGGATTCATCACCATCCTCGACTGTCCCCCGTGCTCCCTCGCTCCCTCGCTCCCCCGCTCGCTCGTCCCACCCATGAGAGACTTGGACAGCAGTTCCAGATGTGTTCTTATCTTAACTCCAAACAGAGCCCCGGCCATTAAACTATAAGAGCATCTGACTCATGCTGGTCTGCTGCTGTTGGCACAACAGTTTTAGAAATACTCCACATAATAACAGTCTGCAACAAACACTTCAATCAATTACACGTTTCCTGAATGTAACCGTCACCCACGGCGTGAACCACTCGTTGTTTATCACTAATGTGTGAGGTAATGTTTGCAGGGATCAGAGCCTCCTCACACGTGTTGTACTACTTTTTATTTCCATATTGTGCCATTGCATTTTAATACTGAGTCAGTTGCACTGAGCAGCCAGTCTGAATCCACCTGATCAGACTCTATTTATTTACTTTATTTTACCTGTGGATAGTATTTGAATGTGGCAGGGTGCGTGCATTTCAAGAGAACAAAAACAGATCACCTTCAAACCGGAGCGTGAGCCGCCACTCGTGATCTGTTTGAAAGTAGGTGAATAAATGAATGACTCGAACAGTCGCTGGTACCGGCGTGGAGCTGAGTTTTCGTCTCAACGGACGTATAGAGAGGTGGAGGATGAGAGCTGGTTCTCACCATTCAGCGTGATCATCATAATCAGATAGTGGCCCCCCACCAGGTAAGTGGATTACCTTATCGTAGCCCCCACCTGTGTGCAGGTGTGTCAGACATGTCACTTGAAGATGTGACCAGAGGGGGGGGGGGCTTCATTCTCCTCCTCCTCAGCCCCTCGATCAACACGCAGGCCTAAAAATGTCCATGAATTATATCTCATGTTCTTTAATTACAGTGGTTTCTTGATTGATTCAGTTCGTAGCTGTTCCCATGGGGACAGCGAGACAGCAGAGAATAGCTCATTGTGGATTAAAAAGAGCCCCCGAATTGATCCTGCTGTTTTAAATATCACGTTTAGTGGTGTGAGCCAGTCGTTTTCTCACATCCACCACCCGGCACCAGGGCGGCGTTGGATGAGGCGCTTTGTGCCGAGGTCATCGTTTCTTCCAAAATAAAATAAATATATACACATGAATCCAAGAACAGACGTAGAGAATGTTATGAGCCTGATGGCTTCTTTATCAATACAACATACAGTAGTTTCAGACCCTGTGTTATATGTATGTGTTCATACTGGATGTGAACTGTGTTTGGCAGGAAATCATCCACATCATCGTGATTTGCTGCACCTCCCAATCTGACAACATTATAACAAATAGTGGAGATGATTTGCAGCTACCGAGGCCCTGATCTCTCTGTGTGAGACGTCTAATCAAAACATAGTCTCAAGAGCGCGAACAAGTACCAAAGACTATAAATAAACCCAAATCCGGCTGCCTGTCTTCCTTCAAACGCAGCCCGGGCTGGAACCGCGCAAGCGTGTCCAATCTAGAGCGTCTCGGCGATGCAAACATCTTCTGAGGATGACACGTCAGTCAAACCAACAGGAAAACAATGGATGCGATGAGGCATGGAGGCGCGCACGCGTGCACGACACGCACATATGGAAATGGAAGCACGTGCACGCGTGATGCACAGAGACGGTCGCCAGGATGGAAATCAGTTCAGAGAAGCAGGACCTGCATTTGACTTTGACTGTAGAGATGATGATGATGAAAGTGATCACAGCGAGAAAAAATGAAGTAAATGGTCAGAGAAAAAGACGCCCTTCAAGAGAGAGATTAGCTGTGAGAGGCGGTTACACCGGGCGAGAGAGAGAGAGAGAGAGAGAGAGCTACACGCTGGCAACAGGGATTCAATTACAGAGCATTGTTCTGACTCCCACACTGGAGACACCAGCGAGCGTCAGTCTGTCAGTGGAACAGCAGGGCAGAGCATACAGTACAGTATGTATTTATACAGCACACAGTGATGACAGCGTGTGGATCTGACCCCAGGCCAGCCCTGCACAACACCAGCAAATGAACGACAGGCCCCCGGCCTTGAGCCAACACCTTCATCAGCCACGCTGCATAGGACGGGAGCAGAGACGCTCCAGAGTGTGACCTTTGACCTTTGGGCTTCCCTTTCTTCCATTCAAACGCAGCTCAGACGGACGCACGCGAAGCCCCCAGCTTCATAATGGACCGCTGCTCCCGGTAACTACCAGGTATCAGCGCGCTGACGGCGGGTCATCAGCGCTGGGGATGAATGCGCCCCATTATTGGCGCGAGCGTCGTCGCAGCGGTCGCCCGTACGTCCGCGCGACGAACGGAGGTGAACGCGGCCTGAGGACGCGAGCAGAGAGCGGGCTTCGCTCTGCGGCTGCGAGGCTGCGTCCGTGGCTAACGCTTGGGTGAAAAGCAGTTTTTATCGCAGATCCCCTCGCTGCGCCGTAGTAATAGCCAGCTTAGAGAGACATCCACAGGAGGTCGCGGGAATAAAAAATGACGGCGGCCAAAGGTCAAGGAATTACAGGAAGTGGGACGTGATTTAAGGAGGGAGCGTTTGGAAGCGGCGCCGCTAAAGTTTTTAGCTGTCGTTGCATGAATCACATCCGGTGGTGATTTTACGATTCCGCGCTGAAATGAATGAGAAGCTGTTCCTGCAGCATTGTAAGGTCATTTAAATCACCAGTAACACCTGCCAAAGGAAAAATCCATAGCTCCATAATCCATTAGCCGGCGTTGTCCTTCCTGCAGCCGTTTCATATCGATCGCACTCTCCTTTATGAATATGAAGCGAAATCATGCAATTCTATGCTCAAAAGTCTGACGCAAATCTGAGCAAAACACAGAAAATAAGTGGAGGGGACTATAATTACTCAACTTATTATCACTTCTGTGACGTATCTCCAGTTTGTTACAGGGTGAAACTAGAGCATAGGTTTCAGGGGGAAGTTTTTATGGCAGGGTGAGACGGGGGACTATTTATTTCACAAGCCAAGGTCTGGAATATGACAAATCCTGGAGAGGAAACCTGTTTGGGGCTAATGGCGTAGTGCATCATCTGTGGTCTCCTTCTCTCACCCACCATATTTTGGGAACGTTCGGAAGAATTAAGCAGCGGAATGCAAAAGCCTCTTCTGTCTGTGTTCAAATACCTGAATACCGAGCGCTCGTATCGGTCGTATTGGTCTCATCAATGTCTTCCAATAATCATGCTTTGGAAAAATGTTTAATGTCGTATGACTTAAACTGAAACCTAAAACTTCATCTACACACAAAGCTGATGTTGTATTTGTCTGTTTTTATTCTCTTGAAATGCTTAAAATGACATTATTATAAATAAGCTTGACTTTGGCTTCAATAATTAGACTGCGGTCTCAGTGCTGGAGACAAACTGTGATCATTCGTGTGAACAGAGCCTTCTAACGTTGAATTAACCCAGTGACATTCAGTATTTTGTGTCATTTTCTGTCTGTATCTGATAATCGTGCAGACGACTACAGGCTTTGAAAGCGCAGCCTCTGAGCATCAAACAAACCTCAGAATGTGCTGCTGCGATGGAATTGGACGCCGCTCAGAACGTCCGGGAGGAGAAACAGGAAACCATCAAAAGAGGTGGCATGAGAGACAAATGTGGGAGGGCGGAGGCAGACATCAGGGACCGAAGGGAGGAGACCAGAGATGGAGGTTCAGGAGACAATCATCCACAATGGCCCCGCTCAGCCCAGTGCTGTCAGAAGGGATCATCTGACTGAACCATGATGAACCGCAGCTCTTTGCTACAGTTTGTACAACGCGCCTTTAAGGACATCAAGCACCAGGTGTCACTTCCAACCTCCATCCGCAGCGGCTCAGGATCAGCAGCGACACGGAGGCCGCTGACAGCTGAAGTGATTTACGCTGATTATCTGCTTTCAGTGGCACCTGTCAGCGGGTGGGACGGATTAGGAGAGCGGGCGCTTCGTGAGGCTGACGCGCTGGAAGCAGGAAAACGGGCGCGTATGAAGGCGCGTCAGATGCGATCTGTGGCGGCCAGACGTTCGCTCCGTTCTGCGTGAGCGGCCACAGCCGTCGCGTATCGAGACCTGAGCTCTGCGGAAAACACAAGGAGGGCCCTTGTGGTTCCACTGGTCGCATCCAAATGCATGGATTCGTCTGCAAAAGTCAAAATGGCCAGATGGTGATGGGGAAATGTCACGGTGGCTGCAACGCGTGACCTGAAGGCGTTTAGTGCCTATTGGTTTCAGGATTTAGATTTTTATAGTTGCATATTATATTTATTATTTATAAGATTAGCACTGCATGCTAAATAGTTGCATTTCATTGTGTAGTTTGCATTGCCACTGTTGCAGAGGCTTTTTAATAGCTCATGCACCAGTTTCCCTCTGGCACAAGGAAATTAATTTCGCTTTAGCGATGCTAGCGTTGTTGTCGGTCTCTGAATTATTTCATTCACATCTTCTTTTGTGCCTGCGCTGGTGGATGTGCGATATCTCTTGTTCTGGGCTTATCGTGCAGGATTCAGGATGCGATGGACGGGCTGAGTGGACAGCAGCGCCAGGCAGCAGACGAAGCCGCCTTTTGTTCGTGTAAGAAACAAAAAACGTGGGGGGAAGAAGACGCTACGAGGAGCTCACAGACACAAACGCACAGGCTCAGACGCAGACCTGAGACGCAGACCTGAGGCTTCTGCAGGTGAGCAGAGGTTTTGTGAGGCTGCTGATGCCTCCTGCTCTGATAGATGCGCGGCGATGCCTGTTATTTTGTCATTTCTCTGGCATAATCCCATTTTGCATGCTCATGTTATTATAAATGTACAGCGTTTCCCTCTAAAGGTCATCTGTGGATTTGGAGCCTATAATAACCAGCAGTCATGTAAATGCAGCAGAAAGGAAGAAGCCTATTATATCTTATTGTCATTTTCAACTGGCTGCGATCGTGAACCTATTTTGAATGTAACAAATTTACACTTCGTTTTATTCATGTCCCCTATTTCATTGGGCATAATGAAACCTAAAGGAACAGAAATGTGGGGTTTTGCGGCATTTGGACGAACAGAAAAGTTATTTCTGGGCAGAAGGCCTGCAGAGACAGTGCTGTGAGTGCTCCGCGTTAATAATGGAAATCTGCGACAGCTTGAAGCGCCGCGTTCGACTGAATGCGCTGCAGCGCCAGAGCCCCAGCTACAGGATGTCACACACATCATTATTAAACCAATTATAATGCTGGATGGAAAAGGGAGGAGGGGGCTGGAAAGACGGCGCGGATGAAAAACAAATGTGACACCTGAGGGAATTCATTTGCAAATATTGTACAGTCACAGAATACGTCTCACAACTTTGCAGGCGGCCGACGGTGAGGAATCTGCAGCAGCGTTTGATCTCTGCATCAGGACCCGCAACTACGGCTCCTTCCTTTTGTCTAAACGGCAGAGTTTTGCTGAGACGCTGCAACCGCGGGAGAAAAAAAAAAGTCAGAATGGCTGAAAACCGCTGAATCCTCAGATTTGTTTTGGTTGAACTGTACATTGTAGACGTTGCCTCAACCTCACATGCATTAAAATCCCATTAAGACAAGCTATTTACACAGGGTGTAATAGAGAAATGATGGCAGTGACCTCACCGCCCACTCAAAGTTCAACATTTAAGAAATTGTTCCATAAATGTAGTTTAATGACAGACATTCCCTGGAACGCTGAGGTCTTTCTACTGGTCTGTTTACTGGATGTGGTCCCTCTTCTCATGACGTCCACCACGCTCCTCTCTGCGGAGAAGCCAGAGCCTCTTGAAACGAGAGGCCGCGTCTAAAGCCAAGGAAGCCGTTGGAAGACGACGCCTGCAGCCAAATGCGCCTCTTTTTGCTTCACTGGTTGTTTTTTGGAAGGATGGGAATAAACAACAAAACTCGAACATCCTGTTTATGCGACTACATCCTTGATGCTGAATGAAGTCACGGAAATCCCTCTGGGTCACAAAAACGAAATTTGCATCATTTCCAAAATAAAAATAGGTTAAAATTTTTTCCAAAATGTTCCTTAAATAAACAACGCTTAGTGACTGTTATTTACACAGACTTGTGTTGGGAGGTGCAGGGAAGTTAGCGAGGCCTCAGAACGAGCCGTGCAGCAGCCTCCTGCTCCCGCGGAGCAGAGGATGTGCTGATTCCTCACACTTTCCCCTTTTGTGAGCGAGACTTTTATTTTGTAGCGATGAAATGTCACCGCGGGTGCAGAGATCACAGGGAGCTTCCTGTCTCGGCCGCGCGGCTTCATGGGAGCTGAGCACCGTCGCCGCGTCACGCAGCTAATTAAAACCAGATAAAAAAATCCGTCCCAGTGAAATATTAAATATTAACTTGGCCGTGACTTGTAACATCTATCATTGGGTCGACACTGTAATTAAGATAATGAAGTGTAAATGCATTAGAAGTTCTATTTAAAACACTGTTAGGACTTTTTGAATGCTCTGCTGTGTGGATCCTTTTAGGGCCTCACTGTAAACTCAGACAACTTGAGCGTCGGAGTTTGTTTTAAACACTGGACAAGTCATTTATATGTTAATTTGAGATGGGCTCTACAAACCTTATCGAGTCCTGGGTGGTGACAGTGTGACTTTCCCAACTCAAAGAAATGTCTTTTTATGAATCTGTTATTTAATCATGTTCCCTGTCGCATCCCGACAGACTCCTAAATGAGGGAAGGAGCCCGACGACGCGTCGGTCCTGTTCTGCCCTCGCTGTTTAGCTCTCCGCTAAAGTCAGGCACGTCCTGTGAAGGAAACACAGATAATTACTTTGGGAGCAGTTACAGCTGTAATGAAACTAATGAGAGGGACTCGTAAATTAGACAAAGCACAGCCCCAGTCTGTCGGCTGAGCAGCTGATCTTCTCCCTTTTCTCCGCGTGTCCTTCAGGGAAGATGCACCGTTAGCGCTGACATGATTTAAGGCAAATATGGTCTTCCACGTTCATCCGTGGCTTTATCGCCCCTCCCTTATCTCTCCTTGGTTCCCCCTTCATAGTCCCATCCATCTCCAGTTCCAGCCTCTCACTTTCCCCTTTCTTCCATCTCTGTCTTTTTCTTCCTCTCATATCCGTCCTCCCTTCCTCCCTCCCTCCCTCCCTCCCGACTGTCAGCCGCCCGGGGGCAGAGCACAAGAGTCAAAAAGCACAATCCGAGTTCAGGGCTGAAATGGGGAGAGAGAGAGAGCGAGAGGTTGTATGGTTGCACTTTTCTTCTAAAGCAGCGACGCTCTTATTTTTTATATTATTACTAAAATCTGCTGACTAGAAGAGGGAGCTCAGCATTACACAGCTCATGCAGTACATTCTTTCCTAAAAAATAATACTTCTGGATAATACACCCCACACAGAAACGAAATCCACTGTTTCTGACTGATCTGTGTTCAGTTGTTGGCCCGGTGCTGCTGGAATGAGAGTCAGTCGGCACCATTACCCGTGGGAGGGTGTCAGAAATAGTGCTGGCAAAATAATAAGCAGGTGCCGTTTAACCCGGCGCACTTCCCTTTGTGTGCATTAGTCACACAGGGCAAATGTTTGGAGACAGAGGAGGAAGACGGAGACGGAGCGCAGAAGCAGGAGCAGAAATGGGGCAAAGGTGTTCGGCTCCACAGTGAGACGTGCCACACACGAGGGGGGAAATAATCAAAGCCAACACCCACGCGCTCCAATGAGCCCAAAAGAGCTGCGAAAATGAGCCTCATTGATACAGAGCGTGGAGCAGCGGATGCCAGTCTGTTCATCATGTCAGTACCTGAAGCGAGGACCAGGTATCAGTTTCCTGTGAATATTCAGACTTCTGCGTGTCAATGTGTGGCTCCATGACGTGCGGGGACTTTTGCTGGTTTCGATCCGTAGCAAGAAGGCGCTGGAAGTGAAGTCTCTATAGGATCTATAGGCAGCAGGGAACGCGCGCTCACGTTGCATATTGTATTCAGGCCGATAATGGGGATAATAGAATACACGTCAGCTGTTAATGCGCGGACACAGAGAGGCAGATTCACTGTGGCAATCGTTTAAAGCGAGTGCGGCAGGAATCCTGGCACATTAAACGATTCCGTCGGCGCCACGCGCCCAAAACAATTTCTTGCTTGAGCGGCCGTATTTGCTTGTTCTGCGGTCTGATTAGGCCGAGTCTCAGCCGGCGCAGGGAGGCCGCGCCCGCATCGAGCGCCGACGCCTAATAACATCGTCTGTAAGGATAATTGTGAGATTGATCCAAACATGCATGTGGGTAATGGCGTTCATTTGTCACATTAGTGATCAGTGTATGAAATTAGCTCCTAAAGATGCAGAAGTTGCCCGACGCCATCAGCCGTTTCTAATTATGGAACAAATATGGAATTAGTGGAATTATGGAGTGGGTATTTATGGGTTTGGCATTAAATATCTATTTCTTTGGATGTTCACAGATTCGACGCAGCGCGTGACCTCACGGTGGCCTGAGAGGAACGAGACAGGCTGTAATTTCAGCTGTTGACGCGGATGTGATCAAAATCTTAAATTAGTCCTTGGACTCATGATGAAGCGATGCTCGGAGTAATGCTGACAGTTGCAGACAGATGAATGAAGCCCCGTTAGCTTCGATAGGAGCGGGACGGGCCCGTTCTTTAATAAAATGAAAAGGGAAACAATTGCTTATCAGATGCTCATAACGAGGCTGTTATAGCTTTAATTGCAACGTGTGTGTGTGGCACTTCACCGCTTCAACGGGGATCAAATCGTTTCACGCTGGTCTTTTTGGCTTTTAAGCAGAAATCCAGCTGGCCACAGAAACACAGGCGGCGACTGCGAGAACGTGCAGCTCGTCGCTCAGCGGTGACGGATGTAAATAGATTTTGGTCGAGGCTAAAGGTTTTCACTGTGACAGCAACAGACATCAAACGTCATGTTTGCTCTTCAACACTCGGCTCCAGTCCAGTGATAGGCAGCCACACACACACACACACACACACACGCACGCACGCACACACACACACACGCACACACACACACACACACACACACACACACACACACACACACACACACACACACACACGCACACACACACACACACACACACACACACACACACACGCACACACGCACACACGCACACACACACACACACACACACGGCTCCAACTATTCTATTCTGGTGATCATAATTATTTGATGGCGGAGCTTCTGGTTTCTCCGTCCCCCTTTTGTACACACGATCTGGCTGTGAATAATTCAGCGCAGGCAGCTGCAAAGGCGGGTGACTGGGAAGAGCGCGGCAGTGGAGCTCAGGAGGCCGGACGCACGGACGCTCCACCGTCCGCCTGCCCTGCGCCACCGGCGGCCTTTCGCACGTGCACGCGTCGGGCTCCGCCTTCACGTCCGGACGCCGCCGGCGCTGCGGCCGCTCGCCCGTCGGCCGCCATGGAGGAGCTCCAGAGGAAGATGAGCCAACGCTACGAGGACACCAAGCCCAGGAAGGTGAGCTATTTACAGGACGCCTCTCAACTGCATGGGGTTGAAGCGCTTCCATAAAGGTGCCGCGTCGGGTGAAAGACTCAATGAGGACGTCTCTCAACGAGCATCCGTTTGGATCCTCACGGCTTCACCGCCAGCGGCAGCGGCGCCTGACGTCAGGGCAGACACATGAACGAACCCAGGTTCTCTCCAGCCTCCCTCACAGTGCGGCGCGTGTCCGTGTGCGCAGGTGCGATTCAAGCTGGCGTCGTCCTACAGCGGGCGCGTGCTGAAGCACGTGTACGAGGACGGCCAGGAGCTCGACAGCCCGGAGGAGCAGTACCCTCACAGCTTCGTCCGCCGCAAGCTGCCGCCCAGTCAGCTGGAGACGGAGCAGCTCTCTGGGTTCCAGGACGCGCCTGAGGACCGGCAGGGTGCGGCCAGAACCCGCCTCCACGCACGGCCGGCCCGACCAGCGGGTTCCGGTCGCAGTCGGCCCGGGCCTCTCCGGTCCCGCGGACACGCTGGCCTGTAGGAACACAGCAGGGTGCCGCAGGTCGGTTCAGGACTGATTCTCCCGCACATTTGTTCCGTTTCCAGGCGTTTACCCTCCGACGGGACTCATCGCCCAGAGAATACACGTGTACAGAGGGATGGGAGGCTGCAGGCCGGCTGCTGGTGCGATGGAGGAGTCAGAGGGTGACGCCAAAGTGAGTACCGCACTGTGAGTCAGGGGCTTCAACTGTGTGAGCAGCGTCAGGATGCCCTGGATTAAACAGCATCCGCAAAGGACCCTCCTCCACGCGCGCACACAGGCGAACACACGTTCCTAATTATCAGCCAACACAAAGTAATTAAATAATGAAGTCATACATCTTTAGAACGCACACGAGCGAGACTTAAAATAGAAAGTGGGATGAATCCTTGGTTAATTAAAGCATCAGCTGCTCGCTGCTCAGTAGAAACTCGACAATAATTAAAGTGGAACCACAACAACAACAAAACTGTTGGTGTGACAGGAAGAAGCTGCAGTAGTGGCTTCATTAGTGCAGCTGAGTGGGAGGTCAGTCTCATCACCTGCTGCTTTGCTGTCAGTTTCATTCTTTTATCCTCTAAACAAAGTCAGATTTGGCCCTGCATGGCAACAGAGGCCAGGCTCCGTTATGTTTATCAGAGGAAGACGACAATCTGGACCCGGTTTATTCCTACAACATTAGTCAAAGGGACGGCGCCGCGTCCTCGAGGACCGGCTCTACAGTGAAGCATCCGGTGGGTTCCTGTTGGTTTAATAAGGAAAAGAACAAAAACTGTGGGATGCTGCGTGTGTGTGTGTGTGTGTGTGTGTGTGTGTGTGCGCGTGCGCGTGCGTGTGCGTGTGTGTGCGCGTGCGTGTGCGTGTGTGTGTGTGTGTGACATGCACAGACACGGTGACCTCTCCGTCCCTGCATCTAACGATGCCGACTGAAATCAGCATTAAAGGGTGCATTCGTAGAGTTCGTCCATACGGGTGGTTGCTCAGCTGCATTCATCTGAAGGTCGTCTCACCCAGAAAAGGAGCAGGAACGTTCTGTAGTAACCATTAAACATACATGTTCTCAGGGTTATTCATAGGTATTTATGAGGCTTTCTGTGGCCTTCTGTGTTATTTCTAGTCATCAGTGTTGGACTTCGGCAAGATAATCATCTACACCAGTAATTTACGCATCATCAGAGCCCCGCAGAGGAAACCGGAAGCTTCGCGGCACCACACGCTTCCCCCTCTGGACCTGGAAGGACTCGCGAAGGCCCGGGAGAAGGGGAGCAGGCGGAAAGCTAAGGGTCCCTCTGCACAGGAGCGCGAGGAGGAGGAGGAGGAGGAGCAGCCGATCAGCCACACACAAGCCGAGGTAATGGCCCTTAGTCAAATTAATATCAGCCGCGTCTCCGCTCCTCAGCCGCACCTCATCCTTCGTTCCCTCTGCGTTCACCTTTGCCAGTCCTCTCCTCACTTTATCTTCTGCTTCCTAGATAATAACTGCAGACACTCTGTGGAATGGTGTTGTAGTAATTTGAAGCCGTTCGCAGGGGGGTGTTCATATCCGGCAGCCTCCTCTGCGTCTCCGTGCAGCCGCCACCTTATTTGTCCTCCATTCTTCCCTCCGTCTGCCTCCCATCGTCTTCATTTTATCTGTCAGCTGTGAGCGGATACTGATGAGTCCACGCTTCCACTCTGCCGCCGCAGCATCTGCCTGCTAAAGTCTGCTCCCGCTCAGCTCCTCCGCTGATTATGGCTCTCCACACATCATTTTCTCACCCCTTTACTATTTACTATATGTTCTCTGCCTTTGGAAAAAAGAAATAAATATAAATATATGACCTTCTTGTGCTCTGTCAAGTCAATACAGCATCTAATTGTCTTTATTTGTTCATTTCTACTGTAGCTACTGTCGCTCAGGAAATAATTTGAGAGAAAAATCTTTCTGTTTAAATGGGCTTCATAGAACTCCTCTTCTAAAGTAGTCTGTCTCTGTCGTTTACACTGTTTTTCTCTGCAGCTTTGCTCATTTCATGAAATATTACTGAAATTATCACTCTGAGCATCGCGTGCATTTGTCTGTTAAGACAGTAGTTTATCAGCCAACGTGTACGTTTACATCATATTTCAAAAGTCTTGGTGACGCTGAAGTTTTGTTACTTACTTGAACGATGTTCATCTGAGGAACAACATGTTCGCTGTTGCGCTGTCAACGCTGTTTGGAAAGACCTAAACTCAGTCTCAATGTGCATCATCCCGCTGCTAATCTACAAGCAGCCACTGATTTTGGAATGTCCAGTTCTGGCCAGCCGCCTGTAAATGTGACATTTTCCCACAGCTACTACACTGTTTTACAGTCACCAACGTAGGGACGCTTGAGAAACACAAATAAGGCGTTTTGTCCTAATTCTGGCCTGTCTCCCCCCCTCCCACACCCCCCCTTACCCTTTGCTTAACCTCACAGCTCCTGTCTCTCGCCCCCTCCTCTCTCTCTAATGTGTTTCTCCTGTGTCCAGGAGGCAGACAGCTGCCAGCATTGTGGCGGTTCGGGCTGCGCCCCCTGCTCTCTGTGTCACGGCAGCAAGCTGTCTATGCTGGCGAACCGCTTCAATGAGTCCATCAGTGATCTGCGTTGCCAGGCCTGCTACCCCCATGGTCTGGAGAAGTGCCAGTCTTGCTCCAGCAAATAGCACCGTTTGGGCGACGCTGGCGTCTGGCAGAGAGCGAGAGAGCGAGCGGGCGGGCGAGCGAGGAGGGCCGAGCTGGGCGCGAGCCTGTGTCCGAAGTGCTATCGCTTCGTCACAATGGTCTCAGCGGCAGTATTGCCCCAATCCAAAATGTTCTTGGTGGGATGTTTCAAAGCTCTACTAGGAAACATAAGCCATCGCTGGAATGAGGAGCCGCGTCTGCGGCAGGCGAGAAAAAAAATCATAAAAAACAATTACTGTGTGCAGTGGACATGGCTTGAGACAACACAAATGCATAATCACCCTTATGCTGTCACATTATTCTGCATCTGCACCTTTCTTGCTGATAAAACCTGGTTCCACCACAGAGTTGTCAATTTAATTAAAGGTAGAGTAATATTTATTTTTATGGCCTCATAACGAGTGCAAACCATCCGTTCTGGATCAGCTGATCCTTCAGGCGCCCTTTGCTAATAAGCTAATAATCACAATGAATGCACAGTATAGGAACCAAGTCTGCGTTGGTGTGATGCAGTGTGACAGGAGAACCGTGGCCGGATCAGGAGGTTCACTTACAGTATGGGGAGTGGGATGATGTATTTTTTAATTAATAGTCTCGCTCTCAGGTTATTGCCGCTGCAATTTGTCTCAGAGCTCCACAGTTTTGCTATGTGAATCAAATAAAACACCTGATTAGTTTTCAGTGCCTGTGTTTTTATTGGGTCCGACAGCCGCGGCCTGGGTTGAGCTTGGTTCTGGGTTATTAACACACAAAAATCATATGGCTCGTTGTTGACTCTGTTGTCTTTTCTCCACAAACTTCAAGAATACCCCATAAAGTCCACAATGACTGATATTTTATGATTAAACGTAGCAGATGCCGTCTATAAAAGTAATGAAGCTCGTCTTGTTTTTTTTCTGAATGCGCACAAATTTTCCCTTCGCACTGAGCCCTCATCAATCACAGCACACCAGGACTGTTTGATATCATGCTTATTGTTGTAATCTAAATGAATATCCTGCAGCCAGAGCAGCATCATAATTCAAAACGCAGTGTCTCTGCTTGTGTGGTGTTTGGAGCGTTTTGAGTGGGTTAGGAAGATTTGCTTGTGTGTTTTTATCAACCTGTAAAGACACGTCAGTAAATAGAAATGCCCACTGCATAATTCCTAGTGGTTCTACTCTACAAACCCTCAAACCACCAGGAATATTTTATATCTATTTTATTCTAATATGATGCAACAAGAATAATGAAATGAACCACTTTCTGTATGCACCAGCATTTTCCAGAAAGCCCTGAACGCATCACGCAGGAGTTGGTTTGGACTCCTGTCTGCAGATTCTTTCCTCAACTTTCTCATCCACCTAATGCATTGAGCTGTGGGATATTTTGCAGTGGCTGCTGAAGTGGCATTTTTCTGCTATTCCTACTGTATGCTGCAAGGCAGAGATGATCAATCACAATCAGTGTTAGCAGTGCAGAGTAGTGACCACATATTGTAGGATGTCTGTGCCCCAAAGTAATGTCAGAACAAGCACCCTGGACCATTACAGCCCGCTATCTTTGCCCTCATACTGTACCTAATTGTGCTGGCGTTTCCATTATTTCACCTCTCTGTGTCAGATAACCTCATCCAGGTAAAGAACAGACTTTATAGCTTATCAGCAGCCCGACCAAAAGCCCCATCAGCAATCGAATTCCTGCTATTTGTGGGATGAGGACGGCTCAGAGTCTCCAGCCTAGCTCATTATTTATTCTCCTCTCACTCCCCCTGAGTGGTCTGCTTAAAAATCTGCAATCCATATGACAGTGGGAACTTGGCTTTTTAGCTTTGTCATTGCAGCCTCCGTTCTCAGTCCGTGTGTCACAAAGGAGCCGGAGTGATGGAGACCTGGGTCACAGAACTGCTCCCTGTCCTGCAGAATGTGCAGCGATAGTGAAAAGGTAATGACGCAGAGGTTACAGTAAATGCTGCACATGCGCAGTGTTCTGGAAAGTTCTAAATACATTAAACAGGAAATGTGACACCACAAAAAGTCACTGGAACCACAATGTCATATTCAAATCTTCACCAACACGTCTTTCCACCTAACGCCTCCTCATTTTGTTGCTTTTAGAAATAATGTTTTGTACTTCACCTTTAAAATGAAAAATTGAACTTTGGGAGAAATGCGGCCTCTTGAGTACAACCCACTTTTCCAAGTCTTCTTCTGTCATTTGTACTCATCTTTTGTACTCTGTTGTCTACACAACGGGAAAATGCGCATCACATTAGATGTGAGTAACAGAGCATGACTGCGAGGCTTTGACACTGATCCCATCTTTCTATTAGCAGCAAAACAATACACTGGAAATTTCTTTGTCTTCCTTGATAAATAAAATTGTCCTTTGCGTTCATGGGTAAGTGGAGCCGCACTCCAACATTCAGTACATGTGAAGCCACTAGTTTAGTTTATTTACAGTATTCATTATCAAATAATGTTCTGTTTAATCATAGTGGGTATAATGTGAAGGGAAACACTTTCCCCACGGCAGGACCATCACTTACGATGTTTTATAGATATATCTGTGATCCGTTATGGCTCATTCGTAATATACGACACAAAGCAGACTCGGAGCAGCCGCTGTTCATTAATCACAAACGCTTATGCAGGAATATTACGCTGTGTAGAGAAGTGAGTCACATTTAATCTGCCAGTACTTTGTCTGTTTAGTTAGCGTCAATCCTTCTGTCTTCCTGTCTGGATTTTTTTAAACTCGCTCCCTCTTGGTGGCGTCTGTTTTGTTCCTCAGCACAACTACACTGTCATTGTAATGGATGAAGCTCTTGTGTAAATCACCCACTAAATGAGCTTGCAACGTTTCAGTGATGCACAGCTTAGTGTGATTTCTGCTCTCGTGAATGTAGAAATATACGATCTGAATTCAATGCTCACCGAGGTTTTATGACACCAACACTATGACTTTGCGCGTCTTGTATCACCTAGTAGTTTTTAAATAACTAATACTGGGTAGTGTGTTGTTTTATTAAACAAAAAGCTTTCAATGACAATAAACTCCCTCATTAGGCAGAGTTGAGGCTGCTGCCACAGAGAAATGCTGAGAGCAGTCACAGTCAGTCAGAAAGACGGTATGAACAAATCAATCACCTTTTCATCTTTTGTTCTGAATGCTTGATTGGAAAAGTTTGTATTAGCTTGCATGACAGAATAAAACAGGTCTCATCTCGCCATCAGGCGCATGATGATATTGCATTCTGTGAAGAAGATTCATGCACACAGTTTTATGTGGAAGGAGTCTTTGAAGGGGACTAAAATACTCATTCTCTCTCCCCTTCTGATGAACTTTCTCGTTTTAGTTCTCATTTCCCAGAGAGCTGGAGTCACAGTGTGCGTGTGTGAGACAGATGGAAATGATGTAGCGTCGCACAGTCGATGGGAAACATGCTGATGTGACTGCTTGGAAATAACAAGCCTTATTCCTCATGGTTCAAACACAGACAACTGCAATTCCTGTTCCCCTTGACCATGAACCTGCAACTACGATGAAGGACGCGAATAAACTCTACACAACATACATAATTCTTATGCAAAATCTCTCTCCTTAACCACCACATTGAACACTGACTTGCTACAGGACAAGTCATGGCTAAAAGAATCGTTTTTAAAGCATATTCAAGTCCACACATTCTAGGCTGTATCAACTAAATGCATGAAATACATCCTGAAAGCTGCTGCTCACAACATCAGCATACTCCTATATTAGCATTTGCATATATTACCAAACAATTTCACAGCCATTATTTGATTAAAAAAAAATCTAGACAGTGTGACTTTTATGGCAATGAATAGAAAAGTGTAACTAAAATATGCAGTGTCCTGACTCCAAAGGTCGGCTTTAATTGTTCGAATTTAAAAGGCCACATGCAGTAGCTAAATGTCTCCCCAAGCAAACACATACCAGTGTAATCGCAGGCTCCTGTTGAACTGCAGCGTGAAGCAAATGCAAACATTTCATCACACGATGAAAGTTATCAGTTAAAATGGTTGTGTCCAAACTGCAAAAGGGGGGAATGTTGGAGTTTTTTCATGAGCCACGTTTATCATTGAATTATTCTGGAGCTGTCTCAAGACCAGCAACAGATGCCTGAGGATTCATAGCACAATAGGAAATAATTTCTTTTACTGATAACGCCTTGTAGATTGAAGTCTTGTAAAACACGTGTCTTTTTCTGCCATTTCTAGGGGATAAATCACACAGAAGACGATATTTATCTGACAAATGGTGATGCGGTTTTATTCAGTAAGATTGGGTCTGTTCCAGGAGCTGCTCCCCGGCGAACCTCGGCAGTGTGTGATTCAGCTAACAGTGCAAAATCCTGCACAGAGCTTTACGGAACCCTGAAGACACATAACTGTGAGATTGGGGATACACAAAGCGCCCATGGAGATGATCACTACGTGTGGAAGAAAGAGCCGAAAGAGGTGCGAGGTAAAAAAAGAAACGGGCGGCAGCATCGTGGGAAGGAACCAATGCTGGTCCGATTATTATGATTATCAAGAGGTTTTAGGCATAACGTAAGAACGCAACCATATTTGCTCACAGAGATCCATTATAGCCGTCAATAGACCCATTCACATGAGGAATCTAAGCTATAAAATGAATAGCAAAGGAAAGATGAACTTCAACTGTGTATGCTGTAACGTGGACATCCATATTTAACGAAGAGAAAGACAGGATAACAGAGAAAAAACACCTGCACATGAAAATTCCTTAATTTAACATTTTGGGCAAAACATAAGAACCACCTACAGTACAGTCATAAACTGCACTACAATACCACTGTAGCAACCACTGTTACCTTAGTAAAGGCAGAGATAATGGAAAATATTTACGGATATAAAACTAAAACATAAAAGTAGAGAAGAAGAAATCGTCGGTTTTGATTGGCTGAGCGGCGAGTGAGAAAGAGAACGGACGAAGAACCAACAGAGGAGGAAGATGCTAATTCGCAGGTTGGCGAATATTTAAACTACCACGAAACAAACATATCGATATTAGCAAACATGTGCTCCGCTGAGTTTGAACAGGTGGACGGGAATACACGATCGACCAAGAAGGCGCAGGCTATTAGGTGCAGGCTGTTGTTAGCATCAGCTAGCGTTAGCTTCTTGAGTTTTAGCGGAACTTGTTGAAGAAGTAAGATTTTATTAATTTTATTTAATCGTCCCCCCCTTAATTAGAACAATTTGTGGTTTATTTCATGTTTTTTTGTGTTACTGAACATATCCACTGTTATTCGTGTGAGACTGGGCCCTGTTGCTGCTGGGCGCCATAGAAACCAGTCGCAGAATCAGAAAGTGGATCTAAATTGAAAACGGCAAACTTCTGGTCTGTACGTCAATGGCACTCTCCATACTAAAATATTGCAAATCCTGATCATTTAGTGTTTCGTGTTCGTATGTTAAACAATTTCCTACATGTAACCAGGCCTGCAGTGAGTGAACCGAGCTGTCAATGACACACATTAATCACCATAATCTCATCACACCAGCCTCGGCAGCTTCAGCCAGGCTGCTCGGAAGGTGCTTGTCTGAAGTGTCGGACTCCAATCAGCGAAGGAGATGGGCTGAAGCATCGGTTTACACCCTGGCGGGCTACTCTCCAACCCATCTTGGATTGAGACGGTGTGAGACAGGCTGATGGAAATGGAGGGAGAGTGAGAGAAGCTGTGATGGTAGCATCGGGTGCCGCAGTGGATTCCATTATGTGGGAGAGGCTGATTGATGCTGAAAGATGGTTAGTTCGGAGGACAATGGAATAGACTTCTAGAGTTTTGGGTGCACGGGTGTGTGGTGTGAACGTGTGGGTCTGTGTTATACATATATTTTCACATCTTTGGGATAATTAAAAGGTGTTTTACAGTTTTTGTCTGTTATTGCTCATAGGTGTTGTTGTCTAACCTTTTACAGTATGCCGCCTGCTGGACTCCTTCTACGTAGGCATTCAAGGCAGAACAAGGCGAAAGGCAGACATTTTTCATGTATTCCTTACTGATACTGCTTTATTGTAGGTAAACGAGCCCCCAGCAGCTGTTGGTGGGAACACATTTAACCCCTCCTGCTGTCTGTTTGCTGACAGTATCATGTGTTATATCTGAAGCTATAATGTTTGACTCATCCGTTTAGTCGGAGATGGAAAGTTCTCTCCGAGGGTGGCTCCGCTCAAGCAAAAACAAACAGCTGAAGTGAACGAGGATTCACTTAAATTCGTCGCAGTCTCTAACTTGACAAAAACAAATCTATATGCCTGCCAGTTCTTCTGATCCCTTGGCCCGAGCCTTTCTCTGTTGGCTCCTTTTGTGCCACCCTTTAAGTGATTTATTTGCTGCTAATTTGTTGGCTTGTTACAAGCAGATGGAGGCGGTGAGTCTTCTGTTCATTCTTCGTTGCCTTCTGTTCCTCTCTCATATCCTGTAATAGTCAAGGAGACGGCTATCTGACAGGAACTGATGCATTTAAAGGCTGCTAGCGACCAACTGTGGACATATATTTTCCAATGGCACTGCCTGTAATATTGGTGGGTACAGCCACTATGGGCTGTAGTCTCTGAAAATGGTTATTTTGTTTGCTTTGGACAATGTGGGAGATGTTAGATATTGATCTTTTAATATGTCCCAACTTTTGTATTGATGCCAGATTTCTCTCTGTCTCTGCAAATTGTCTTGTGTGCTTTGTTGTTACTATTCTTACCAAGTGCTTAATTTCTTTTCTGTTCTGTCAACGGAATTGAAGCAGAGTGAACGTTCAAGCTTTATAGCCCGCAGACTGGTTTAGAGGACATCCTTGATGGAACAAAGTAAATTCTAAAGCAGAAGTGACAGTGACATGTTTACAATGAAGAACTGCTAGTTATCCCTGTGACTGCTGACTTCATTATCAGTCTAACAACTCCTTGGGGAGGTAATGGAAGAGGGCACGAATCATTGTGTCTGTGTGGGGGAGTGTTCCTCTGTAGGCATGAGCTCTAATTCCGCCTCCCTGCATCAGTAGGACGATGAGGAAATATCTTACAGCATGAAACACTTTTATTAGACACCCGCAGAACAAAACACAGCAGAATACACTCTTTATATATGTTCCATCTAATGTCATCTTATCTCTCATCTAAACTTATTGCTTACCTCGTTTTATATAAAAGGGGAGAAACAGGAAGTCTGAGCATTTTCTGTAACAGACCTTTGCTTTAAGTAATGTGTAGGCTCTGATTTATTTCTATCTCCAGGTAACTCCAGCTAGCAGTGGACCAGCAAGGTGAGCTGAAGTGATAGCAGGGCAGACCTGAGAGATTGAAGTAGTGCTGTGGAATTCAGAGAGGGAGGGAAAGAGTCAGCTGACAGCTTATCTTCAAATTTCCTTTCTGCTTTTTATCGAGCTGGTGTCATGGCCACTTTCCCCTGTCTGTTATACACAAAGGGTTCCTCGAGTGATGAATTGCTGTGAACATTGCAAATTATAACAACTTTGTTTTGGGCAGAACTGACCGGTAAGTGCATTTAGGGCACTTGGCCTGAGCCTCATGCTTGCCAAGGAATTTTTCTTTTCAATAATTTATTCTTGGCCAGGTTAGTATCTAGGGAGCTGGGCATGTAGGGGTCTCATTCCCCGTCCCGATAGGATAGCACTGCGCCTTTTGATTCTAACAGCAGTGGGCCTGGGAGCAGCTTGCGGCACTGGAGCTGCTGCAGTTCTGCTTGGGGTGATTTCACACTGGTGTTGCTCCATGTGGGGAAAAAAATTGTATTACTCTAAACACTGTGAGACATCTGCTGCTGTTTAAGTCCTGTATCAGATGAAGATCACGTGTTATGTTGTGCACATGAATCACTGCAGTTGGCAGCGAAATAAAACTGTCTTTATCTCTGTACTTTTTTTTTTTTTTGCTCCGAAACTACAGTAAATCTTTTGTCATCGTCTATTTGTGGTTTTGAACACAGCTATTACAATTTCACAAACAATATCTATGTCAGAATAACAGAATATCTTTAAGCATTCAACTGCACGTGTTGTATTTTTATAAGATCAGGTCTTCAGCTGCTATACATGTAAGTAACTTATAATGATAATCATAAAAAGGGCATTTCCATAGTAAGGTTTTATGAAGATGTTTTTCCTATTTAAAACAAACAAACTGATTTGCCTTTTAACCTCTATAATTAATACAGATTGATGCTGTTCTCTTTGACAGAATACAGCAGTTAATGATGCTGCATCTGATATTTATATTTACACTGACTTACAAGTCTGAGCAGTAGATGTTAGAGAAATCTGGCAGTGCTATACAGTAGTGTGAAATGAGCTATTGTCCTTCCATTATTGGACCATTTTCCGTAAACTGGAAGCCAATCTATCTGGGGTCTATCTTTGACTGCAACTTGGTAAAAGAGTCCTTTTGATCCCTCTGTAGCCTCCTGTCCTAGTTCTTTCATTAAGGGCCTTCTTTTCATCAATGAGCATGTTACTCTGGATCTGCAGGCATGTGTGAGACAATTATTTACCAGTCTATCTTCGCTGAGCAGATTCCCATTTCCTGTCTCCTCTTTAATGCAGGGATCTACATGAAGCAAGTGACAGAACAGACGATTGGAGCATCGCTGCAAGCAGGAACTCAGGTGATTAATGAGTGTTGGTGGAATCATGCAGAGAATGTAGTTAAGCTGTGCTTGTGTTTATGTGGCTGTTGGCTATGAATAATTCTTACTGCCATATGTCTGTGTTGGCATGTTTGCACAAACCTACAGTATAGTGGCAAGAAAAAACAAGTTAACACTCACTTCCTTTTAATTTATGCATACCTTTGAAAGAATACTATGTAGAAAACTAGCACAGTAGTTCAGGTCTGCTGTTTGATCTTGAATGTCGTGTGGAGTTTGCCTCCTGTTAAAGTGGCAGAATAAGATTTGGGAGCTTTAATGAGGTTACAAACATCAAGACTGTCTAAACAGGAGTTAAGGATGGGCAGCTACAGCTGCATATGTGAGCAGGTAAACCACAGTGCTGCAAAAGTGGCAGCCGATAGGTCACCTGGGCCCTGAGCTCATGCAGGCTACAGTCTGTGGCCTCCTGTCAATATCAGGTCTTTAGTGATTCGTGTCTTCTCTCCAGTTTCTGTAAACACATAGATTTGTTGTCTCAAATGGTTCACTAAATATTTCTTCTTCCTTTCAGTCTCCCTCCAGAGTGGTGTGGCCTGGCAAGACATCCTGGTGAGTCAGTCGTGATCAGATGACCACATGAGCACAACACTTACATAATCAGAGAGGAATTCTATTTTATAGAGCTAGAATGTCTAGAACCCACTGCCCCTGAATAATTCATAAAAAAGGCAGACGGATATTCACGTTCGACAGTTGTAGCGTCGCTCATAATGAAGAACGAACGATTCACCCAGACTCCCTCTGGGAACATTTAGTTCCACAATGAATGTTCAGCGTTTCGTGTCGTGGTGAAACTGCTTGAAAAGTAAAATGTCAAATGAAAGTAAAGTATTGCTCCTACACTCTGTACAGCAGCGTGTGCTGCTCACGTTAGTAAGAGGCGCAGTTCTCTCACACAGGTAAGTCTTGGCACAAAGTTCAGGGCAGCTTGTGGTTTTGTCTATTATTTTAAATCAATTTCTCAACTCCCTATTTCAAATAATGCTATAATAGTAGTTAGATATGTGTTCAGCAGACATTCGCTCCCTCTCACCGATCGAGCAATCGATCAGCTACCCGTTGTGCCACCCTCCCTGTTTTCTGACCTGTATGCTGCACTGGGGACTGCACTCGATTGCTGTCTGTCCCTCGGTCACATCTTCCTCGATGTGCCTTGCTCTCCTTTTTTTTCTTTTTTTTCTTCCCACGAACTCCCACTCTTTTTATTTGTTCAGCAAAGAAGAGAGGAATACTGTGTCCTCTAATACTTGCAAATTCACATTAAGCTCAGCACATTATATGATTAGCTGTAAGATTTAGTCAATAATGGGGATGTTCTGATTGCAGAAGTTGCTGGATGAATATCCGCACCTGCTGCTGCTGTTATTGTGAGCTCGGAAGAATGCAAGGTGATGTGGAATGCAGTGAAGGATGCACGTGTGACTGATTGTCGCTTGTAAGAGTCATTCTGGTTGACTGTTAGCTTTAGACATCTGAGGGTGCATTTATCTTGGACTCTGCACTGATAAGTGTTTCCATACCCATAAATGTATGTTAATTTATACATCTGTATTCATGAGCACGTGTTAGAGTCTTTGTGTGGGAGTGTGCAGTGCTACATTCATCTATCATTGTGGGTCTTAACACAGAGCAAACCCAAGTGGAGTCTTTGCCAGGGCAGGGGCATTATTAATTCGGGTTCGTATGGTAGTTGGCAGAATTTACTCTGATGTGGTTCTGTGGTCAATTGACTGTATCCCGGAGGGTCCAGTGTGAATACAAAACAACCTCGTCAGCACAATCTAAGGAGGAAGTATTTTTCTAAAAATTATGAAACCGGGTTATTGGTTTTCTTTTTTCCCCTTTATCTGACACAGCACGCTAATTACAGGCAACTTCGCAGAACAATTCTAAAGTATGAACTTGTTTGTGCCCAGTTTACAGTTTACTACTGACTTGCTGGATTTATTTCCATGTCTTCCTGCTCTGTCGTCGTCTTGAGCAGAGCTTGATGATGCTCTAACTCCTAAAGGATTAACTTCCCTCTGAGATGCCAGGGGTCATTGCATCACTTCATCACTCTCGCTGCTAATGTTGCTAGAATATAAATGCCTTGCATTGTTGTCGTTGCTTCGTTCAGTCACGTTTGTGCTTTGCATCACCCTCAACATAGTCTTTATTTATTGCCGCGTGTGTGTGTGTGTGTGTGTGTGTGTGTGTGTGTGTGTGTGTGTGTGTGTGTGTGTGTGTGTGTGTGTGTGTGTGTGTGTGTGTGTGTGTGTGTGTGTGTGTGTGTGTGTGTGTGTGTGTGTGTGTGTGTGTGTGTGTGTGTGTGTGTGTGTGTGTGTGTGTCATGGCTTTACTGTCTGCCTTACGATCATGTAGCATTTGCGCTGTAGACCTATAAATTAAATCTTTAATGGCTGAGCAGATTTTACTCTTTGGTTGATTATGGGCATCAGCTGAACGTTGTACAGTGTAATTGATTTTATAAAGTGAATTGATTACCACTGTGAAGAAAGTGGTTCTTGATGTATATCTGATTTTCCACCACCTGAGCTGAAAGAATTAGTTTGTTTTTCCTCAAGATTTGACATCGATTAGACCCAGATTACTTTTAATTCTTAACGCCTCTGCACTATAAAATGAACAACACCAATCTGTGCCATTTAAAACTCCAAAGAGCTGCGGACACTGCACACACCCAACACCAGCAAAGACTGTGGTGTTTATGCAAAGTCCCAATATTCTGATTTACAGATTAACAAATAAGTTTTTCTCCCATTAACACATTAACAGTTTGCATTATTCATATATTAACATTTGCCAGTGTTTATACAGTATTTGCAAAATGCTTCCATGTCATTAAGTTTTTTTAATCTGTTTTTAAAATACAAAGAGGAAAAAAAACAGTTCAGCTCTTTGTCCCTTTTAATAAGCTGATCTTTCTTGTAATAGGCCTCAGCTTTGTTTACCCAATTATTCAACATGCACACTTATCGAAAGTGTGTCCCTATAACATGAAAGGTTCTATTATATGAGGGGATGGCTTGGCATGTAGTCGATTAGTGATTTATAGCACAGGTATTAAAACATTGTTTCTCTGTGATACTGTGAGTCAGATTTGCATTCTAGGTACATTTTTAATTGTGTTGTATGTCATTAAGGCTGTAAGTGTGCGTGAATGCTATTTTTTTCATTAGATCGTGTGAATGGTTTACTGTTGGATTAGTATTAGTCCAGTATAAAATTATTTTAGGTTGTGGTTGTAAAGTAAACTGGTTATCTTCTGATAAAGGGCTAAATGATAGCTACAATATTTCATTAATCATTGCAGCTTTTTAAATGAGACAATGCTGTAAGATTTACACTCGCATCTCCACTGCATGCAAAAAATGTCTGTTAAGCATGATGAAATGGTAAATTTATTAGATGAAAACTGTGGATTTGAGCTGTGCTCCAAATCAAAGAGTGATCAAAGTCTGAATTTTGAGTGAGGGACAGGATGGATCACACCAGTAGGCATGAAAAGGGCTGAATGAAAGCAAGTGGGAAGAGATAAAATATGCAGTAGATGGAAATGGTGCAGTGAGAGTGGGAGGCTCCTCAGCTGTAGACACACATGGCGAACACGACTGCAGAGCCTCCAAACGTGATTGGTCTTAGAACATCTTATTCCTCCAGCATCTTGGGGGAAAAAAAATATCACTGTTCCCAGATAAAATCGCTGACTGTATTCTCTGTTTAACTGTCTGTTTAACAGTATAATACTCATTGCAGAATATAAAAGGCCTGTTTAATGTTTACTATACATAAAAGTATTTGAAAGCTCTAATTAATATCCAGAATTGAAAACCAGAAACAAGTCAGTATGTTATGAAATACAAATGACGTTATTGCCTATTTGCTTTGGTAAAAACTAAGTACAGGATGTACTTGAATGCTGTCTTTATTCTTAGTCTGTGATTTGCTTCACTTAATTCACTAAGAACAGTAAACAAACCATTTACGTTCTGCAATGAGTATTTTCTATTATTTTTACTATTTATTTTCTCTTCTTAGTATAGTAGTGTAAACAGCTTATTGAAGCAATTTATAAAATATGTACTTCTGTTGTACAAATACAGATTTAGAATAGAAATAATGATTAAGGTTGGGAGCACCTCCTTCCAAAGACATCTTTTTAAAAGGTGGTTGTCTTCATGTTGGTCCAGAAAGTACAAGATCATGTTGGCTTTTAGTTTGACATGCAAAGTTATGACTAAGTGCAAAAACTGATTTATTCTTTAATGCAGCAATGCTGCCTTTCTGTAAGAGTGTGTGGTGTGTGTGTCCATGTGCAGCATTTGTGTGTCCCAATGTAGACTTTAGTCCTAAATTGTCTCAGATGGCTATTTCTTATTGAGAGATAATTTGAAGGGGCTGAGTCTTTCGTGTTCTATATAGACATGAAGCTAATTGTTTGTTTGCTTTTCTTTTAACGGATGGAAATACTTCCCTCCAGCGTGGCATTTCTGCTGGTTGAGAGATTGGGGAGGAAATGTGAGGGGTGCAAAAAAGGAACGAGCAGCAAGACGGAGTGAGAGAAAGGATGCACACAAATGTGGGACAGCCATTATTTCCTGCAGAACTCTAATGAGAAATTAATTACACTACAGCTGGTTGCATGCAGACTGAATGTGGAGGACACCATGCAGCATCCCCAAAGCTTGGAGGCATTTGATGAGTTCCATATGGACTAAAATTAGTAGAAGAAATCAATAATATAGTAAATAAATACATTGTGTATATGAAATTTGTATAGCTGTTATTATAGAAAAGCGTTGTGTTTGCACACTGTGTGTGCATGCAGTCAGTCAGTTATGAAGAGCCCTGCTAGACTTGATATTCAATTACATGATGGAGTGGTGGCGAGGCGAGACCGATGGCGCTGTAAAACCACTGCATGCTCCGAAGGTATGCGCCATGGTTAATTTAGCTCTCCTAATGAGATGGCCGAGAGGAGGAGGAGACTGTGGGGACACTGCATAATGGAGGCATGAGGCGGCATAATGTTCCAGATGTGATCTAAACACGTGGACAGCGCACTGGATAAAGGAAACATTTAGATTCACAGCCTGCACGATTCGAACTGTTACGTAACGTCTTTGTTGGATTACAATAGGTTCCAGATGGGATTAATGAGGAGGAGGAGGTGACGGCCAGGTCAGTGTAGACACATGAAAAGGTTGTAAGTACTGGGACGGCGTTGTGTTACGCCCTTCTATTAGAGGAGGGCGTGACAGATCAGTCCCTGTGGAATTAAACCACCTGTACATCCTCGCATGTACACAGCCTGTAGTGTATCGCACTAAATATGCCTGTATTTCAAGTTGCCATGGTGAGAAGAGAGACCAGAACACATGGGAAACTCACTAACAGCTGAATAAGTCGCCATTTGACTGTAAGGTGAGAGTTAGACAAAGTCCCTCAATCCCCCCTGCGGGCTTATTCCACCTAATTCCTCCTTTTCTCAGTTCTGCATGGGAAAGTGTCTTCAAAAGTTTTTTTAGGAAAAAATCTGACTATTGAACACTTCTCACGTACTTTTAATTAGCATCTTTATTTACTCTTTGCCTATTTCTGTTTAAGGAAATAACATTTCTTTAAAAGTCTTGCTAAGGTTCTATTACTATAAATGGAGTTTTAATTAGTGTTTTCCTTCAGTCCTTCAGCAACCACCCAGGGGTGTACACTGTTATATTTAGTGGATATATATTTATATTTAAATGGAACAATATGTTAATGTGATACACGTGGCCAGTGTTCCATCTGTAGCTGTAAGTCTGTGTAGTAGACGCTCCGTAGGCACTGCAAACCACTGAATGCCTGCCAGAACCATAGCTGCTGCTGCTCCTCTGACGGACAGAAACAAAGTTTGGTTCATCATTTTAAACAGAAGTCACGTGTGGTGATTCTCA
The DNA here is from genome assembly GCF_900634795.4 of Betta splendens. Taxonomy (NCBI): domain Eukaryota; kingdom Metazoa; phylum Chordata; class Actinopteri; order Anabantiformes; family Osphronemidae; genus Betta; species Betta splendens. Next base: position 3,423,768 of record NC_040894.2, on the reverse strand, counting down.
TGCACTGCCATTCTCCACCACTTTCCTCCGCGTCAGGACAGCTACCTATCTACATGACAATGGCCTAATTACACACAGACCTGCTGCAATACAAGCATGCACTCAGATAAATACATGCCTACGAGTTATGTAGAAAATATTTTCAGACCTAAGGAGCGTGCATTTGTCCATATTGTGTCCAGGTAACTGACATTCCCCATGGAGTCAATCTTCACACTCCGATCACAACGGTACGAAAGGTTTACACTTGACAGGTTGTTGGTTGGCTCCTCATACAGTTACCGCATGGTTGACTGAGCCAGGTGTGTGGAATCAGTGAGTGAGGTTGTTCACCGCACTGCTGAGATGGACCGGCCTTTGCACGCTGTTTATCCAGAGACGCAAATGACAGAATGTCACAGCGATTCACAGGTTTTACATCCACGTATAGAGAAATATGCAAACCATTACACCAGTGCTGAAGGATGTGAGAGAAACAAGGAAACAAGGCGGAAGCGTCTCTGAGCACTTAGTGTGTGTGTGTGTGCGTGTGTGTGCGTGCGTGTTGTCGGTGCATATGCATGCTTGTGTGCTTGTGTGTGTCCAGAGAGAGCTGTGATGGTTGACCAGGCACACATTGTGTGGGCTGACATTGCGAGCAGTGAGGGCACCGGAGCTGGAGAACACATTTAGTCTCAGAAGGCTGCCTCTGCGCTCTGCTACTCTGAAGATGCTAGCCTTTGATTCTTTCTTTCTTGGCTCTCCTTGCCTTCTCTTTTTATTGCTCAAACAACCTTATCGCTCCTTCCTCGATCCGACATCCCATCTTATCCTTTTACTTCATCCCTGACTCGCTCTTCTTTGATTTTTCTTACTCGTAGTGATTTTATTTATTTTTTTGTGTAGCTTACCTTTCACTTTTGATTCCAATGCTCTGCAAACCAGGTGCAGATTTCATCAACCTTGGCATATAATACCAACAGAAACAAGAGAGCGCTTATTTTTGTTGATAATGTCTGTGATTCTCAGTCTTCCCCATCATGATTATTTAAAAGATGCTATGAAGTGGCAGCTAAAGGTCTTCTAAAGCTGGATGATGACTGTGTACGTGTGTAGGAGTAGACCTAAATTTTTTCGTGCTTCAGGTTTCATATGGGTTCTGTCAAATCCTTATTCACGTCACTGAGGTGCATAAAATACCAGTGATGCACGATGGGGAAGATGTTTGCAGCTGAGCAAACAGAATTAGGATGGAACTAATTAAAAAGTCTCTTAATTAGTATTAGTGGCAGCAGAAGTGGCCACCGAGCGGGAGCGGGATCTGCCAGTATATGAGTGTCTGAGCGCCTAATTAAAACTGTTGAGTCACATTTGGTGATGTGATTTTAGTTCTACATGTGGGAACTTGTGAACGGTAAAGGTGTATATTTTTTTTCATATTGTGTCTATAGTGGTCTCACACGCTCAAGTCCTAAAAGTCCTACATGTACTGTTTATGCATCATGTATTTGATTCATTGCCACTTGTAAATGTGTCAAATGGGAAACAGGGCAGGGAGAAAAATCAGGCCATTTGTTTAAGTCCCATTTCTGCATTCGAAGGCTTGAACTTTGTGGGATTATGTGACTTACTGGTCCATTACAGGGATCTTTGACTGCGGGGGGAATATGTTAATGAGCAGCGCAACAATGCCAAGAGCTCCTCATCGCGCTGCAGAAGTGAAGTGATGCTGCCAGAAGACTGGATAATAAAATCTGTCCTCCTCACTGATCCTTCCGTTTGTCTGTCTCTGCTTTCACCTCCTCCTCTTCTCTGCTCTGGTGTTGTTTATTAGGTATCAGGTGGAATTCATACATTTGTCCCGCTTCATAACAGGTCCAGCAGCCAGTTCATTTGAGAACATAATTATGAGAATATGAAAATGTGAGATGAGGCAGAGGGAGAGAATCAGGTTGTGTGCCACAAGATGTTGAATTCCTTAGGTTTGTGCATGGAGAGGAAGTGAGTGGATAATGTCCCTGGCAATTGATGGTGGGCAGCAGATTCAGCACAGGAGTGAATTATATGAATTACAGAGCGGGAATGATGAAGCCAGATGACACTCATATGGTGAGCCATGCATCGCTTTGTAAAAGCAGAACAAGTGGAAAAAATTGATCATTTTATTTGCTAAATCTGTTCTTCCTGCACAATTGCGGGAACTTATTGTCATGTAAAATTTAGCCCAAGCAAAATGTGCAGCGTTTGAGCCTCTCAGCCTCTGAGACCAGTCGGATCTCACCCTGTGAATGAGCGACTAAAAGTATTAAAATCTCACGGCTGGTGGTTTGAAAGCTTTTTAATTATTGACTCGCATATACTGGACATGAATGAGGCTGATATCATTTAGAAGGTGTAATGGCTTTGTTGGCTACAGTATCTATTGCATGAATCCTCTCCATACAGTGTTTAGAGCATCAGCGTATTACCAGCCAGGTAAAACATTAGACATTAGGAATAAATGTAATTTCTGTGATATCTGATCTGCAGCAGATTTGGATTCCAATCAATGAGTAGGGTTATGATATGAGGAATCTGCGCACCCATTTAAGGTCTAACACATTTGACCCAGGACCTTTTTTTATTTGCTTCATCAGTTTCCTAGAGCTACACATCCCTGATGCCCAATCCCTAAGTACCACTGCCTTGGTTTTTTTTCAACTGTCTGGACTAAATTATAGTTAGAGGCTTTGGCGAAAATCACTACAGAATAGAATTCTTTAGGTCTGCAGCTGCCACATTTTCTAAAGCTACTACACTTACAGTACTGTGTCTGTATGAGAACCATGTAGGAGTGGAAACAAGGTGCCTTTATGGGTCCACAAGCAGTTAAAACAAATGGTTGGGCCGAGCTTTGCATACATATAGAGGTCATTTGCATAGCTGCTGTAGGTATATAGTAAAGAGGGGAGGTTTTGAGCTGTTTTATTATGCATAAAGCCTTATATCATCCTGCGGTTCATTTCCTGTGTCAGGTTTATAGTTGTTTTTGGTTGGAGTACCCATCAATCGAAGATCAGAATAAAAGGCCAAACATTTAAGTGTAACTATAGACACAGGGTTTAAAAAGCTTTTACTGTGTGTGTTTTATTGATGGTAGTCATTTGTGATTGTTTTTTACAAAAATCACATTTTTTGTTAAGTCTTAGCTTTTGTCGCAACTACACAACCTCAACAGCTGCACTGGGTTCTAAACGAAGCAGGTGAATGGCTTTGTGATCAATACTGCACACATTTGTTATTATTTTGATGCGGGTCTGTGCTTTTTCGATCAGATCAATCAATGTTTCTCCCAAGCGCTTACTCACAGTGAATGCATGTTGCAAAGGCCATAGCTGAGGCAGCTTATCGCAATTAGGCAATTCTGAATGTCTGGCTCCTGGAAGCTCTCATTAAGCCATCTTAAGTTTGAGGTCTTTGATCAGAATATGGGCCAAATGTAAATAGATCAGTGAACACACATTAAGGAGGGAAAGTAAGTTCAGAAGAGACATCATTTAAAACTTTGTGGTCAGTTTAGCTGCATCATTATTGATAAAACACTTGGTTTCTTAGTCCTGGTTTTAGGTTTTTAATGTTTTTGAGTGTAGGAGTGCATCACTCATTATTCTGTCATGTCTGTTAAATCACTAATAATTTCACATTTTATAAACTACATTCTCAGTTTTTTTTATTGCACAGTAACCCATTTATGACGCGTCTACACTGAAAATGTCAGCCGTGTTTTGAAAAGCAGACGAAACTTGACCAATGCGCTTTTTATTCTGCCCGAGCACCCGCCTACGTGTCAGCGTTTTACTCCTGCTCTGAGCACATAAACACAACCTGAAGCTTATTTTTAGACTTCGGCTCTATTTTCCTGCATTTATGTTGACACACAGAAGCAAAGCTGCTACTTTGTGAGTCGACATCGTGTCAGACTTGTGTAAGGCTGGAAGAGCACAAATGAGACCTGAGCTCAGTCTACAACACCTTTTGACTCCCTGTAGTCATGTGCTTATTTCCTCTCTGATGGGCAGCTCCTCACGCTGCAGTGGTAGCACAGATTTTGACTGTGGCAAGTTATAAGAAGCAAAATCAATTTTTTATGACATGTCGGAGTCTGTGGTACTTTGGCGCTCCAAAATACTGTTGTCATGTGCAGTAGCATGTTACAGTGAATCAGGTAAAATGACAAAAACAAACCTGATGTCTGCCAGTGCATGTCCATAGTCAGACACCCAGAGTGACACTGGCCTTATAGTATCAACCATTTATAAAGTGATAAAAGTGAAGACAAACGCTTATCATGAATCATCTAAAATTCCAAAATTAACAATCTTGAACATTGAATATCTCCTGTTTCCAGTTTCCAAATTCTAATTTCATCCGTTCCTGACCATTGACGCCTCTCTCTCTCACTTGTGTTGGTCGTTCGAGGTTGTTATATCTGCTGTTTTCCTAACGAATTGCGTTGCACCCGACGCATTTGTGGCAGCGGTACCTACACTACTTGTGCAATTTCCTCCTTCCTGTCTTCTCTCGCAGAGCCCGGTGTATGTCATCAAAACACTAGCTGTGTCCTCATTTTCAGAGAGCTCACAGCTATTAGTTCCCTTGAAGTTCTCCTTGGGGAATCAATTCTTTGAAGACTGAACTAATAAATGAAGGCTGCACCACATCTTCCACTCCTCTTTTTTCACTAGCCCTACTGTGTTTCTGCTTATCCTTAGTGATGTGTCCCATCCCAGAGCCATATATAGACAAATGAAAACATCTGCCTGAATATAAAACTTCTTTTGATGAGTCATTTGAATACGTATATGTGCAGGTTCAATCTTTATTTGCTTTTTTTATTAATAACTGCATGCTTTTTTTTGCTGAATATGAAATGAACATTTTTTTTTTCCAATTTCAACATTACACACACACACACACACACACACACACACACACACACACAGCTGCAGTGTCATAAAAGGTCTGAGCTATTGAACATCTGTATGTAATCAATAATGTAAATACACAGTAAAGAAGCTGATCAATGTCTGTTATTCTGAGAAAAGTGAACATTCAGACCTTTGAATCTTCTCACTTTCAAGCTTTATAGCCGCAGGCGTTTAACTGGAACCTAAGGACTAATGCTACCCTGCAAATGCACAGCCCCATGTTTTCTAATGTGTTATGCAGATGGTGAAATGGTGCCTTGCTAACACCTGCTGTGCATCAAGCAGCAGCACATTTAACAGCCGGTGTCACACCTCCTCTGTAAGAACCCTGTATACAACTATTCGCCTGTGCAAAATGCAAATATTTCAGTAACTCAACCCACATTTACAGATTTCCTGATAATTAAAAGGTCGTTTTACTCGATCAAGTAGCGAAAATGTAAGAAACAAATCCAAGTAGTTTTCAGTGATGACTAGACGGCTTTTTTTGTAGTTTTGCATTGTTGTCATACTAAGAGGAAACTTAGCCAATTTCACTGAGGAGCAAAACAAGATCTGCCAAGTTAATAAATACTAAATCACCAGTGAGGTCATGTTTACTGTATAAAATACAGTAATGTATGAAACTTCAGCATAAATGCACAATGCATCCATGCTCCCACTTTGATGCAGTACTCCACGCAAACAGCGCATAACTCTCAGTACTTTGTATTAAGGATCGAAGGTAAACATAAATATACAAACTTATAGACAAAGTTTGTGTACGTCTGTTAAGTCTCACTGGATAAAATGTTCTGCTGATCTGCTGAAATATTGCTGACTGCAGTTACTGCTCATGCTTGGCTCTACCTACAGTAGATGTCTTCACACTTAAAGCTTATTGTTAACCATGAGTTAAACTAATCTGCATCATAGCACGGAGTCGACCATGGATGATTTGCTGTTTTTTATTCACTATATTCAATGCTTTGAGGTGTTTCTTTTCCCAGAGTTTACTTTTTGATTGTTGCCCTTTAATATTCATCCAGAAGTAATTGCCGGTATTCAGTGTAATGTCCTCCACTTTGTCAAACATGCAGATCATCCACCAACGACCAACCACCTCCCCAAGGAAGCTAATTAGTTAAATCAGCTGCTATAACATTTGGTTGGAAATTAACCTGGGATAATTAAAGAGTGTGGGTTTGCCAAGTAAACATTTCTCTGATGATTTTTTTCCTCTGCAGTCACCTTAGGGGAAGGGGAGCACAACCATGACAAAGCATCTTCACTTTTGTGAGTTCAAGATGGTGCCATTAATTAGGCTGCACAGGTGTTTCCTTCACCAGGGTTTTTCCTCCTCCCTATTTTCACCTCATCAGCCTTGAGATTTCTCGTTCTAGGCTACGTGGCATTACAGGGCTCCGCATGTAAGGCATGCTGATAGGAATTTATTTTGTATTAAACTAGACACACTTGGATCAGTTTTTCTTCTACACACACAAATTATAATTAAACCATAATTTTATTAAATGGACTTGATGGTTGAAAAGCTCAGATTACGGTTTGCGCACACATTGTTCTCTATTGGATATTATTTTATGTTTTTCATGTAACATCATATTTAATTCTCCAGGCAATTCATTTACTGCCAGAGTGTCTGAACATCACCACGAATCATCTTTTTGTACTTTAATCAAGTTTGCGGTTTCAAAACAAATCTGAACTTCCCAACACCCTCGAGATTTGTAACACAATTCTGCCACTAAACAGAAACCGAAGTATCAATCTTTTCCTGTTTATCAATAAAGTCATGCATGCATTACAAATAAAGCACCTGCACTCGTGGCTCTCCTTATGGGAATACATCTAGCAGAAATCAATAGCTCTCTGAGAGGCACAGCGCTGCTATACAACGGTTCGTTTCCTAGTCTGGAGAGAGATCCTTTCTGCGCTGACACACATTCCACAGAGATCGACAAAGTTCTTCCTGTGCAGCCTCTTTAGATTGCACACCTACAGCTGCAGGTTAATAGGGTGTGGGTGCAGCTCGCTGACTGGCTGGACTCCACTTACCAGCTTCAGTAACTTGCTTCACCACAGCAACACTACACTAACCAATTAAAAATAAGAGTTTACTATTGTTTTACGTGCACGTTCCCTCGACTCATTCTGCATTTGTCCCCTTTCCTTTATCCTGTGTGTGCGTGTGCGTGTGCGCGTAAAACTCAATTACCAGACTACTTGTAATCCAGTTGCCATGGTGGCTTTGCTCATTTAATTACCAAATCTGTCATTAACATTTTTTCTTCAGTCTCAATTATCTGCAATACTTCAGCAGCACACGTGCATCTAGTACTTCTAATCTGTTCTTGATATTTCCTGAGTTCCATTATGATAAGGTCAATTACAAAAGGCTATTTTAATTTTCACAGTAATTTGAAGTAAGCCGCGTGCTTTTCTGGGAGTGGGGAGCAGCTTTTGTGCGGATCTTGGCACAGCTTGTACGTTTTTGCCTTTGAGAGTAACTCCACAGAGACAGTCAAGTGTTCTCTTGTTCGCTTGTCTTTTCAGCTCTTTGCTCGCTCCCGTAAGTGTTTTGTGACCACTGCAGTGACTGAACTACTGTACTGATGAGCCAGTCGCCTACTTCACAGAGCTACAGTAAGTGTCTCTGTCAAGTCACACAAATTAATCTCTTTCAAGTAGCGAAAGGAATGTTGTAGAGTGTCACAGTGCTTTTGGTCTGCTGCACTTCGGTCTTGTCCATGTGTAGGTTTTAGATGTTTTACTAATTACAAAATGAATCAGGAAAGTTTGTTGGTTAACCATAAAACAGGATGACTACATGAGTGTAAATAGATAAGAGCAAACCAGTGTGTGTGTGTAAGAATTACTTTAAAATCTCTTCAGAATCAGTCGTCTGGCTCTGCCTTCAGGCCAGTGTGACCCTCATCAGATTGGGTCTGCAGGGTGGAAATATTCCCTTGGCAATCCCTAATGCAGAGTGATATCTGAATGACCATTACCAAGACATCAATCTCAATTCCGTTGCCTTCTGGGGAGTATGGCTTAGTAATAAGTTGGGGAAATTACTGCTTTTGCCAGCTGATAGTAATTCAGAGTGTATGCACGCTGTCAAATTCATGGGCCGAGGTCTTTGATCAAAGCTCATGAAGGGCTTCATGGGGTTTTGTAAAGATAAAGGATGACTGGGCAAAAGAAGGAAAGATTATGGAAGAGGGGAAGTAGAGGTGGTTGTTGGGGTGATAATGAATAAAGTCTACAGAACAACTGAAGGGAAAATATATATATATTTTGCTTTTTAAATTTAAAAAAAAAAAGTAAAAAAATCATTTTGACTTGGTCATTGCTCAAATCAGTGTGGACGCTCCAGTGGCAGAATGTCTTGGATCCTGCCTAGTGTCATGAACTGTTCGTAGAGCTTGTTCCAGTTATGATCAGTGCCTCAGTGCTGCCTTCCAGTCCAGCAGCAGGTTTACTTTAGACACTTAGTTTGCTGGTGTCAAATACAATCACCTGTGCTGTCATACAGTAGATGCATGATATCAGGCTAGTACTAAATGCTTTACATGGTTAAACACAGGCAGAACTAACACACACACACACACATACATATAATACGCCCACTCAAACTCTTTTCTAGAAGCTTTTTTACTTTTTTAATACAAATGAGTCAAAGCTGTAAAATGACTCACATAACACCTGCCATGCACCGTGATGGCACCAGAGAGCAGCCTTTGTTCTACACAAACATGCACATTTTTAGTCCTCCCTTTATGTCTCCCAAGGACTTGGGCAGACCACTTTTTTGTAAAAGAAATGATGGATTTATTTGAAGAGCTGCAAATGAACAGCGTACCTTTTCTCAGCGCAGTGTGTTGTTTTATTTTAGTCCTACAGAGTTGTACGACAGGGAATACAAGGCAAATAAAGCAATCTAATAACTCACGTTGGAAGCTTATTTAAATTCACATGGCTCAGAATATGAAATTTGTGTGAAATTTCAAAATAATGCGTGAAGGAAGGTTGAGAATATAAATGTGGTCGGTGTCGCCACCAGAGACCAAATGCTTATTCATGCTGGGGGTGACCACATGCGTCGGCTGCTGTCTAGTGTGACTTTGAGGAATCTTTGCAGGCGGCAGTTTCAGGCCAAACTGTGAGGACATTTCAATCCAGGTCACAAAGCTATTATACTTTCACTTTGTTTTCAAAGTGTTTTCTAGCTCTGAGTCACAGCTAACCTGACTAATCAAAGGAGACATGAAAGTGTTGCTCCTTTTGAACCACAATCATTAGCTGCAGCAACCTCGGGGATCCGGTGCCGCTGCTCTGGGTGCGCTGGCTAATCACAGGGATAACGGCTAGACTTAACCAAACCCAACACCAGTCTGACAGTCGTGTGGCGTTACACGCACGTAGCTTTGTGCAGATCAGCTGCCCACTGCCTGAGCTCTCAGCCCCATATGAAAGGAAATGGAGATGCTCTTTTACTGGCTAAGCACGCCTTCAGCTCATTTAACACTGATTACTATTTCTTACATTGTCACTAATATTTGACTGGAAATCCGAGGCAGCTGAATGTCAGTCAGCGAGCTGAAAAGCTTTGTGTTTCATAAATTCCTAATGACTAAATTGTTGCTGCCTAATGATTAAGGAAATAGCTTAATATTTGGACTACCACTGTATATTAGCCTTATTCTGGGATGCCACTCATCCTTTGCACTTTGTCCCCTCACTGTTCGGCTTGGTTGAACTTTAGAAGCTACAAATGCATTTACTTGCTGCCCCGTGGCTGCAATAATCTCCCACTTTCAAGCTCTTCGCTGTCCATCTGACATCCAGTGGAACCACTTTGTTGTGTGTTTGCGATTGTGGATCAGAGTGACAAAAACAGAGCCTTTGATGGAGCGATGTTGCCTTCTTTTTAAATCCAGTCCTTGCGTAGTTAAATCCAACCAACATTGGGAGGCTACAGTCTACTGTTCCCTAAAAATTACTGATTGTACCTTTTTGTTTCCAGTAAATTAGAACAGACAGTTATTTTACCGTGACTTCTATCCAATTAGTTACAAGGGGTTTGTATAATTTGCTATTATTCCTCCTGCCTTCCCCCTGTTACAGTGTGATGACACACCGGTTTCACCGGGTCAGATGAGCTCTTGTAATTATGTAAATCACTGTAGTTTTATGAGCTGGAAATTCAGGCTGGTCAGAGAGTTGGAGAGAGGGATCAGGGGCGCTTCTGTGGTTCAAGGTAGTGTCAATGCCAGCCTTCTGAGCATGTGTAGTTATGCGTGTGAGATTTAGTCTGCAAATAATATATTCTGTTACATTTTACAAGTGCTGCACTGGAGCCAAGTAAACATTTCTAAAATAAATCAATGAAGACCATTTAGAGTTGACTTTCTTTTCACAGTGTACCTCACACCTTTTTCACAGTTTAAAAAGTGGGGAAGTTATGTGTGCATCACTGTCTTCAAAGTGCTTGTCAGCTCATACTCACTGAAAGGTACAGTGGGAGGCAGGAGAAGAGTAATCTAGGACAAGCACAGTGCAGTCAAATGATCGTGGCTGCAAATAAAACCTAAAGATGCCAAGTCCTTCAAATCATTATACTTCAGTATTGGACTGTGATGTGACAAGGACTCAGGTTTTGTCACTCAGATTTCTACCTGAACTGGACAAATGTGGTGAAAAGCGACGAAATTAAACTTACAGGACAGTTGTTTTGTCCTATTGTTTGAATTCTGGGTATCGCTTAAAGTCATGCTGGTTTGGGAGCTGGCGGTTGCTGTTTACACTGCATAACCTTTGCTTCTGGTGTTGGTGTACAGTTCTTTCTTCTCATTGATTTGCCATTGTATAACGGCCTACTGCACTGTTGTTCAAATAGTACACCCTTAGACTGAATGATAAAGGAGACCGGGACAGTCACATAATCAAATGCTTTTTCATTGTAGAAGTTGTTCTAATGACATATTACAAAGTGCCCTGATGAAGGCTTCTGACCTGTAAATTTGCTCAGCGGTTGTATGTTTAGCACTACGACGGATTCATTAAAATGACGCGTGGCAGCGGTTCGGGACTTGGATCAGCCGCTAATACAGTAACAGTGAAAGGTTCTCTTAAGGAAAGCAACTGTCTAAATATCAAAAAATATATGGAATCCATTTTTAATGCAGACTAGAATTTGCTCAGCAAGGCTTGTTAAAGAAGTACATCTCTCCAGCAGGAAAGCAAAAATGCACAATCATTCATGTGTATTTAGAGAAAGATTTAAATTCCATTTTGTCGCTGCTGTAGTGATGACATTAGAATTAGACTCGTGAAATGAACCATTTGTTGCTTGTATTTTAGTGTAAAGGCTCTGTACAAAAATACGACACCAAGACAGACAGAGGAAGTGGGGAGGGAGTGTCATTAATAGATAAAAAGCTGGGGACGGAGGTTAAGCAACAGAAAAAGAGGTGATAAGTATGGCACATATGGATTTTCTTACCGTTAACAGCCTAATCTATTAGATCTATACTCCATCATCAGCTGCCCGAATGATAATCAATACTGCTGCGGCTGGGGCTAAATGAAGTGACTGCAAAGACCACACCGACGATCAGCCCGGTCAGTAGAGTAATGGTTTCTCCCTGGATGGCTATGAGAAGAATCATTTATTGGATGAACTGTCGAAATACAGAATTCTATGAAATGGTAAAATGTTTTGACCTACTGTAACAAACAAAGTTTTGTTCTCATCCGGCGTTTACATAGTTTGTAACAATGATTGTCAATCACATTTGTTATTATTTTTAACAAGGCCCAGACTCGGAGCCAAGGTGTGCAGGTGTTCAGGGGGATATAACTACTTTAGCCCTGTGAGCTTCTAAAAGCACCTAATTAGAGCTAAGATGAATGCCCAGTAGGGGAATGAGCCAAGGTTAGGCCCCATCTGGCCCTGTTTCACACAGATAACAACGGCAAAAGGCCTTCAGTCGCACCTAAAGATAGCTATGACCTATACACACGTCCCTAAAATCACGTCTATTTTCTCATTATACGCAACAAGATTGCTTTGTTTGCTTTGGCTTATGTATTGCTTACGTTGCAGAAGCTTTGTAGTGGGGTTTCCTGGAAGGTGATTTAAGGGTCAGTGCGGTTCTTGTTTAGGGTAATTAATTTGCTCTGTGTTAAGCTTAAGTGGACCAGCATCGCATATAAAAGGTCAGTCTCAAAAATGAGTTTGTGACTCAGCGACAAGGTTGCACCCTTCAATTCCCCTTATCATCGAAAACATGATTTTAGTAGTGAATTGTTTTAATACCCAAACATATGACTTTCTTCCCAGGATTGATAAAGTCAAAGGTCTGGCACCTGTGGACCTGCCTCCTCCATAGGTTGTACTATGAAGTTCAGGAAATAAATAGACTCAATACAGCAATGCTTTAGAAATGTTTTTTAAATCAGGAGGAGCAAAGCAAGTCAGGCTGGGCATTTGACTGGCAGCTGGAATGCAGGAGCACACTGATACAGTGTCCAAGTGACCGTGACAAATACACAATCTGTAAAACAAGAACAGCTGAGGTTTTTATGGTGGGTGTTTGAACAAGAAGGGTGAAAACACATTTGTGTTTCTGCCAGCAGATAGCCGAGTTCTCAGTCTGCCAGATGGCTGGTGCTGGTGCTTTCTTGATTCGCCTATCTGGGGCAGCTAAAATAGATAATTATGCTCCTCGGTGCCAGAAGCTGCTAGCCACACATCAGCTGAAGTGGGTGAGGGCGACGGCTGCACATCAGGAGCCGACTAAATGAGATGTGTCGCTGAAGCGGTTGGGAATCCTTCGTCAAGCTTTTATTAAAATAAACCTTCAATCATTTTGTTAGCAGGTACTGTATGCGTGACTAATTTGGTTTTATAATAATTAATAGGAGCTTTAGTTCCCAGACCATGCATTTCTGAACATTCACATTTGTAAAAATATTTTCAAAATATTTGTGAAAATAAACAAAAGCATATGGACACTTTAAATGTCTGCCATTTGCAGTAAATCATGTGTGCAATACTGGGATATGCTTGAAGTATCGCTCATGTTGGAATTTACTGCTTCGGGGCTCACGTATACCAGTGTGCCAGTGACCGTACACAAAGTCTCAATATGCAGAGCAACAATAGCCAAAAACAAATAAGTTGTCAGACAGCGCCACAAAGCAGGGATGCTCTTTAAATGAAAAGCATATTTACCAGAGGAAATGTTTTTTCTTCTCACAACAAAGAGGTTTTATATTAAGCAACGCAGCAGGTCGGGGCAGGAGGGGGGGAGGGGGTCCTCTAAGACAGCCAGTGAGCATAATAAAGCCTAATCTAGCCATAAAGCCCACCTTTGCTCTGCGTTTGCCCATTGTTGGCTGTTTTTAGGAGCAGAGCCCATCGAGCCACAATGAGTTGTAGGTCAGGAGGTATTTGACTTGTAGGAGATGATCATCAGCTGTACTGTACTTGTTAACTAAGGAAGGTGAAGAGGCCATGCAAGTGTTTATTATTGCTTACGTCTGATCCATGTAACTCATGAGGATGAGGTAGTGAATAAGCCACATTGGAGTTTTGGTTCCACAGCACAGTGGGCTGAAGTGTATTTTCCCTGCCTCTCAGCGAAACACCATCTGACAAATCACCAGTCAACCTGCTGCTCCAGCTGAGGTCTGAGTGCATCGCAAAGATGAAGTCACCAGAAGGGCCTGGAAAGACGTCCAGATAGCCCTCGTCCAGACATCTGCCTTGCCAGGTGTGGTTGATAATGCGTCTATTTGGAGCCACTGAGGAAATAACACAGCTAATTGAAAAGGCCTTGGAGTTCAAATGCTTCTTACGTCTCAGTGGGCTTTAGTATGTGTACAGAAGCATTTACCCATTAGAGATGTAGCAATAGGAAAGCTCTATGGGAATGCTATTAATTTAAGTCAGTGAATATGAGGATGATGTATTACAGCATATGTCTGACCGCAGACTGAGGAGTTTCCACTTGATCTCTCTTTTGCATTTTGATTAAAATAATTCTAGACGAAACATGGTGAATAAAACTCCACGGATGATCAGAGAGAGTATAATATAAAAAACCTACAGCAGACACAGATTAAACGTGTGTTAAAAGTGTGGTATAGGGGGGTTCTTTAATTATTTTTATACCCATTGGCAGTTGATGGATGGTTGTTTAGTTGTTCCTATTACAGCTGACATTCATCCACTGTGTGATGTCATTTGACGTTATCGCCCTCAAGGTAAAATGTATTTGTGCGGGAATGAATTTGGAACCATGCTGTAGATCTGCTCCCCTTTTCCCAAACTTATTGATGACATTTCTAATTCATGTACCTCTCCACAGTCTCCCTGGGGACATCTCTTATTATGGCTTGATGCTGTCTGGGGGCGGGGGGTGTGACAGCTCACTCTCCAAAGCAGCGCTTGGATTGTTTGCTGCTGTGCACAAAGCAATAATGCATTTGTCACCCACTGCCAAATGTGATACTTTCCACCGTTCATCTTTTTTTTTGTTTTGTTCCATTTTTCTGTACGACAAAGCAAAAGTATGTCCTACTTTCCAATGGCAGGTAGGAGAATATATGGTGATCTCAAATTTGTAATATTTGGGAGCAACGCCAGCCAATTTGTACAGACGCAATTGGCTTGGTGTATTTATTCATGAATGGCCAGGTTGTATATTCTAAATGGCCTCATGTCCAAAATAAATGTGTCTTCGGAGGCATAAACATATTAAAGTCTACTGCATGAGCTGCAGTGAAAAGTGAGAGAGCATTGTTGTTATTTATGTCTAATGCAGTGTTTCTCAAAGAGTGGGGTGCACCCCCTCGGGGGACGTGGAGCGATACCAGGGGGGCGCGTACGACCACAGGGAACAACTTTAGCACTGAACAAGTCACAGCACAGAGCTGGACATATGAAGTGCAGATAACAAACCATGGAAAAAAACTGAGATAAAAAAAGGTGGAATAATGAATTGTGAATCAATTGATGAATCAAATGAATCGTCCTGCTTTGTAAAAGTTAGTCGTTAGACGTTGGGGCAAAATGTTTACTTGTTTCTGCAGGGGGCGTAACAGAAAATAATTGAGAAGCACTGGTCTGATGAGGTGTAGTAACTGAGTCTGACTGTATTTACCAATTGTAAATATAACATGATTCTCTGAGAGGCATAGTGCGTTTCTAGGAGTTGAAAGGACTAGATTTGCTGGAGCAGAAAGATTGGGACTGTCTCCGTGATGGCTTGAAATAAAGTCAGAGGCGTGACGATGATGTCACAGTGGTGACCCGAGCATTTGCACACAGATCGTGGGCTTATTAAAATATTTCCCTTGTACGATTGCAGCCCTGAGAGCAGAAATGACTGTCACATCCTTTCCTGTCTATTTAAGGTAGTGGTGACTTATGTGATTGGCTGGATTTTGTACTGATCCATCTAACTTCTACTACATGTCATCCCTGTAAAGACTGAGCCAGCTAATTGGATGGATGGACGCTGGAACTCAGCAGTAGCTTAATAGTCACGCTATTATGTTGGATTTGTCACCCAGTGGCAGCGAGAAAGCATCGCACTTTGGAAGCGCCTGGGGTCACTCCGCAGAAATAAGAATTCCCTTTATTATCCAACATCATCTTCCTCTGGCTGAAATAAGCATAATTGCTGAATCCATGTCTGTGGCAGTCTGATCTTTGCTGTTTTATGGAAAAGTGCTTCAGTCTCCTTTTTATTTCCGTTTATTAAACTGTGAACACTTGTGAAAACGTAAACAGTTCAGCCGGTTAACATATTGAAATGGCAAATCTCCAAGCACTTTTCTCTAAAACCTTTTCCAATTTCCAATTCTAGCAACTCGAAGTCTGGTGCTTTGTTATTATGAGCCATTTTAAAGTCTTTTTTTTTGTCTCTGTTTGTCGTTGGCTGGTAGAACCGATTGTTTTTCTTCATTCTTAACCTCCTATTCATAAAAGAAACGCAGTACGTTCAACATATCTCTTAGTGGTGCTTAGAAAACATTAAGATGTGGGGCTACATTTCCCACAATCCTCCACTTACCCCTTCCTGTAGACTCAGCATTCAGGCACCCTCTTAAGGTAACTCTGACTCATGACATAATCTCAGACTCAATGATGTTCCGCTGCAGGGGTCGGGATATACCTGCGTTTTTAGAACACGAAGGTCGCGGGTCCCTCTGGTCCTTTAGGTAATAATCTTAAAAAATGCTGTAAATGTAATTTGTAAGCACTCGAGCTGACATCAGTTTTAGATTTCCTACCACTATATTACAGGTGAGGACACCCGCTTGACTAATGAGCTGTATGCATGAAAAGGTAACTCATCGTCTGCTCTGAGCTGCTGACCCCAGCTTGATGCTTGGGGGGGTTGAGCCTCCCCTAATCCCCCCAGCGCTCACCTTGCCAACCCAACACCGGCCCCTCGCAGTCTCCGCAGGGCCACACTGGGCTTTCAGGCTACAGACGTGATAATATCTGCACCGCCACGTTGGCAGGCTGCGCCGCTCCCCGCCATTTAAATCATTAGTGGCCTCGCTGGCAGCAGTTCACAGGTAGCCACATGAAGAGCACGCGCTTTCAGCTCGCTCTCGTCAGCCTGTCTCTGCTGCTGCTTTTCTTGGTACAGCATATTGGCTTTCAGGCTTCACACTTTGTAATCACTGGCGAGACTTAAATTTCATGTTGCTGTCACTCTGCCCAGGAGAGGGAGAAGAATCTATTTTAAAGTTTAGTTTTTATAGACTTGTGCTTCTTTACAGAAACGCTGTGCCAGCTTAATAATGAGTTACGGGAAATAGCTTCATGATAACAATCATTATAAAAAACATTTTACCGAAATCAACTAAAACCAAATTATTATATTCTTATAGTTGGAATATTTCATCTAATTTTGACTGTACCTTACACTTTAACATGGATTAAAACTAAACCTTTGCCAGAATTTATCTAATTTCATTTATTATGCAGACAAGACTGCACCTCTCTGTGAGATGGCCTGTTTGTTTTGCAGCTACGCCATGCGTAGCGCAGTTAATTACAACGCTCGTATTAATAAGCATCGTCTATTAATCCAGCAGAGTGTTACACAGTCACAGTCTTGTAGCGTAGCTGAAAGGGCCTGATCACGATGTGTAAAACTAACTCTACAGTGTACTCATCATACAGTAATGCACACACACAGCCATGATCATCAGCCCATGGACACGAAGATGCACAGGCCAAATAATGTGACTGTGCATGTTTTATTCTGGTCCCACTTCTCTCTTTAATTATCACATTAAATGTTAGAAAATGGTGCAATATTCATGTCTCGCTGCAGCCTCTCCTCCCTTTGTAGTGTACGCGTACAGTCTCAACATGGAATGTACTGTACAGTATGTTTGCATGTGTTATGCTTCTATCTGAAAACTAATAAGGTTGTGGGAACAACGTCTATTACGGCTAAATGCCAAAAGCCCCGCAGAAATGGCAGCTTGACACGGGTTTGCTTTAATTTGGTTTTGGCGCCTCGTCTTGAGATGGAATAATAGATGCTTCTGGATCCCATTCTGTGGCATAACAACAGCCAAGCCTTCAAACGGCGCTAATGACACGCGCTCCTTATTGAGCTGTCATTAGCGTCTATTGGTGCCGTTGATTCAGGACCAGCAGCAAAGCTACACAAGCTGTTGACGACTGTGGCAGCCAAATATAATGAGTCAGAAAATCTAAAAATACATCCAGGTCAACGTGGAGTTAAAAATAGTTTCGACTGTAACTGGAGAATCTGCGTGTACTGTCACAGCTTTTCTACTTATCCTCCATCAACTGATGCTACCTTTTCTACCACACTCACCAAACTGTAAACTTTTTTTCCACCCAGCACCAACACTGCAAATGCATTTAACACTTAACGCTTCTGCCCCTGTAATTTGCACATCAGACTGAGTAACATCAGGCTAATGGACTGGGGTTGTGAGTCCTTCACTTGTGAAAACACCCTGCTCATGCAGCTGCTGAAGTGATAAATGATCCAGATTGCTTAGAATTTACTAATGAGAAATGTTAAATGTATTGTTCGTGTCCAGGTGAATAATTGCGCAGCATCATCAAAAAGTTGGAATACAGTAAATTAACTTCGCTGAGTTTTTGACATTTAAAAAATGTGCATGAATGCTGCTTATTATTCAACATCTGTGCCACAAGAATAATTACAGGCTTTCTCCACAGTATAATCGCAATAAATTAGGAAATTGATTACTTAAAATCAGCAGTTAAGTAGCTCAATAATAAATAAAAACACACGTTTTCCAAAAGGCTCTTTTATTGCAGAGCTTCCAGAGTTTGCTGGTGCAGTGAATGAACAGAGAGTGGGGTGGAGAGGTGCGGGTGGGGTTGGGGGGAGCAGACTTTCGGTCAGGGCCATATCATTCAGGCTTGGATCCTTGAACTTGCTCCACTGGGCACTGATGGAACAAGCGCAGGTGGAGAGTGGAGGATGGGGACTCTAGTGTGTGATAGCATTTGGGAGTCACGTGTGTTTGGCTGGAAAATACTGAAGAAGGTTAAAATTGACCAAGAAAACTAGTTTGTGTGATTTTACAGAGCTTCATCCCACTGTCAACATAAAGGAGGTGGGACCTCACATTGTCAGATCCTGCTGTACATATTGTATTTGCTGTTATAGTTTTAAATCTTAGCCAGTAGTTGAGAGGCTGAGATCCCCTTTGTGAGAAAGACTAACTTTGCTGGTCTAAGAAGCAAAGCATTTAGTGGTTCGACCTCCCAGTCTATGTCTGACCTCCTCGCTGACTGGAGTCCAGCCAGAGCCCTCAGGTCGTGTGGGTGCCAGAACAAGATGCAGGTTTTTCTCTCCAGAATGCATCACCATCAGAATAAGAGCTCCACAAAGCAAAAAGCAGATATTGACAGGAAATATATTGTATATAAATATGCATGAGGGGTGATGAGGGTGGTCCTTGGTAGCGTCATGACACCAGAAACTGTGGTTTTCTTGTACATAGCAGCGGAAAATCCCTCTAATACCTAAAAATATGAATGTGCATTGTGTCTGCTCTCAGCCCTTGACTGAATATTACCCAGCCTGCTACTGCATATCTGTTGTGTGCTTTTGATTGGGCTGCAGGACCTTAAGTAATGTTTGGCTCGCTTCGCCTCACGGAGAGAAAGGGAGGACGCATTAAATATCCTTTGACTAATCCCGTCAAAGCGATAGTGGCTTCAGGACACAGCTGAAGCTGGATCAGCTTATTGTGGACAGAGGCTTGTACCATTGTTTGCTCCACAATGCCTGGCAGCGTGCATTATTCAGCGGTGTTGATGAGAAAATCATCCAGGCTCGTGGTACAATGGTGATACACATGGTTGATCTGATTGCAGCGCACAAGCGCCACCTTTCATCTGGAATGCTGGAAACCAGATTATGTGGCCACGGCTCTTATCTTGGGAAACACTGCCAGCACACACCTTTCTCTCCTAATGCAGCTGCTAATATTTCACTTCTTCTTTTGTCTCCCTACCATTTTCGTTGTTTTGATTTCACCTCAAACGTATCTTTCTGAGATGCTGCTGATGAGCCCGTAGTGGCCTTTTCTTGCCCATAATTCCTAAATCTTTGATGCCTTCAATCAATGTGTCAATGGGCTGGTTCTTGTTTTTTCAGGCTCAGTCTAGCTCTAAGAGGCACATGCAACCCCGCCTTGGCTGATTTTTAGATGATAACTGATCCCACTGATGCTATTTTAAGCCTGCGGCGCATGCTCTCACTCCTCTGCCTTTCCACAGAGAGCTGGAAGCCACAGAGCGGGACGTGAAGCGCGCTCTCTCCGCTCGCGAGCAGACTCTCCCTTCTCGATTGTGCCTCTGAAATCAGCGTAATTAACCGTATTGTCGGGCCCGAGCCCGTCTGAAAGAAACGAGCGCCGTTCTCACTGTGCGCTGTTTCTGAGGAGCTCATTTATTCAAATTGGACATTAAATTTGGTCAGTGTTGGTAGAAGACATTTCCCTCTCTGGCTCAAATCACTGAGTAGAGAAAGGTCACAACAACTTTTGCTCTACTGCCCTATGTCATATTGCATACATACGAATTTCAGCCATTTTTTTGTGGTATTCACACTGAAAATATCTTTCATGTTAATATTACATTCAATGCATATTCTGTAGAGTTAACTGGTCAGAGTCATTCAAATTCTAAGCCACTACATACAGATGTCATAACAAGTGAAGAAGTGCTAAGTTGTTGTTGCTAATGCAACTCAAAATGCAGCACAGGTGGTCTTGACCGTCCCCCTGCTCTCAATTAAGAATTAATTTCTAATGAATAACTTACTGTATTTCTTGACCCTAGAGGATGATTGGTGTCGCTGCTCCAGCAGAATGAGGAGAATCCTAATGAATGTAACTGAGAATAAATCCGAGCCGTAGTTCGCTGTACAGAACGTCTTGTTTATTGGTTTGCACTCGTACATTTTCAAAATGACTATATGCTTTGTATCTAAAGACTCTCTGATGAATCGTACTGACGTGGTACAGGAAGAGGACGTCACACCTGGAACACAGGGCAACTCTCACCAAGAGAGGCGTGTTTGTGTGTGTTGACGGTCCACATTTGGTTCTGCCAAAATTTGAAGGTCGCTTATTTTCACAATTGCTGATATAATATAGGATGTTTGTTACATTCGTGGTGTAACAAGGATTCCGCCTGGTGAGAATCACACTGTCTTGCAGGAACTCGGTCCACTGCAGAGTTGACTTTTTATTTGATGTTATACACCTGTGGAGAAACAGCAGACACTATCAACACGTTTGTGCTTATCTTTTTTTTTTTTTTTTTTGCAGGTTTTCTTGTTTTCTGGTAAATATCAGGTTTTGACATAATCTTTTTGCACAAGAACAGACTGAGTTAGATCTGTTTTACATTTTGTATACCAACATGCTCACAATGTTTCAGAACCATTTTTTCTTTTTTGTGTCAGAACAACATACACCAACACAGACACCCTTTTTGTTTCAAACAGTATGTGCCAGGCCAACCGTGGTGGTATCAGAATATTGCAGGTTTCCTCTGTGGTTCACAGGCTCATCAAAGGCAGAAGGAAAAGAACAGGGCTTGCAGTCACACACACAGGCTTCACTTGCAGGTCATGACTAGAACTTCAGGAAAGAAAATCACACACAGCCTTTGGGCTGTCCTGATAACGAGGTGACGGCTTACTACAGTAGCATCACTTCCTTTTTCTTTCCTTTGAGCTAAATCTGAGTCAAGCTGAGTCTGGTAAATAACATGTATGCTTTTTGTCCACACTAGAAGGCTTTTAATCTGTTTGTCACCAGCTTTTCTTTTTCCACTGCCTTGTCTGTGTGTGACTTTTTTTCCAGAAGCGTCTCATGATGAACAACATAACACATCTAAACATGGCAGGCAGAGTAGAGCACATACGTCCCGCACAGCAATCCCAACTTGATTTCTCATCGAAATGCAGTGGAATGTGAACAGCACAAGACCGACTAGTGCAGATGTCAAAAAAAGTTATAAAAATATACAAAACGCTATACAAGAATTCTTTATTGATAATGAGAATCTTCCACGTCTGCTTCCTTCTCTTTATGTACACTTGTGTTGATCATGTTGCTTTTCAGAAACAAATGTCACACACATATAAACGTATTGTGCTCACTTCAACAGGTAAAATGTCTCAAAGTGAAGGTTGTAGCTTCGAACCCAACCGAACTAAACGAGTGATACTGCAGCTAATCTGTACTAACATGTACAGTGTGTTGGCTCTGTGCTCATGGAATGTGCCCATTTGACTCTCTCACCACACGGTGCAGATGCAGTAGCGTGACATCAGCAGCATCTTGATGATTAGAACTCGCCCCTCTAGGCCCGTGTGGCAGCTGTCTTGGCTTCATGCTGGGCCTCTGTCATTAACGTTGTCTTACATGTTGTATTGTAGTATTTTAGTGGCAGACCTTCTCCAGAAATCAGCACTCAGTTTGTCGGTTTAGCAGCTGCACAGCTGCAGCTGAACCCGTTTTATTTTTGTGTTGTTTTTGGGCACTGCATCAATTTTAAGATCTATCGATTGCAACTCAGTGTCACTGAAATACCTGAGCCACCAGTGAGGGCCTCTGTGGTGCTGTCAGATAAATATAGTGTCAGTCCATTTATGACACTGTTGAACTGAACTGAAGCACTATGTTGTGATGTGTTGTAGTCACAGACAAATATTGTGTTCTACTTGTGCAGTATATTTCCCCTGATCCCCTGATGGCCCAACACTCTGAACGTTAACCTGTTTACAGTCACTAACAGGGCAGCGCAGCAGTCACACCTCATGGATTTGCATGTTACTATATATACAGCGGGTATAATACATTACTCTGGCTGGGGATGACTTATGGTGTTTATTTACATGTGCTGTGTAGTCTGACTTAAAATATTTATATCTCCAACTGATAAGATACAGGAAAATGGAAATGTATATAATGCAGTATAAAAATATGTCATTCACTTCATTGACACGGCAAAGCTTGGATTTTATTCACCACATATTGCAGCCATTTTTCTCTGTACTACAATAAAGCAGTTCACGTGTGGGGGCAGAACTAAGGTCAGGTAAATGCCTTACAACCCATGAGCCACTTCACTGACTATAATGTAAGTTCTGTTTATGGGCAACATACAATAAAAGCATTTGATCATATATATTTTGAAGGGGAGTGATATAAAAATAATAATTTATCAACATTTAATTACCTTGTATTCATTATCTTAACTGTTGTTCATGACAGGCCTATTATATAGGGACATTTTGAAAATAGAAAAATCTTTTAACATGTCAATATTTTGCATATTTTATTGTGTGTATGGATTCTTGATTGAACATAGTTCAAATTTATTAGAAGTTCATTTTTCTCTTTGGAAATGCTTTTTAGTTGCTCTGTTTTCGTTTTCATTTTGTGATCCAAGGTCATTTTTAACATTAATCTATACAAGTTGGTTTATAAATATTTATAACTTCATAACTCAAATAAATCACTGTCTGTCATCTGCGTTCCCTGAAGCTGTGATCAACAAACATGTGTATCTGTAAGCGGTCGCCTGCCAATCATTTCTTCAGCTTCTTCCTGTTATTGACTCTTAATTGCACAAATACATTAATAAATAAATTAAAGGCGTCTCATACATTGCACATGAGGTTTTGAAAGCCTTTCCACTTTGAGAGGTTGTTCGAGACATATTTTATTTTCTTATATTTATACAATAATATAAATTATATTTTTTATATTTATTTAGTCATATGTCTTTTTTTACCATTTAATGCTATAATCAGTATGACATTTATTTTAGGTTTACCATCATAACTCTAAGTAAATATCACTATGAAAATCACTTCTTTAACCACTTTGTTCGTTGATATATAAATATGTGATCCACCAACAGGCTGCACAAAAAAACGTCAACCTTCAGGCAATTATGTGATTAAATTGTGCTTCTTAAGAAGATCCTTCTCTAGTTTGTGTTTCTGTGCGAACGTCACATACTCCCCACTGACCCTGACAGTCACAGATACATAAATAAATACGTGAATTTGTGAACATGTCTTTGTCCATAACTCGGGGGAGAAAAACACTATGAGCTCCATCATCAGACCCCGTCGTTAGTAACTATTGATTAGTGTCACGAGTCCGTGCAGACTGCATTCGTCTGCAGTAACAAGGCGACCCAACGCTGCAGGCCTGTCTCCTCTCTTATTTACTGAAGATGTCAAATCGAGCCTGATTTAAATGACCTTATGACTGAGCCGTTGTGAGCTTTGTGTTTATTACATATGCAGGAACGATGTTTGTGAGTCCCCTGTTCATTTCTGTAGCGTACAGTAAATAGAGTTGTACCATGAATAAAAATCGGGACTCTTTCTTTAACCTCCATATTTCCCCGTGGTGTGACGATCAAATCAAATCCGTTACCCTTTCACTTATCCTTCACACAGTCACCTGGGTAGTGCTCTACTATCTAGCCGACATGATTAAAATCAATGCAGTGCAAGGCAGTTGGATTCACTTGGGGTACATTTGCAATTTGTCTGAAATGAGAACGGAAAGTTAATTGCGGCGCTGATGAAATTGTACCTTATCCCACCACAGAAGTCCCCAAATGTTGCCTAAAAGTAACGTTATCGAGCCGGCGGCTTACTCCATCCAGGCTGCAGGAGCTCCACGTGTATTTATAGTGAGAGCACTGTCGGGACAGCATGAATTATTAATAGATCCTGATGCAGATTTATCGGTGACCTCTAGGCCACCTGGGCCCGAACACACACAAACACACGCATTCGCATACTCAGTCAGTGTTTGTGTTTGTGCACTGAATTAGTGGCTCCAGTGACTTTTTTTCTTCTTATGACTGTGTGTGTAGTCCAGTGACCCACAGGAACAGCCTCCAAGGCCATCTTCAAGCCTTCCGTTGGTCGATCTGTTCATTGTGGAGGCCCTCAGGTATAAATTAGTACGGCACATACTTACAGAACATACGTTGGGCCTAAACTAAACGCACACATACGTACTACTTATGTCGGAGCAAACCTCTTTTTAGGCTTTTTCATAGGTTCTGTCTTGACTTTTAGCCTACTGTCGTTGGATTCGACTGAGTTCACAATTTTCTCATTTTCACTGCAAAATTCTTGATCAAAAAACATACAAACTGATCCGTGGCCTCACTCTTCGACGCCCCCCCCCCTGTCCGGGTTCCAGGCTCAGAGGCGGTACTTTCTCAGCAGGTCGGCCTGCCACATGTACTTCCTCTCCGGGAACCTTTCTGGGATCTTAATCTTGCGGAAGTCTTGGATGCACTTTTCCAGCTCCTCCTCCACCGTCAGCTTCTCCTTGGTGGGTCTTTTCTTGCAGGTGCTGGTGTCGCGGGAGCTGGCCGTGAGCGTGCGCAGCAGGTCGCTCTTCCGCCGGTGCTCGGACTGCTGCAGCATGGCCACGGGGCCCTTCTTCGGGGGCCTGTCCAGGGTCTGGACGTTGGCGTGGGGGTGCGCTTGGCGGCTGACCGGGCCGCAGATGACTGTTCCCTGGGGAGAACTGGCCTCGGACTGGCTCTCGGAGCTGGAGGTGGAAAGCTCGTTGAACGAGGTGCCGCTCTCGCCGTCGCCTTTGTGGTTTTTGCAGCAGCAGTCGCACGGAGGCGAGGACCAACGCGATGGACCACCTGGAAGGAAAAACCAGAGAGCGCGGACATTTTATTTAATGTAGAGCTATTTTTTCCCCCACCTTTTTTTGTTTCTTTCTGGGTCAATCAGCATGAAGAGAAAAATGAGACAGTGACACAAAGAGAAGCACAAATTAGCCAGACAGGAGAAGAAAGGCAATGTAATAAGCACTGACTGCGGACAAAGAAGGAAAGTCAGCTAATGCCAAATGACTATCACCTAGAACAAAGTGACATGACATGAGGGACAACTGGCTTCCTTCCAATCTAATCATGGGAGTGAACCCGATGACTGTGACAGACTGGGTATTGTTCACAGAACCAGTCTCGTGGACCCACGCTGTCAGGAAACAAGTGGGAGCCTTGTCACATGAAACACCGGCAGACGCACAACGACCGTCCAGATGTGCACGCTGCAAACAGGTTCACACCAAACACGCAGAAGCTGGACTCATTTAAAGACGCTGCAGCACAAACAGAAGACCTTTCAGCACCTCGAACACTCGCGACGCAGTTACAAACCAACAATGAGCGAAGCTGTCGGATAAAAGAGGAACAGACGCCAAACAGCACAGACGTGTGCAGTTTGAATGCATCAGAGAAGCAGTAAAGGAAGATCCATTAGCACTGATTCACTGACTCACTAGTCAATAGTTCAACGCCTGGGTTAAAACAGCTATATTCAGTTTGAAGATGATGTAAATCATTTTAGAAGCATCAAATTACTTTATTTCAGTGAATTCCAGACTTTAATGAAGTATTTAAACTACTTTATTATAAACCTTGAGACATCTTAATTATACTACTCTACATACACTTGATAACATTTTCAGCTGATCTGTGCGTAGAACAGATGTGGTGCAGGTCAGAGGGGAGCTTCTATTGAGCTGCTTTCACCTACGCGGTACAGTGTCTACAGTAGCACTACGCAGGAGGTTTTATCAAAAAGCTGCAGTATCTCAGCGAGTGAATGAAATCGGAGCAGCTGCCCACAAGTTGTGGTGTGAACCAATAACGAGACAAAAGCACTGATCCACAATCATCGCTCAAAGGAATCAATGGCTCGGCCAAACTCGTGTGCGAGTGCGCAGTAAGCTGCAAAATAGAGGGGAGAAGCCGAGCGGCGCGGCACCTCTCACTCCACGAAGCAGCCATTCATTTTTGATGCTAACCGCCTGAATAATTGAAGGGGGATCTGTTGCTGATGGACTCCTCTCTGTTTAGACGAGGGAAGCGATCAAACCCCCGAGGCAAACACGCATGCAGCTGTGTGTACAATTCAGACTCGTGGCTCCGCCCCTCACCGTCCACACACACACACACACACACACACACACACACACACACACACACACACACACACAGGCCTCAGCTTTTCTCTTCTGCAGTGCCATCATCTCGTTTCATGTGCTGCCGATAGTAAGAGGCTATAAATAATGCTGCTTAAAATAAATAGCCTCCTTGCTTTTAATTCTCTTTGCTCTTAGCAGAATATTTGACTTGTTTATCGAGAGGTTACAGAACAGACATCAGTTCATCTACGCACTATTTGCTCTTGAGTCTCGGTAATAAACAGCCACACACGTTTAATGGGTATAAATAGAAGAAGCTGTTCCTGGACTGTTTGACACAGACTCCCACTGTTGGTCTAAAGGCAAGTGTACCAACACTCAGCTCAGTATATACTCACACACAAACATGCACACTGCTGCCTGCAGCCCTGTGATGTAAACATCACTCATCAAATGCAGAGGCAGAAATCAGTTTGGAGTCTGCAGTTCATCACTGCAACTACAAACCGTGTGAGCCTCAGACCCAAACATGCCATCGTCATATAAGAAGCAATCATTGGAGTGATGTCATGTTTTAGCAGATGCTCTAATTGATTTATACCTACTTTTGTTTCAGTACAACCACAGACGAGTGCAATTAAAGCCAATGGTGAAGCTGCAGCATCAACTCCTGTCTCGTACAGTATGTCTCCAGCGCTTTGCTAAGAGTTTGTGGGTGTGTGACCGTACAAGTCTACGTTTGATAAATGACTCTGAAATTCAACTTTGGCATCTAGTAGTTTAATCCACCTCCGATCAGGTCTTTGTTGTATGAGTCTTGACAGTGATGTGCTGCTTTAAATTGCAGATATTAGATGTAGCTATTAGAGTTTCCAACACGGCGCAGGAGAGGTCTGATTTATCATCCAACTGGTTCCTGTCAAACTTAATGACAAATTGGCTGACAAATAATGGGAACATCTGTAAAACACAATCAGCGAAGCTCAGACTTTTACAAATCCCATTGATACTATACAGTAATTACATACCGTAACACAACTGTGTGTGGTGCTGATGCTTTGAAAGAAACACACACTTAGTAGTTTAGGCATAGATGTGTGAAACACAAGTTAGCATCAGATAAAGACTTTCCTGAAACTTTGACTGCGATTTTGCAAACAACATTTTATTAAGTCAAACGTCTAATGAATAAATGGAAACTAAAAAGTCCTGAACTGAGGTGCCCCCAAAGTCAAGACTGTTCTAAAATGTTACTTTGCTCAAAGCTCCACCACTAATTTTATTTTTGAAAAAACATGGCACTGATGTTTACGTTGCACTGAACTAATTACGCCTCAAAATGTTTGCCTGAAACTTGATATTTCAGAAGCTCCCAAGCTAATTCAGCCGAACCACAGGTGAATGATGCATTCCGGCAGCGTGTTCTGCAATATACAAATGTACACTGACGGAGGTGCCATAATTAAAGGTCAAGGTTTCAGGCTTTCAAAGGCTGTAGCTGCTCCACAGGCTGACTGATGTAATTATACTGGTGAGGAAGGATGCATCCAGTTACAGACGACGCCTGCATCCATCACTCAGGTGGACGTTTGGAAATGGAACTGTGCTTATTATTCCTCGCTGATAAATTTTCCTGCCCGAGTAATTGGACAGTGTCGTGTTTGGTGTAATGGTTGTGGTTTTTACCAGGTACCGCGGCCAAGTTCCCTTCTGATCTGTTTCCTGTCATTGTTGTAGATTAGCTACTTAAAGTGTTTGTCTTTGTGACAGGTCCACGTCTCCCTTGCATCATCCAGTCACTCAACGATAAAACCTGGTTCATTGTTCTCGCTCAGGCGTCACGGGTGGAGCGTGTTTCCCTTCCTGTCACTCACTCCTGCATGAGTCCCAGCATCTTTTCACATCCAG
Source organism: Betta splendens (assembly GCF_900634795.4). Classification (NCBI taxonomy): domain Eukaryota; kingdom Metazoa; phylum Chordata; class Actinopteri; order Anabantiformes; family Osphronemidae; genus Betta; species Betta splendens. Next base: position 3,395,359 of record NC_040894.2, on the reverse strand, counting down.
AGGATAAATCCCATGGGTGAGAAGCGGGTGAGGTTTCTGTGGCAGGAACATGTCTGGATTTTGGTAGGATCTGAGCTGAGTAACATTTTTGTTGCTTCCGTGACCTTTAATGTTTTTGCTTGTGAGGAAGTTCTCACATGCAGACAAGTGCAGCCCAGGCTCCTACATTTACCTTAAAACTAAGGTGTTTCATGAAAGTGAGGCTATAGGAGCGTGTTTAGGTGCGTGCGTGCGTGCGTGCGTGCGTGCGTGCGTGCGTGCGTGCGTGCGTGCGTGCGTGCGTGCGTGCGTGCGTGCGTGCGCGTCTGCCTGTGGTCATTCCTCAGCGTGTAAGTGACTTTGGCCTTGGAACTATTATCTGTATGCCGATGGGCAGAGAAAAGGAGGCTGGTGTCAGGTGGGGCTCCCACTCATGTCATCAGAGGTGACAGACTGTCGGCTTTGCCTCTGGCCTTCCGTGCACACGCACGCACCAGCCGATGTGTGCGTCTGTGGCTGTGCTGTGTATGTAGAGCAGCTAGTAATTCATGATCTCATGTTTGTTCTCCAGTGGAGGTGGGCAGGCGTGGGTGTAATGATCAACACACACACACACACACACACTAATAGACAATGAATCTCGACAGGTGCTCTCTGCTCTGATGTATTGATCGCAGCAGGAACAGCCACAGCTTGTGTAGCTGTGGTCAGTAAATTAAACGGACGTACATGCCCAGTTAAATTGTGTGAACGCTTCCCTGCATCTAAAGCTTTCATCCTTCTATAGGTGTTATTGTCATGTGCCCTCACATCGACATGGTTGAGGCTGTGTAACACGTCCTCTGACATCCAGCTCAGTATAAACTGCTTCGTTCCGTGTCAGTACCTGTGGTTCTGTAAGTGAATGCAGGCGTTTGTAGTCCTGTCAGCGCTCTGTGTCTCAGCACCGATGCATCATATAATTTCCAGGCCATTGTCTTATTTTGGGCATCAAACGTTTTACATTTGGTGAATGTGTAGAATAGGCTTCATGATGAGGACCTTTTTTTTTGAGGCTCGTCTCTCGTGCAGGTGGTGATAGCAGTTCGTTCCAATCGAGGGCTCAGCTCCGCACCTCCACTATCAGCCGCTCACCTGAAAATAATCCCTTCCCGTCGCAGCCTCTGAAAGTTGGCACCAGCTAAAACGTCAGCCAATCAAACACCATGTCTCTAATTCTGCTACGTTCTCACAGCCTCAGTAACAAGAAACACCGCTGGTGTTTGGAACACTGAGCTAGTCATAAAGCATGATTCAAGCCCTTTGTTCCACAAAGGTTGGATGGAGACTTCAGTGGGCTCTTGTTTATTTCATTATGTTGTTAAATAGTTTAGTTTTCCTTCTGGAAAAGCAAAACTTTTACAGTTAGTTTTTTCCATTCTCCCCTCTCTCCCTTAATGCCTGTATCGATGGGCCGGCGCTTCAGTCCAAGTGTATGGACGATTGCCCCCTGATTGATTTCTGTCATACAGCCTCTCAGCACTGGGAGGTTGTTCACCGGAGATAAATGATGCTGGCACAACAAAAGCAAATAAACCTTATCTATCCATCACTCCCTCTCCCACCGCGGCTCCTCTGCCTGCATCTCTAAGCTCCCGGGTCTCTTCCCCCCAGACTCTTCCTTTCCCCGTCTTTATCGTTTTTGTGTCCGTCTCTCTCACTTAGTTACTTCCCATATTTCATCCTACATGTTTCCTCCTAGCAGCCGATCTGTCTTGTTTGATCTTGGTTGTCATGGGTTAGATACTACTACTCAAACTGTCACTTTAGTGAAGTGTTATAGTCGAAAGAGAAGCTGCACAACCAACAGATCGACTCATTTGTTATTTCTGGGCAAAATATAAGTTAGGCAGCAGTTGGGCAGAATCAGTGAGACATGAATATGAAGTCAGCTCAGTGAATGGAAGGGGCTTAAACGGAGCCGTTTCTGCTTTGGCTGAGATTATCAGTGCACTTACACATGGTTCCATACCATTAAGGCTTCAGATGAAGTGTCCTAATGAATGGTTTCCCTGCTGTTCAGCTACAGAATTACAGCCTTTTTTTTTCCTTTGGAAAAGTAAAACCAAATATGCCAGATGCTGAATATTAGTGACAAATGTCTGCCCCTTTAAACGTTTGAATCTGGTGCAACAAAATGTTAAAATTAAAATTACATCATAAAATAACTAACTCTAAAATACAGCTAACTTTGATTACAATATTACAAATAAATATTTGAATGCTAACAAATCTCAGTTCTCATATTGCTGCAATTCCAAAGGCTTGGGTTCATTTAAATAATCATAGTCCAAACAAAGCAAGCAAAGATACTGTGTGGCTTCTTCCTTTCTGAGCATCCGATCATCGTGGACCATCAAGGACCACAGAGAATCAAGCAGAAAATAGGGCAAATAGAATGCTGGATGAACTGTGTGTACTTTTCTGGGCACGAGTCGGTTTTCTGGTTCAAGAATGATTTAAAAATGTAAAAAAAAAAAGGATTTTGTGTTAGTTCAGAAACTTAGACACGCTTTCTTTAGATGTGCACAGTCACTGCTCTTTGTTGCTGCTGCAGCTGAGCAGCGTCCAGCACAAAGGCGAAGCCGATGCCTTCACAGGTTAAATGTAATAAAGCATGTGATAATGTGTTTATCCCTACAAGGAGAATGTCTTTTCACACGCCTCGCTCCGCGGAGAGGTCACAGGAACAGCAATTAAAGTTGGCAGTGATTCAGCGCCTTGCCCAAGGACACTTCAGCATGACAGATGCTGGTCAAGCCCGGAGTCTGGACCTGCTTTACATCTCAGCTGTCTGGTTTTTAGCCCGTAGGAAGAAGCTCGGTGGGTCAGATATTGATTAAAGTGTCCCGGGCCCTGGGAATGAGCTGTGGACAAAGATGTCAGCTGTCAAATCAAAAGTCAGCGCGCTCAGGATGCACGGGCCGCGTGCTGCTCTGCAGATTGTTAGTTTGAGCTGCATTTGCAAGGTTGGCATAATGGATAACGAGAAAGAAGCACCTCCTCTCCCTCCGCCTCCGTGTTTTTGTCTTGATGCAGCATAATTAGTTCCTCACACAGCAGCATCAAATGATGTGTGACTGCTCAGGCCCTTTTTTATCCCTATGTTTTCTTACCAGTGTTTAAAGACCATGCACCTCTGTGTGTGCGTTTCCACTCACTATTTGTTTTGCTTTTGAGGTTTGCTGAATGAAAAATGCTGCTGTTTCCCCCTAAGCAGGTGTTAAAGTTAATTTGGCTTCAGAGAGCGACGTGCTGTGGCCAGAGTTACCGTTTCTCTTTTTATGTCCCATTCTTTCTGCATCTTGATCCTTGTTCTCGCTTGTTTTTAAACCTTACTGTGTTTCTGGATTGATCAACAGTCTAAACCTACATTACCTACAGTACAACTGAAATGCACAGGCAGAGATTAAAGCAGGTTCTCTGAAAAACTGGCACAACCATGAGAACAAATGATGGATGGTGGATTTTTATTACTGGCTTTTGCTCTAGTTTTATTGTAGAGGCATAAGAAGCTGTTGGTAGCAAAGGGAGGAGCAGAACTGAAGCAGCCAAATGAGTAGAACAAAATGGATGGAGTTTCACTGCAGCATAAGAAAATTATAGAACAACACCCCACTCTTCTCAGCTGAACATGAGAGATTTGTAATAGAGAGGACTAATGTCGCCACAATGAAAACTTCCTCTTAGAGAAACTCAGCTCATATTGTTACTGCTTACAGTATATTTAGCAGGTCTACATAATTAGCCTGGTTACATTGATGGAAAATGTTGGAAAGGAGAATTTCTGCAATCGTACAATCTGAACATATTTAGACATTAGCCGCATGTGTGTGTGTGTGTGTTATGTACTGTAGCTACAGTCAAAACATTTGCATAATGTTTTAATAATGGAGAATCAAAGCAGCGACTCCTGAAGTGTCTTCACGTGTGATATGCAAAGAAGCCTAAACTCAACAGTTTTATGTAAATTGTGTCTGTGGTAATAAAAGCGCGGCTGACTCCTGATGAACAGAAGTAATCTGTGTCTGCGGATGAATTTCCCGTAGATGATGTCAGCACAAACAAACAGGCTGTAATCAGCAAACAGCATTATCGCTGCCCAGCAGAGCTCTCGCTCGTCACGATCTCCAGCTCTTTGTCGCCCGCGTCCATTCATTATCCATTTGTTACACTCGGTGTCGTCAATCAAGTTTCTTAATATTTTTCGGTCTTTCTTGGGAGATTCCGAGGTGTTCCCAGATGTGATAGGATGTGTAATCCCCCCACACACACACACATGCACACACTCAAGTTCTAGCAGCGAAGGAGCAGCAGCATCGCATCTCATGGGAAAATGTAGCCATTCGTTTTCCCAAGGGCTTTTATTTGATGAGCACCAGCATCCCATGATCACGGGTGCAGGTCGGATCCTCGCTCCACTGGAAAAATCTAAAGCTTTGCTTTACACTTCAGCTCCCACTTCACCACATCGGACAAGAAGAAGCAACTAAGCTGTCAATCTCATGGCGCCGTTTCACCAGCGGCTGTGAACCAGACGCAGAGAAACTTCACTCGCCTCATTTGGGGAGGAACTTCCTCCCATCCACACGAGAGCAACCCAGCAGTTTCAACCCAGCGCCGCGGTCTTAGGCCTAAAGCCTTCGTAAGGCTGTGTGCTGAAGGTCTCGGTCTGAGGACAGCGGCGGTCAAAGCTCCACCAACAGCTCAGCTGAAGCTTGTGATGAGGCTCAACGCTGACGGACTCACTGCACATTCACTTGGCTCATGTAAAGTAGATGAGCGATTGGAAGGTTGAATATCAAACTCAGCCTTTGCTGAGTTCAGGATAAATGGTTTCGTTTCATTATCTTTTAAATGAAAACTTATTAATTGTTTTGGTCATCATCAACTGATAATCTTCGTAGTGGGTCGGATCTACGTTTCAGTCCCATTCATTCTCAGCCTTTTCTCAGTCATCTGACCCCTCTTACCCCTTTCTGCCAACATAATAGAGTGCCTTTATAGACCCATCCCTCGCTCCGTCTCTCATTTCTATTTTTGTCCTCTCTTATGTTCTCATTGTTCTCTGTCACTCACTTGTTCTTTTTTTAGTAAGTCTAAGTGCCCCTTCTAGCTCCGGCTCCTATTGTGAATTGATAATGGATTGTCAGTAGTTTGCTCTGTCGACGGATGCAGCGGGAAAGAAGTCGCAGGACGTTTTGTGTCCATCGTAATGAGTGTATTCCAACCTCAGCAGCTCCAAATGTAGCAGAGGGGTTGCTAGTGTAGAATTGTGAGGCTCCACTAACACCAACTGCTAGTATTTAGCTATAAACCTGTGTTTATTAACTAAATGCTAACATTAAACCTGGCTTCTGAATATTAGCTCCAAAGACACTTTCACCACACGTCTGATCCAGCGTGATGCTGGATAGAGGCAGGATCAAGGCGGATGTCCACCATGAATACTTGGAACGATGACAGGATTGACTGAGAAGTAGAGGAATCAAAAGATTAAGAAAGGCTGTTGTTGGCTAAGAAAGGTGCACAGACTGAATCAATACAACCTTATCATGGTGCTAAATCCTCACACGTCCTGGCAGGACTCTCTGTACTTGGCTTCTTTATCTCTGATTCCATCATGCTCTCTTTTTACTTCATCTGTTTTACTCTTTTAATGCAGGCGGCCACATGGTCCCGGATTGTTGTTCTTTATTGAGAGGAAACAGATGTGATGAGCTCTGGAGCGATTTGGGCTGAGGCCAGAAAGGATCGTTTTCCATTAGCCAGGCTTTTGAACCCCTCGCGTTCGTGGAGTTCCACCTTCCATGCATTCAGTGCATGTGGCTGTGAGAGCGCATGCTTATGAGAGTTTAACGTCTCGTCCCCGTGACCTGTGCAGAAACAAAACACTACATGAACTTGAGAACTGCTTCTCTCTCTTTCCACTCCACTTCATGCATCTACTCCATGTTAAGTGCCCCGGCCTGCAGCACCGGCGCTAAATGGCTCGTCGCAGTTGTCCCATTTCACCTGGAGTATTCCCAGCAGGGAAGATTTAAAGAAAACAGAACAGGATGTGCAAGACAAGGCGTAGTGAACCAAAGGAGGAGGATCTTCCCTGAGGGGCTGTGGCATCTTTACCATAACCTACTATAAAGTTCTACATGTTGATTCTCACTCCCCCCCCCCCCCCCCCCCCCCCCCCCCCCCTCTCTTTTAAATTCTCTCATCAGTATTCCAGCTCATCCGTCCCACTTCGCTGACATCATCCATTGTGCTGCCTTTTCACCAGCATCTTGTCGTTTCTGGTGACGTGCTTTTTCTCTCTCTGCGGCCGCTGTGTTTTCTTGTGTCTCTTCGCTCATAGAAACGGAGCTAAGTCCACGTGTGCTGCTGTGAGCAGGAGGTTTGCGTTAGCCGTCTGTAAACAAAGGCCTGTGCAACACTTGCATCAAAGAGGAGCAGTGTCCACTAGGCCAAAGCCGTCAGTGAGGACAATGACGGAGCTGCGTGGCGACTGTAGCACTTCAAAGAACGCGCAGCCTTGAAGGCAGCAGCTTTGAAATCGACTTGGAACAAGAGGAGTTCTGGAGAACCAGCGCAGTGGACAGCTTCCCAGGGGCCTCATTAGGGACATGCATGATGTGTAGATGGAGGAAGTGGGGCAGAGCTATCAGACACACAGACGTGAGGTCGTAAACGCCCTCACGTGCACCCCATGAACGCCTCTGATGGAAAAGGAAGACGCGACGTCACCGAGATCTTTGTGGCCAAAACCACAGTTTGGAGGTTCGGCCTTTGCCGTGTTTGTGCCAGTGAATGGAGTGTTTTCCCGTGCGTTGGCGCCCGCGGGTCGGGTCGTTGGCGGCGGCACTTTCAGAGCGTCTCGTCTGACGCCGAGTGTCGTTAAGCCGCTCATCTCTTCACACAGCTGGGCGTCGCTCGCGTGCAAACGCGCTCTCCTGCAGATCTGACGGGTCCATATGGTGCCGCCGCCTCACACATCCATCAAAACGGTTGACTTATGCTTTTTTAATTGTCAGATCCAACGGATACTGTACGTACAGTACTTCCACCACCTGTGCGTCCAGCTTCAGCACTAAGCTCTGCTTGACTGTGTTCAGACTGTGTCTTGTTGGTGACTGCTGCCTGATTGGCGTCCTACTGTACCTACAGTACATTCAGCGGAGGCAGGAGATGTCATAATGAGGCCAGATGGCGCGGGGGGGGGGGGGGCTGCGTTCCTCCCCTCCAGGAGCAAACGCATTTACGAGACGTCAAACTGGAACGAACTCGGAGGGAGGCGGACGAGCGAAGCAGATTTTCTGTGCGTCAATTAAAAGTGCTCCACTTCAAACAAAGCCGTAATGACCTGCACCATCAACTCTGACCTATAGAGCCTCATTAGGCTGTAACACTTAATGTTACTTAATATGGAGCATTTGTCACATTGTGCATTAGGATTCCAGCACAAAGCGGAGCAGCCATCCGCCGCCTTTGGCGACACCTGTGGCCGAGCAGGACACCCCCCCCCCCCCCCCCCCCCCGTGTCCCGTCTCGCTCTGCTAAGCGTATGTCGCTTGTCACATTGGATTGGATTGTGTGCGGCTCCTGGCGGCCTGGAAGCCACGCGCAGCGCTCCTCCGCGTAGCTGCTGTCGGTGTGAGATACACCGCCTCCCTAATCTTCTAATTGGTAGGTAGCCTCGGCCGTTACCTGAGCGATGACAGGGTGGAATCGATAAAAGGCACAATGCTAAACGATGTGTCCTGCTGTTCTGTCCTCTCTATTTCTCTCAGCCCGTTTGCTTCTCTCTGTCACCCTCTCTGTCTAAATTCGCCGTATCCAAGGCAACTGACATTTAATCTCAACGCGGCACTGAAATAAACAGTCCTTTAATTTGTCTTTATTGCGGCCTCATTGTTCTTTTCTCCATCTCCTTTTCATATTTTGTCATGCAGAGTGAGTAAACTTCACCATGTGCCTCCATTCTTCATCAGCTTAGGAAAAAAAATCAATGTTTCTCAATCAGTGCCACCAATTTAAGTCCACGATGCCCTCGAGCTGCATCATTCACTGTCTGTCCCTACATGACATATTGCAGCCTACTTCACTAAAAGTTATTATAATGGACTTTAATGACAGCAATAAATGGAGGGAACCTGCTGAGAAAATGGACAGAATAGGACATTACAAGCAAAACGCACGGAATTTCATGATTTTTTTTGCAAGTGAGGATGAAAAGTAATAATATGTCTGTGCTGGTTTTTAGAGTTGCTCATCACAAGCAAATTAGCATCATCATAACCGTCGCCATCATCATCAACATCAGCTTAGCTCCATTCATCTGAAAGCACATAAAGCATTCAGCGCTGCTCTGCACTGAGTAAACATTCAGCGTTGGTCGCTTTTTCTTTGCAGTCTGACATTTTACGCTCACTGTTTGAATAAAGGTGCCGTCATTGCAGCCTCTGTGAATAGACCGCACTCCCTCGACCATTGTCACGTCTGGGTTTCTGGAATATGCGCATGCATACGGAGCAGAAAATGAATAAATTCCCCGGGGAGAATTATGTAGGGTTGAAAATGGTGTTTGAAGCCTGCAGCGAATGGTCACACCAGATTATTCTGCTGGTGCCAGAAAATGGTGACAATCAGTGATTTCTTGGCAGAACTTCATAAAGCTCTGTTATGGTCGACCAAATACCAGTAAACAAACAAACACGAACCTTAAAATAAGAAGAAGGTGATGATGGATGTTCTCTCGTTTGGTAGAAAATGAAAAAGCCCATCAAAGTTCACACGGAGAAAAGTGAGATCAGGGGAGAATTCATAAAGTTTATAAAATATTTTTCATGGTGCTGTCAATATCTGTCAAAGTCAAAACATCTGACGTGTTGTGACGCCAATATTATTTGTTTTCGCCATAAAACGACCTGTGTTTAAATTACATTGTAGAATCGCATCATTTAAATGTCAGAGGGGAGAAGTGGACGGCGTGCAGCTCCTCAGCCTGGGAACAATAAACAATTTAGTTGTTCTGCTCCCTATTTACTAAACATGAGATTTTGTCAGTCTCCTGGTATGAAGCGGCATCAGCCATTCATTACAGATTGTTCTCCATCTGCTGGGGAAACAAACAGCCAGGGGTGGAAAAAAGGCTCCCTCATTTTAAAAGCAGCAAAATAAACAGGAGTCTCAGGGCTGGAATGTGAGCGTCGTGTATCACTTCCTCAGCAGAGTTCAGTCCAACCGCCGGTGAGATCTCTGCAGACGACGAAGCTGCTCCGTTCAGAGCAGGCTGAAGCGGCTGCTCGATCGCGTCTGTTAATCAGGACGTTGTCGGAGCGGCGGCCTCGTAATCTGTGAATACTCCTGAAAAGCACTCGCCGGTTTCCAGACCAATTAACAGACGGCGAGAAAAACGGCCTCAGAGGAAGTGGCGCCTTCCTCCACCCTTCGTTAAACCCTGTCGGGCTCGGACAGAAGGAGCACGTGTGGAGCACGGGGGCGGATGTCACCACGGCCGGCGCTGTATGAAGGTTAGAGCACAGCGACCGCCCAGGTCCCACCCACGCAGCGCTACGTCAGGTCCCACCCACGCCGCGCTACGTCAGGTCCCACCCACGCCGCGCTACGTCAGGTCCCACCCACGCAGCGCTACGTCAGGTCCCACCCACGCAGCGCTACGTCAGGTCCCACCCTCGCTAAGTCAGGTCCCACCCACGCCACGTCAGGTCCCACCTACGCCGCGCTACGTCAGGTCCCACCACGCTACGTCAGGTCCCCCCCTCGCTACGTCAGGTCCCACCTACGCCGCGCTACGTCAGGTCCCACCTACGCCGCGCTACGTCAGGTCCCACCTACGCTACGTCAGGTCCCACCCTCGCTACGTCAGGTCCCACCTACGCCGCGCTACGTCAGGTCCCACCTACGCTACGTCAGGTCCCACCCTCGCTACGTCAGGTTCCACCACGCTACGTCAGGTCCCACCACGCTACGTCAGGTCCCACCCGCGCTACGTCAGGTCCCACCACACTACGTCAGGTCCCACCCACACTACGTCAGGTCCCACCACACTACGTCAGGTCCCACCCGCGCTACGTCAGGTCCCTCTGCGCTACGTCAGGTCCCACCACGCTACGTCAGGTCCCACCACGCTACGTCAGGTCCCACCACACTACGTCAGGTCCCACCCACACTACGTCAGGTCCCACCACACTACGTCAGGTCCCACCCGCGCTACGTCAGGTCCCTCTGCGCTACGTCAGGTCCCACCCACGCTACGTCAGGTCCCATCCACGCCACGCTACGTCAGGTCCCACCCTCGCTACGTCAGGTCCCACCCTCGCTACGTCAGGTCCCACCTACGCCGCGCTACGTCAGGTCCCACCTACGCTACGTCAGGTCCCACCACGCTACGTCAGGTCCCACCCTCGCTACGTCAGGTCCCACCACGCTACGTCAGGTCCCACCACGCTACGTCAGGTCCCACCCGCGCTACGTCAGGTCCCACCACACTACGTCAGGTCCCACCCACACTACGTCAGGTCCCACCACACTACGTCAGGTCCCACCCGCGCTACGTCAGGTCCCTCTGCGCTACGTCAGGTCCCACCCACGCTACGTCAGGTCCCATCCACGCCGCGCTACGCTAGGTCCCACCACACTACGTCAGGTCCCACCACACTACGTCAGGTCCCACCCTCGCTACGTCAGGTCCCACCACGCTACGTCAGGTCCCACCACGCTACGTCAGGTCCCACCCGCGCTACGTCAGGTCCCACCCTCGCTACGTCAGGTCCCACCCACGCCGCGCTACGTCAGGTCCCACCACACTACGTCAGGTCCCACCCGCGCTACGTCAGGTCCCACCACGCTACGTCAGGTCCCACCACACTACGTCAGGTCCCATCCGCGCTACGTCAGGTCCCACCCGCGCTACGTCAGGTCCCACCCGCGCTACGTCAGGTCCCTCTGCGCTACGTCAGGTCCCACCCACGCTACGTCAGGTCCCATCCACGCCGCGCTACGCTAGGTCCCACCACACTACGTCAGGTCCCACCCGCGCTACGTCAGGTCCCTCTGCGCTACGTCAGGTCCCACCACACTATGTCAGGTCCCACCCACGCTACGTCAGGTCCCACCCACGCTACGTCAGTTGAGACCATACTACGTCAGGTCAGGTCCCACCCACGCCTGCACTACGTCAGGTCCCACCCAAGCTCTGTCAGGTCCCACCCACGCTACGTCAGGTCCCACCCACGCTGAAAACGCGCTTCACATTTGTTATTAGCATCGGTGCTACAAAAGCGCTGTTCACTCATTCACTAAAGCTCCTGTTAATTGAGCTCTGATCAGCCTGTCAAAACTGTGCTGGGTGGATGAGGAGCTAGGCCGCCGACAGGCGCCGTCATTCCACTTCAAACATCTAAATTTGTTCTCAACATTTGATGTTCCTGTTCTTTCCATTCTTTCCGTGCGTTTCCCATGGGTCAGGAGGATGTTGCAGAGTCTTTTGTCCCAGGAGAGTCTGGAGCTTCTAGAGCGCATTCATTGTTTGTGAACTGGTGTTGATGTGTCTGCACACAGACTCTTATTATCTGCTTTCCGATTTTGGGGATCACATAATGGGCCGATGTTCCAGTGGAACGTTTAATCTGGTTACTGGTATTTCTTACATAGAGTGAGCACATGACTCCTGGGGGTTGGAGGAGTGCGGGTGTGAGTCAGCTGCCGCTGTGTCTGTCCACTGGCTGCAGACTCCTCTCAGTTGTTTGCACTAAGCTCTTTAACGATCTGAGGCGTTTTGATTTCGCCTCCGTTCCTTCCTTCTGGGTTTTGCATTCTTCGAAACTGACTCCCTACTTTACCTTTTAAGGGATCTGTGACTTACTGTGTGGCACATGATTAGAAGCAGGTCTGTACAGCCGTTTCTTGTGGGACTGCAGATGGGAGCAGTGACTCTAGCAGCAAAAGCTTGCGAACAAAGGACGGTTGCCAGGTTTGACACATTCGTGCCACCCTGCACAGGATTACAGGACGGCTGCATCCACCAAAGTCAAACAGTAGCAATCTGTGCTTTTCCTACATATTCTATATGTAACATGTCTTGTTCTCCAGCTATGCTCCAAAAGGTTTGCATTCTGGGTTCTGGGAGTGTTTTCAGTCTGTAATCAGTAACGGCATCAGTGCTGTGACTTCTGAAGCCTCCAAAGCTTCTAATACCTGTAGACCCAGTATTAGAGGAAGGGATTTGAGTGTCACTATGTAAAATAGGTAAACAGGCGAGCGCTGCTGTCTGCACATCAGCAGGCCTCCACGCTGATGGATGAAATGGCTTACAGAGGACACAAGCGCTTTGACATTGATGGACAGTGTGATATTGCCTCTCTAATCTCACCTCCACTCAGCCTCACACACACATTCCTCTCCGTCCCTTCACCTCCGTGTCCCACTTTATTTTTTGTTTTGTCAGTTTTGCTCTGGCTCATCTGTGCGCTCTCTCTCATTCATCTTGCCCCGCTGTATTATCTGCCTCCTATTCATCGTCTCATCACGTCCTCCCGGCCCTTGCGCAGCTTTCGGGCCGCTCGGCGCCTCCATCCACTCTGCCTCTCCCTTCAGCTCCCCTCTCTGTCCTTGTTTGCACACACCAACACACAGATTCCTATAATCATTTCACAAGATCAGACAACCACCACTTTGTGTGAAGGACGCGGGGGAAAAACGCCAGCCACCAAACCTGAGCAGGATCCACAAGAACACACACAAGTAAAAGGCTGCGTGTTTGTTCTGCAACAGATAATTCAACACTGTGTGACTTAAGTCAACCTGCTGTAGCTGTCCTGACTTAAAAAGACAGTTTCCATTTGTTTGTTGGTTTGCTTGTTTTCCGCAACGGATCTGATAACACGCTAGTGTATTTATTTTCTTCAGCTCTATTGTCATCTCATAACTAACTAACTTGAAATCAGTCTGTTCTGTAGGATGTTAGAACTCTATGTTTAATCAGCTGTTAGGAGTAATGTAGCAATTAATTATATAAATACATGAATTTATTGAGTTGATTATGTCAAAGACTGTAAATTATCACCTAACTGTTACTGTAGAACTTTACCTTTTCTTATATAATGAGGCTGTTACTGACAGGTAAATAATAAAAAAAAACGTTGCTACTAGTTATTACTTCTTCGTCTTTATGTATTTGTTAATGTTAATACCAACACAAGTGCCTCTGTTGTTAAAGTGTAATAAGGGCTTAAATTTTGTTAGCTATGAGTTGTCGATGTTTGGCAGACGTTAATTAGCTCCTTAAACATTAATTAGCATAAGTCGACGCACCTCGTTGTGTGTTTGTTTGAGGATTGTGAAGCGTGTTCCGCGTGTCTATAAGACGTCGCACGCCGTGAGCGCGTTCCATCTGCTGCTGCATCCATTGTTGCACTTTGTTTCATCTTTATTTATGTAGCATGTTGTTGCCATCTGCTTTGCTCTTTTTTTTCTTCGCACTTCCTCTTAGTGATACTCGAACGTCTCCGTCGCAGCCGCGTGCGGCGAAACACGCCTTCGACGGTTCGCATTCAGGTGGAGAGGAGTCGAGAGAGAGAAACAAATGAGTGGATTAGGTTTTAGTGGGTTCCTTGTGCTTTATAAGAGTCAGCCGTGAGGTTTGCTGTCTGAGCGTAGCTTTGGTCTCCTTCTGCTGTGAAGTTCTGACTTCCTATCGCTGCCTCTCTGCCAGATGATTAACCTGCGTGGACTTAGTGTCACTTGTCTCTTGGTGCCAGGAAGGAATATTTTCTCTTCCGAATGCATTGTGCGACGGCATAAAAGAAATAGACGTACAATAGGACCTAATTATTTTTGCATTTTTCCTTTTCTTTCTGGTTGGTGTTAATTTTCTCTGCCGCCCACGTTTTTTTTTTTTTTTTTTTGCCAGCAGGATGCTTTTGTGTTTGTCTTTTGTTTATCCGGTACCCGCTTCCTCGTTTGCTGCGTGACCTGGTTGTGCATAAAATAGAAGTATTCCAGCCAGCATTGGTGGAAGAAGTGGAAAACAGCATTATCCTCTCGTACGACTTGGCTGCGGCCCGTTTGATTACGACAATCAGCGATGGATGGAGGGAAGGTGCAGAGGGAGCGTGTCCATGTGTACATGTGTGGGGGCTGTGGGTTGGACACTCCAACGCACTCTACCTCACTCTTGTGCTCATCTGAAGAACATGTGGGACGACTATGAAAGAGAACACTGGCTTCTCCTGAAGGGCCCTGAGAGCAGCCAGAACCCAGCGCTCCGTCCCAGCGGCCTCACTCTGGTTCTCGGACTTTGTGCTGCGCTTCGTGGGGCGTCGGTCCGTGTGGGTGGTTCCGCTTGGCGCTGACGCTCTCCGTGGACATGTCATTGGTGCGCGCTGATGCATTACCGCCTCGCTCCAACAGCGGCTCCAGTGGAGCACGGAGCAGGTAAACCGCTCAGGAACTGAAATCGTCCTTAATCTGTTTCACTGTAAACACGGCGGTGCGCGGTGCGATAGTGTTTTTCAGGAGGAGGCATGAATCAGTGAGTCATGTGCGCTTCAATGTTTCCTGAATCACAAATTCCCAAGTCGCGTCTGTCTCTTACGTCTCCGCAACAACTGTTGCCAAACTCCCGTTAACAGGGCTGCATGTTAATCGGCGCGTTACACAACAGTTCCTTCAAATAGCAGCTCTTCAAAGACGAACGGCCACACAAAAATAGTCCGGCAACAGTCGTTTGAACGGCGCTGATTTGACCAAATGACTTTGCGAATGTGTTGATGATGCAACCAAAGATTCAGGAAACGATCTGAGCCACACACACCTGTTCACCATAGTCTGTCTAGAAGCACCAGCAGAATCCCAATGACTGGATAATGATCTCAGGGACGAGGAGATTGATCCTAGCTTTCGTCACTGTAATGAGAGATTATAAGACCTTGAACAAATTCCACTGGACTCCCAGAAGAACTGGCAGCAAAGACAGAGAACACGGGAGTCGACCCATTGTTGTAGCGTGCCTTACATAAACTGTACAGCTTCAGCGCCAAACAGCTATAGATTTAGTTCTCCACCAAATCCTAATGTACATGTCTATATTTCTTTGAGCAGTTGCAAACCTAAATTACACTGATTTTAATAATGGAAAATCTAAATTAGCCAAACATGACTTTAATAGCAGTAATATAATGTTAGCATGAGATTCAAAGCTCTGGCATCAAAGTATTTTCCCTTTGAGTAACATTCTTTATTTGTTTCTGTCATCTGTTAATTGCCTTGTGTGCTCGTGACCACATGTTGCATATGTGCTCGGTATTATGTTGGCTTTATTTGAAATGTAAATTACTGTTGGGTTCGTGGCCTCAATTTAACATCAAAGATGTTTCCAAAGTGCTCACTTCAGAGAGAGATGAAGGTGCATTTCCTGCAGGTTTTCCTTTTTTTGTCCCATAATCACAACCTTTCACTGGATACTTCGCATCAATAAAGGTACTGTAAGTGGCCTCCATCTGCAGGAGCCAGTGTAGTGTGGCTGTCCCGTCACTTAAGTGACCTTTGACCTCAGGCACTCATATGACATCATCAACCAGAAAACTCTGACGGTTGCCAGTAAAAACCTCGCGTTTTATGGGCTGTGAGGGGAAAATGAAACGAGGTTTTAAAGGAGTATAGTAAAATCCTGACAGACAATATTGAACAAACAACTTTAATAAACTCTCCCTCTCCTATTCCTGCAATATCTTAACCTTCGTCCCTTCCTCTGCTCTTGTAGAGTGTCTCATTCCCTCTCTTCTCCATCACTCTAGTACGTGTGCGCCTGTGACCTACTCCTGAGTCTTCTGCACGGCGATGGATTATTTATTCAAAGGGAACACTATAAATCATGTCATCCCGAGCAGCATGTGATGCCCAGTGAAGGAGAGCGAAAGAAATATGAAAAGCACGTGAGGAACGGTGCGACAGCCGGGCAGTTTCAGCACCGAGCGACCATTTTCCTCCAGAGGAATATTGTAACGTTGAAAACCGTTAGAATGAAACTTTACTGTAGTCTATTGTACAATGAGCCTTAAACGTGCAGTAGAAACCGGGATGAAGCTTTCCCATTGGTGGCTACTGGCCAGCTCAGTTTCAGCAAATCCTTGCATTGCTGCTGTATTTATACATTCAGTGGTGACCAGTGAGTGCATTTCCACAAACACAACCCATCAAGTGTAGGACAAAGGCTGAAAACAGCGACGTCTGTGACAGTTGGAGACGGTTTGAGTCTGCGGAGTGGGTACAGGTGCAGTGAGACTGTGAAACGCTGACAGGTGACGGCCGATGACAGCGCAGCGGTTTTATTGGTGTCACCCACTCTGCAGCACGCGGGCGACCAAAGCTGAGACAGTGTAGTGTAGCCACGTCTCCTCTCACCTGTCTGCAGAGACACAGAGGCTGAAAGTGACCGGGAGCGAGGCGGAGGAAGTGAGAAATGGAAGAGGCGAAGATAAGCTGTCGGTGGCTTTAAGTGCGTCGAAGATAAAAGGACATAACGCGGAGAAAGTGATAGAGAAGGGAGAGGCTCCGTGAGCCAAATGAGGATATAGCCATATATATAATTGCAGCCATTACCAGCATTAGTCTAGTGCTCAGATTCTCTCCCTGCCTGCACGATGCCCCTAAAATAGCCCCGCGCTCTAAATTATGCATGGTAATAGAAACAGACAAACTGCAGCAGGACAATTCCCTTTTCCTCTTACTGGCATATTGCTCCTTAACAAAGTTGGAAAACAGTGAAGTGTTCTTCTCAGGCACACAATCATTTCATCAATACAAACAATAAATGGAAATCATCTCTATCTCACATTGGCTCATTAGAATTCGTCAACTGTTTCAGGGCACAGACTTTTGATTTATTACAGGTGGCCGAGGCCACGGCTTCTCTTCCACCTGGATGAGTTCTGGGAAATGAAGTGAAAAAATAAATATGTTCAAAATACTGATTACATTTAAATCCGTTCATGAATAAACTCTTTAAAACAACATCCTGCGATCTTTGGGTTTCTGGCTTGTGGTGCAGTTCCTGCTAAATGACCACACCTTCAAGCCGCAGAGTCATTTTCTTTTGGAGTCAAAACATTTCATTACTCATCTAAGTGGCTTCTCAGTCTGCTAACCTCTGATGGTCTAGATGACTGAAGATCTCCACAGACACACTTTGGTAATACGAATGTTACACAGCTTCAGTCAAGCAGAAATAATTGGTCTTCTCTGGCTGCTTAGAAGTGAGGCGCTCACTCAGGAGCCTTCAGACGCTCCCATCTCCATACCGTTCATTGAATCTGTGCCACAAAAGCCCTTTAAAGAACCTCTCTACACTACGGTCCAGTAATTGGAGGATGTTCTTACTGTTGCTTTAAATGACCCTCGTTGCAGTTATTTCAAATAGTTACACAATTACGTTCTAAAGACAAAAAAATGATAATCGCTCAGCAAAGGTTCCTTTAAAAAGTCTGTATGGATTTTGCGCTGACTTACAAACGGTGGGTTATTGATGCTGTTACTACAAACGCAGCAACTCAGTATTCAGTCAGAGTCCTTCTCTAAGTGGGGAAGGCTGTGCGTGCGTTAGTAGGTGCTGGATTTTTTATTGCCCCAGCCTGCGCTGTTTCAGCAGAGTGCCTTTCCAAGAGCTCTCATTAAGAATGCAAATAAGGTTCGCCTCAGCAGCTACAGCACGCGGAGGCCTGAGACAGAGGGGGAGGAGGCGTTCAGGACCAGATCTACTGCATGAGGCCGAGGGAGGGAGAGACTCTAACCACGCCGTCCCCGCTGTTCGTTTCAGTGGGTGCGACTCGTGAGTGTAAAGCGCTCAAGGTATTTTCCATTAGATGTGCTGTGTGTTCATGTGCTTCACCACGCTGTCATCTCCGCCATTCAAGCCCCACTGAACAGGATTGAAGCCGCTACTGTACAGCGACATGTGCGCGTCTCCCCTGCGCTCGTGCACGCCCACACTCTTTTATGGTTATTATTACTGGATGTATTAGTGCATCAGTCCCTCCACACATTTTCTTCACCCACGGAGGCACTGGATGACGCTAGTGGTCACTTTCAAAGAGCGTGTTTAATATTGTGGCTCAGACACTGCACATGATCAAAGTGGCCACAGCACAAAAGCACATCAGCCTGAAGCACAAGGCACTTCTGTGACTACTGCAGGGAAGCTACATCTGTGGTAAATGCTTCATACAGCTGCTGACAGGTGTTGGCGTTAGTTTACATTCACCCATTCGATTTTCATACAAGTTCAGGGTTGTGTCAGAGCCAACAAGTAATGAAAAGGTTAAAGGGAAATAGCTAAAAGCACGACTTTCCAAAAAATCGAGTGTGGTAACAGGAGTGAGTGTCCAAACCTCCAGTTGGACAAGTAACCGAACCAAATGCCAAACCTGTGGGAATCAGGATCCGAGCTGCAGGTGGTCCCCGACAAAGCGTTGGTAAAGCGTTGCATCAGTCTGTGTAGGAGACAGCTTGAGGAAAACGGGCAAAGGATTCTGTCACTTCCTCCATTAGCGAATGGAGGCTGTGAATTTAGATGTTAAATGGGACTTAGAGGAGGATCATACATTACATTAGTGTCAGAGAAATTATTTTCACACCATCAAATTTCCACAATAATGGTCTATAAAATGACAAACAGTCACAACAGTCACAAAGGTAGATTTGATGAATCTGTGTGTTTCGACAGCTGATCAAATCATAAATATAAACATCGCTGAAGTAGAAAATTTGAAAAGTTGAGAAAACAAAGAAATGTTGCTGTTTCCTAATTAAAATAGATTTACTGCCACTGCCTCTTCATTTTTATCCCGTCCTCGGATGCAGTGCAGACGGGACCACCGCTTGGTGGATGTGTGAAGCGTTCAGGTTTCGGCCATTTATCAGAAAGTGCTCAAGACCCCGATCGATACTGTGAACATTCAGAAAATGGAGTGAGCCATTCTTTCACCTGGCTTTAACGTGAACATTGATTCCTGGGAGGCAGGTATTGCTGATCATAATGATGTGAGTGAGGCCATTGACTGGATGCATTAGACGGAGCAAACCTGTGATTCCCCCGCCCGGCTTTCATTTACTAGTGTGTAAACCTGCAGTTCTAATCACACACATTTGTTGTGTTTGATCTGGTTCGTCACTGCTGTGTTCTTTCCTTTTCCTCTTATTGTCTCATGTTGTTCCTTGCTACCAGTCGCTGCTGGAGGAGGCAGAGCGTTGGGGGTTATTTCAGGAGCACTTGACCTTTTTAATTTCCTGTTTTGTGGGAATACAATTAGCGAGAAACAACAGCTAAACATAACAAGAACCTCATTCAACCAGCTGCCAGAGCAAAGCTAGATATCAGTGTTTATGTAATTTGAACAGCGCTCCCTTGTAATTGGCTTTCTTTTCTCAGAATATTACAGGAAATGGGAAAACTGACTACAGTATGAAGAGGAGGTAATTGGATTGGTTATAGTAATTATCTGTGCGTGTGATGCACGGAGGCAGTCGGCTGCCTGTGCATGTTTGTGTTTGTGCGCAGGCCTGTGTTTGGCTGCTCCTAGCATGCGGGAGTCCTAAAACAAGAGCGAGCCCGCTGCATAGCGCTAGCGCTGCATGAGCAGACATAAATGGGTCAAAGAGTGGCTGAAAGATGTGCAGGCACAAACAACAACACCGGAAGTTCTCCATCTTTGTTCCACCAGACGCCTCGGCTCGACTACCCCCCCGCGCCCCTCCCTGCCTTTCCAAAGAGGAAAGCAACTCTTTTGTCGTGCATTAGCATCGAGGCTCCCACCTTCCACCCTGTCAGCTGTCAAAGCCTCCACCGAGGAACACTTTGACCACGCGTCAATGACGAGCCTGCTTATCGATGGCCGGAACGAGTCGGGCGCACAGGCGGCGGGAGGGAGCCGGAGGAAGACGTGCCTCTGCAGGGAGAAGCAGACAGATGCACGGAGGGAGGAGGAGAGGGAGCGGCGGGTGTGTCTGACATTTCTAGCGTTGGTATTTTGCTGTATGAGGAAACCCAGAGGGAGTGGACTGGAGGAGCGTGCGCCCACACAGCCCCCTCTAACATTTGTTTAGGACATCCTTGCGATGACTTGCCTCGCCCAATAAAGCGTGAAGGAGATGAGGACTTGTCGTCGAGTGGCTCTGAAACATAGATCAAGTAAACACAAGCATGAAACACAGCGAGAGGCAGCGGAGATTGATGGGATAAGACAATGGGACGGATCAAGTAATGGCAGAACAATTGCGAGGGTCTAAGGGCTTGTCGTGATGATGCACAAATCTTGTGCTGCTGCAGGGGCCAGGTTTGCATGCTGGCCATTAGCAGGAGAAAAGACTGGGGAGCAGCTCGACTCTGAGCAGATAGCTTTTCATGTAAGTGGTGCATTCACTGTACGGCCGTCGCTCAGTTCTCCCCATTAGCTGTTACACAGTGTAAAATTAGCATTGTCACTTTGTTGGAGATGTTTGAGGCCAGAGCTGCACACCTACACAATGTACCTCACAGATTTCATGGTAATAATTGGCAGGCTCCGCGTCCGAGCCCAGACGGGTTTGAAAGCCTTCGCCACAGAGCAGCAGACATAACATTATACAACTGTTCTCACAGGCTGAGTCGAACTGCGCTGAACTGCAGCAAGTAAACAAATTTGGATCTGACATTCTGCCGCGCTCTCCCCTAAGTAACCAGCCAGATCAGAGGAATGATCACAGCCACTGTTTCAGTGCTGCTGGACATTTTCCTGTGCAGCCCATCCATTAGTAACTGTACGCCGTCCACCGCTCCATCTGCAGCTGCGAAAAGTTCCGTCTCCAGCGAATTCGCCGAGGCCGCGCGACAAACAACGGGAGAGCGGAAACAAAGGAGGCCTGTGTTCAGCGACCACACGGATTCATTATTCATACAGTCCACAGCAAGTAAATGGACATTTAATTATTAAAAGCACAAGAAATAAGCATAAGATTCCTTCTGTCGTTTGAAAACAGGCCAGAAAAAATAAAGCTCTTGATTTCATGACGTGAAAAGTCACTTAATGCAAAGTGGTTTCTAGTATCTGTCTTGCTGTTCAAGCTCAGCTGTGTGACAATTGGTTGCACAAACTGCTGACAGTGATCAATGGGCAGGCCAGAGCCATGCCCTGCACACCTTTGCCTCAGCAATTACCTCCCTCTCCTCGCTTCATTTCTAGCCTCCCTTCATCTCTGCCTATATATTTGTTGTATCAGCAGACTAAAAATGCCAGCGACGATTGGGAGTTTAAAGGTCATCCTTGGCCCTTGTAGAGATGGGGGGTGGGGTGGACTAAATGTTATTCGCAATCTGGGTAGTGTAGCCAGTGCTTGGTCAAAGAAAAAGGGGGGTGGGGGGTCACAGGGTCTGATGAAAACAAATCCATCACTTTGCTGCTGCCTGGTAACAGGTCAGAGAGCTGACGGGTGCCAGGGGCCACAGGGAGCTTCAGGTCATGAAGGTATATGGAGGAACAGGTGTTTGAGGTTTGCTTATAGCTGACCAGGGTGGACGAGGCTGTGGCTGCAGTGGAGATGGGGAGTGTTTTACCTGCTCCGCGAGTGAATCTGTGATTCACCGTCATTTAAAATGCTTCTCTAAATGGATTCGCTCAGGCTGGGGTTCCTTAAGAACCAAATCCAAGTCGTTTTCTACACATTATTCACAAGGTTGTGAAAGCTGTCAAGCAGTTTTCACAACCTTGCTTCTGCCATGACACAGGCTGGTGCAAAGAGCTTCTTCCGGGGATTATGTTTAAAAAAAAAAAGGCCCACACACGAAGCTTCTCTTGAATTCTGACCTTGCTGGAGGAGGAGAATCTCCCCACCTTACCCCACATAACCGTTCCTAAAAGGATGTGATTCGCTCAATAATTCATATCACTTCGACCGCTCTACCACGCCCTCGTTTGTTACTCTGGACACATTGCTCGGTGAGGCAGGAATACTTCACAAATCACGATTACGAAATAGCAGGAATGTTGTGCATGTAAATGAATACAATCCAAGCTGGGCACCAGATGCTGTTCAGTGGTTTAGCATGCAGTCAGTGCAGCAGGGTCAGTTTCTGCACCGCATGCATTTTATAAGCATGAACATCACATAATGTAGGTGTTGGGCTTTATATTCACGTTAAAAATGGTAACAGCCACCACCAAGCGCTTAGTCACCCTGAGGGCGAGAAGCAGCTTCATTGTGAGATCTGCTTGGACATGATTGCTGACTCCAAGTCCCAGGAAGTTTAGCCAGACGCTGTAATTGCTAATCGTTCAAGCTTGAGACACACCTAACAAGGCATGCCCCTTGACTTGAGTGCATGCCATTCTCCAAGGCTTCCTGGCTGTAGTGAATGTGATAGGCTGCCCCTGGAGACCAGGGTAATGTACATCTTTCTGCAGCATCTAATGGGCTAATGGGGTGAGTGTGGGAAGGAATGGAGAACACCCTGACGTCGGTCCGGTCTGACGGGTGCTGTGATACAGACAACTAGGAGAAGGAAACAATAAAACTGCAATGAAGGGAAAAAGCCTGTGAGAATGCGATGACTTGATATAGTCTAAAATAAAATGGACAGCAGGATTAGAGGTGCTATGGTTGTGTGAGAGCGAGGGGGCAAAGAAAGAGGGGAGAATAGAAAGGTTAGATGTAATTATAAAGATAGAAGGCGGGTGAGTCCGATACGGAGCGGCAGAGAGATGGTGAAAGGGAGAGCGATAGCGCGTTGAGCGAGTCACAAACTGTTAGAGCGTTGAGATGTTGAGCGGAAAAGCAATTTAGAGCTTTAATCAGATTGCTTTTGAATGTGTAGGAATTAGACTTTTGGCCCAGAAGCTGTCTTGGCTGCGACCAGACGCATGCGGCATCCAGCGTCCAAGTACAGTTGGATCTGTGACAGACAGACAGCAGTAACAACACCCCAGAAACCATAGTGTGTGAGATGCTGTGGGGGAGATTAGCAGATGAATCAAAGGAGTTCAGCATATTTGTAACGGTTGTGCAAAGAAAGCGATAAAAGCCTGATACATTGTTTTTAATGTGCAGTCAAAAGCTGCTGAGACACTGATTTCAATTTATGAATCCCTCTGTGTTATTAATATTACAAAAAGAAACCCTGCTTAGGTTTATTCTTACATGTGGCTGAATGAGAGTGAGTTAAAGCAGCCAACACCAGCTGTTGACTGTTTGTGCATTTCATATAACGCTGGGAGGAGCTGACTCGGCTCACGTACAGTCTCGTATATTTCCGTATCTGCCGTCATGTAGCTATTTTCCTACTTTCCCAGCCTCACAAATTGCAGGCTGCCGACCCTTCCCATCACGTCCCATCCATCTGAACCCCCAGCCCAGGACAGGCGCCTAAGCATTGGGAATTATTTTCGTCACAATTCGCTGTCAGGGCAAATTAGCGCAGTGGGCTGAACTTGAGCGTCATGGGTGATGGAGAAGAGAAAGGATAATGAGGGGAAGGCGCAGAGGGGAAGATGGGCAAAGAGAGCGAAACAAAGAGGGCGATGGGGTAAAAGGGGGTTGGAGGCGAGGGTGATGTGGAAACGTTGGGAAGGTTTGACACATGGATAAAAGATGGAGCGTGAACTGAAAAGACGTAGGGGTGTGGATGCATGGGGAGCAAAAACCAGAAAGGAGGGAAGTCAACAGAAGAAGCAGCTTATTTGATTGTCGTTACTGGGATCAGGGCATTAGCTATGAATCACTTACAACAGTTGGACTCAGAGTTGCCTCCCAGGTCTGTCCTCCTTTCTATTCACACCACCACCGACAGAGAGATGCACTGCTCTGCTTCTCTACAGCCACTTGAACAGACTGTATTGATTGGACCTGACAGACCGATTCTATCCATCGTTCTGTCTATGGGCCAAGTTCAGTTTGGGGGAAGTGGTCCAGCAGTTGGTTGTGGTAAACGTGCGGCGCTGGCAAATGCATTTTGTCAATGACTGTTTTCACACCTATAGAAAACGCAATGTGAGCATGTGTGTAGGAGTGGATTGTGAGGAGGAGGACGAGGCTGTTGAAGAGGCGGTGTGCCGTTTGCTCGCATGTGAGGGAATGTGGAAGCAGAAATGCATCCAACTGGGGAGATTTGCAGTGCATTCTCTGTCTCTCCCTTATTTCTTTTCACCTCTTCCTTTGCGCCCTCTCACTTCTTTCTCTGTGTAACCTGACTGCTTTGATGTGCGCTAGACTCTGAGGGAAAACTTCAGTTCTTTCCAAAGACCCCAAACAGAGGAAGAAATGTTTGAAGAGAGAAGGCAAACTTGCCTAATGGTGTGTGGGTGGGTGGGAATCGCAAACCCTGGCAAAGAAATTGGTTTTTATTCTGTAATGCAAATGCAGAGAAATTCACTGTTTAATTGTATTGTTGATCTGAAACATCCTCTTATTAACGTTGGGGTGTGTAGTATACAGCTCGTGTGTATGTGTCCTAAACCCAAGCGTGTGCACATTCTGATGAACCGAGGCACAGAAAGAAAGGCAGGCTATGAATGTTTAGACAGCGTAAAGGAAGACTGCAGCTGAATGTTTCAGCACCACAGAGACTTTGTGAATATTTCAACACCACGGAGAGAGACATAAAAAGCCAAAGTAGCTGCGTCCCAATTCCACACTTGTCATTTTTAAATGAGAACTGCATGTAGTGTATTCGTTTTAATAAACATTATTCCAGCCTGATGTCACAGATGTCATGACATCACTGCACCAATAACACAGCCTTAAAACGGCAAAAAGTGGCCATTTTTAATGAATGATATTCAAAGAGAAGAGTCTTAAAGTTTAATTAGGGGTCCAGCTGTGTGTTAGAGCAGTGTGAGCCCAGCAGTGGTGGGTTCGAGCACGTTCTGGTTCAACACAGCAAAAATGTAGAGACGCTATAACAAAACAATTCATAGAGCATCACCCTAAACGGCTGATTTCCTTGGATTCAATGACTATTGATAGTCGTTTGATCAGTTGGTCAGTCTCAGGGAGCACAGCAAAAACCAACATAAGTTAATGTTTAGTTAAGTTAACTTTTAAGATTAGCTTCAAGTCAAAATATGTCTCAAAACCTCTAAGACCCAGGTTCTTACATCTGTGTGTGCCATAAATAGGTGTAGGTCCTAGAAACAGTGATGGTTTTATAATAAGACATGTAATTTTTAGTAGGTCATTGTCGCTCTTTGATCATGATAAAAACCACTGATTTGAATTTGTTTTTCCTGAAAGTGTAGCCTGAATGTTCGATGTGTGCTTACACTCGTGATGCCCTCGAGCACGGTGCGGTCTCCAATTGCTCTGTTTTAGCTGCTCAGTGGAAAGTTGTTGTTCTGGAAAAGTCCCTGAGGGGCTGATATGAATATAAAGTGTGTTGCTGTAAAGACCATGCTTGGGGAAGAACATTGAGATTAATTTCCTGGATAAATGAAGGTTGCTGATTATAGGGCGGCGGCTGCTTTCTGAGAGGAGCCGCCCTCCAGTCACACGGGCTATCAGTGGCATTTTTGTTTCAAGAAACGCTCCCCGCCTTTGTGTGTCTCCGTCTTCGTCTCCATCGTTGAGCACAGTCTCTAATTAATTAATAGCATGCGACTGTAAAATTGCTTTCACCCAGAGTTTTCTATTATATACAATGCCAAATTTCTGAAGCAATTACATTTTCTGTGCCATTGTCAGGAGCATGATTGAGTATTAGCCTCCTCGTTATTACATTAACTATTTTTAGTAAATACTTGCTATAATTATTCCTTTTGACATCATCATTTTGTGTTGTGCATTGCTTTGGGCTTGAGAGCCTGTTTATTTCTTTGAACCATGTTTGCACGCTCACGTTGTGGGACAGGTGCTGCTCAGGGTGTGCGACAGTGTATGTTACTGTGAGTCCTCCATCTGACGCTGTCACTTGAAGACAACAAGCTGTTCATACGTCATGAAGCTGATGGCATCTATCTATTTTTTCCACTGGAGCTCTTCAAACGAATGAGAAGCTTTTTTTTTATCAACACTGGCCATTTCTCAGGAGCAATTAGCTACTAAATACCTTCAACACGTCTGTTGGCAACTTGGCAGTAATTACATTCCTTTCTAGAGCCAGAGCGATCGTGTATCTATATGATTACTGACTCCGGTAGCGGTAATGCATCCATGCCAAGAGGAGGAGCTACACTACAGTAGTTTATGCACAAGTAGCATTTAGCAGTAAACATAATGCAACGCAGGCAAAGTCAAGTGGAAGGGGATCGTCGTTATGCACAATTTCACAAAAGGTGCCTTTGAAAGCGCTGGAGTTCCCTGCGCTGCTTTCACAGCAGTGACAAGGTGACGGCGCTGGTAGACAGACTCTTTTCAGGCCTAACTGCCACTCACCAAGTGTCACTAAAAGGTAGGCTCTCTCTTAAGTGCGCTCTCGGGGCAAGAGGGTGAGATAATTGCCTAAAGTATCTCAATCATGTATTTTGGTGGCTGTGCAGAGTAGCACTGTGGGCTAACATTCATCAAATGTAATCATCCAGGCTGGTGTCAGACGGAGGGTCAGCGCTTATCCAATCACGCACTTACATGCAAATGAGTTTGTCCATCGGCGGCCGCGACTTGTATAATTTTGTGCTTTTATGCAAATCATGTTCGCATGAAATTCATAAGTTGAATGAACCTCCTGGTTCAGCAGACATCGGACAATCGCGGCGTCCAGAGGTTGGGACGCGTGCAGTAATTACAGCGTGCGTGTTTTCTGATGACACAGAGCGGCTGAAGCAATAGGCTCCGCAGCGAATCCAATGCGCTCCCTAATCTGCTGCAGAGGCCACTTAAAGAGTGGGAATTAAATATATGGAAATGAAAGTATTGGGGGCATAATAGCTTGGTACCACTTTAACAATCTGCTAATTGCAGCTGTGCGTTCTGGGACGGAGCATCGCGCGTCCTGCAGGACTGTCCAACGCGCCCTCAATGCAACGTCTGTCTCTTTCCCTC
This sequence comes from Betta splendens, assembly GCF_900634795.4. Lineage (NCBI taxonomy): Eukaryota > Metazoa > Chordata > Actinopteri > Anabantiformes > Osphronemidae > Betta > Betta splendens. Next base: position 3,368,326 of record NC_040894.2, on the reverse strand, counting down.
AATGTCTTTTCCATTCGCTTTCCACACAGAGCGCCGTGGAATTGATTACACAAAACCGCAGGTCAGAACAGTCCTCGGAATTAATGGGAGGGAAACAGACCCTCTACCCAAATAAATAATGAGGGACCTGGCTCCATTAGGACGGCAGATACTGTAGATCATGTTTGCTGAGTCTGGTATAATTCAAAGTGTGCGTTTTGTAATGAAGGTGCATTTGCCAGATTCTGAGTGGATGGGCCTTTTCTCTGCAGATGTTGTCCTCATGTTTGCATGGAATTCTCATTTAACTGGTGACTCTTTTCTGTTTGTGTCTGTACGTCAGTCTGTCCATGCTGCGCCTCATTCTTCACCCAGTGGCAACTGGGATCGGCTCCAGCGCCTTCACGGCCCCACACACACAAGTATAAGCAGTTTGAATAATGTATTAATGGAGCTTTTAAATCCCACTTCAATAACTATTTATTTATGCCCTAAATGATCTCGCATCAGAGCATTTCAACTCTAGATGCTCCAAAATAAAAGGTCTCTATCGTCCGTGATTCTTCCACTGTACCCAGAGCACTGGGACACACGTAAATTGGATTCAGTAGAGAATTCCATCAGGGACCAGACATGTCCTCAAGCCGTCAGCGCCGGTATCATAATGTACAAAAGACATCCAGCATGTTTCTGCCAGAACAATCACAACTTCAAAGGCCCCCACCCTCAACGTCTGCTGTGAAAAATCATTCTCAGGCAAACCTCAAGGTCGCGTCTGTCGACTTCCTCTCAGGTGCTTTCAGGTTCCCTTCAAAACCAAGCTGGTAGAAGCGGGGCGTTTTCTTTTCCCAGCATGCCATGGGAACACTGGTCACTGATCACTGGTTCTCTCCCATAAGACAGGGAGAAACATATGGAACCTCTAAGCAGCCATTGAAGACCAGGGTGAACCGTCAGTAGTAGTTTGAGTTTAGTTACTGTCTTCCTGCCTGTCTGTCTGTTTTTATGTCTCATGCTCTGTCTGCCTGTCTGTCTGCCTGTCTCGTGCTTTGTCTGTCTGCCTGTTTGTCTTCCTGTCTGTCTTTCTGTCTCATGCTTTGTCTGTCTGCCTGTTTGTCTTCCTGCCTGTCTGTCTATCTGTCTGTCTTTCTGTCTCATGCTTTGTCTGTCTGTCTGTTTTTATGTCTCACGCTCTGTCTGCCTGTCTGTCTGTCTGTCTGTCTGTCTTTCTGTCTGTCTGTCCCATGCTCTGCCTGCCTGTCTGTCTGTCTGTATGTCTGTCTTTCTGTCTGTCTGTCTGTCTGTCTTTCTGTCTGTCTGTCTCATGCTCTGCCTGCCTGTCTGTCTTCCTGTCTGTCCACCTGTCTGCCTGTCTCTACTTCTCTCTCTGTTTTATTCATGTGAATCTACTGCAGCTCATGCTTCATCCGTGCTGCTTGTGTGCGTTGTGGCCTCTCCAGATGCGCTGCTGCCTGTCAAAGCGCTCCCTCATCTGATGATCCATGAGTGTGTGAAGTAACGGTGAAAGCCAGCGCACGGACTGGAAATATCGCCTGGTAATAGCAGATTCCCACTTCCAGAGCTTGTGACCTTGCAATTTATGGAGCGTCCAGCGATGGAGATGCATGTGTGCAACCTCCAGGTGAGACAGAGATTATATAGTGTATGATGGCTCCGACTGATGTTTTTGTCGGCTGAGAAAACAACCAGAGGGTGGAAGCGCATGAGTGATTCCCTCCCCCACTGCTGAGGTGCCTTTGAGAAACGCTTGTAACTCAGACGTGCCCCAGTCGAGTGCCTCAGATGCAAATGACAGGAAAGTTGCGCCCAGCGGCGAATAAAACAAAGCCGTCCCAGGAGGGAGACGGAGAGTTTCCTCCCTCTGTGAATTAGAGCTCGAACTTTTTTTCGTTTGATAAATGTGTTAAAAACCAAACAAACATCGTGTTCGTGTTAAAATGAATCATCATCCTTTCACAGCTTAATCACTTTGGTACAGAAAAGCAAATTCATGCTGCAGTTTATGCAACTTTCTGCTCAGAACTGGTGTGAGCACTTCTAGAAGAGTCACCATCATCATCACACACACACACACACACACACACACACGGACGGGTTCAGTGACCCGCGGGTCCTGGATCGACAGCAGAACCAGACGCGATCCACAGCTACAGCATCAGGTTCCCCTCGTGTATTTATCCTTTCTCACCATCGATGGAGGAACTGGCCGTGACTTGGTGCCACTCTGACATTGGAGAATAAGTTGAAGTGAACCTGTTGAGTTGCAGCGAGTTAACTTTAGAGGTCAGGAGCCGGAGAGTTCAAAACGGATGAAGCTATTGTAGCTTGTTACGCCATTGTTACACCATTCTCTGTGATTTAACCTCCTGTCCGAGTGGAAGAGGCTGCACGAGAGACGGGCCCTGATGAATGTAAGGCAGGAGTCTGCTTTTGAATATGCTTTAGGAGTCGTTTGCTATCGAGGGAACATGCTGTGAATCTGTTAGCAAACCCGCGCTTCCATCGGATTATTCACCCTGTTCTGGTGGTGAGCGAAAAGCTAAACAAATATTAACAGATAGGTGGAGAACGAAGCAGAGACTTCAGGAGCGTGTGGTTAAACTGGCGCGTAAAGTATTTCGCTAGGCTTTGATGTGGTTTAGTGGAAGTCACAACCACAGACTGAACCAAAGTTACAGACTGAACCACTGTAACAGCCAATGACGTCATCAGATAAAGTGTAATTGAATTTTCCCAAGCGTGATGAAATGAAGCACGTGCGCTGCAAAAATGTGTGAATCCCAAAGTTGTCCTTGACTAAATTTAAAAATCCCTCATAAAGTATTAAGGCTTTTGGCGCCCGGCCTCCCATAAATAAAGTCGTACTGAGATGCATTCATCACACCGTAACCAAGTTGATCGCAGGAAGTCCTCCACTCAGCATGAACGCACAGAGTCATCACTTCAGTTGGCGGCTCGATGCCGTATATGAGAGGCATCCATTCACATTAGCAGCCCACCCCCACATCACTCTCTCTCCATGCTGATAAAGCCTGTGTGTGTGTGTGTGTGTGTGTGTGTGTGTGTGTGTGTGTGTGTGTGTGTGTGTGTGTGTCTCTCTCGAAGGCCAGAGCAGGAGGAGCTGAGACGTCTACGGATCGACAGCGGAGGCTGCGACTGCTTATTCTGGGCTGCTGGTCTGTTCACCTACGCGTCCAACAATCCAACACTGAGCTATAAGTGAAGCCGCTGCGCAGCCGCTGCTCTGTGACGAGCGGCCGCGTTTTACAGGGTGTCAGGCTTCTCATATTTTGAGGGAGCTCGAAGTGGAAGCTGATCAAAATGCCGGTACTGTTGGATACCTCTGCAGAGCTGTTCCGAGCACGTCTGCCTGATAGCGGACCCTGGGGCAGACCCAGAACACGCTGCAGGGATTACATATCCCATCTGTCCTGGAGACGCCTCCGGATCCCCCAGGACGGGCTGCGGCGCTCAGGTGGAGGCGAGAGCAGCTGCTGCGAGCACAGCTTGATTCAGCGGCACCAGATGCATGAATGGAGCCGTTGAACGGGTGTCTGATGTTTGCTGGACAAGTAAAGTTGAAAACCACGTGTTAAAGGTCACTTTCATTCAGGGTCCGATGGCTTGTGAAGAATTGTTTTTGACAAGATGATGCAGGAAACGCACAACCTCTGCTCCCTTTGTTGTGGTTTCAGCCTCGTGTAGATGGAGGGTGATAGTGTGGATCAAACTCGGGTCAATAGATAAAAATAATCTGAATCAAAACCAGAGTTTAGCAGGAATGAAAGCTGATTTTCATTCTGTTGTATGTGTAGGTGCAAAAATGTCTGAATGTAGTAAAATAATAGATTTCAGAAAATCCTTTTCTCAAGCCTAAAACAACTTTTATCTTTTGGCATTTGTGCAGAAACAGCTCGCAGCCCCACTCATCCTTTTTTGAACAGACCTTTACAGGTTTATTTCACAAGGCAAAATGTTTGGTCCGTCAGAGTATTTATGTTATGCATCTTTATTGTAGGAGCAGCTGACGGCCACCAGGCGCTCTGTGTACAGAGACCCGTTTCAGTGCCTCACTGTGAGTCTGTCAACGGCTGAGAGACATCATGCAGCATGAAGCTAAATGTGCAGACGGACAGAGAGGTGGGAGCACAAAGGACCAGCTGGGGAGGGGCTCACTCCTCAGGCCTCTTCAGAGGAAAAATAGCTGGAGGCCAAGCAACTAAAGAGAAACACGAAAGTAAAGACGCGGTATTAAAAGGCAATCGTGCTGTAACAGGCTTCACAGGAGCGAAAGCCAAATCAGAGCAAACCTCGGGTGTTTCAGCAAGAAAATGGCAAAGAGGCGCCAGATCCCGAGAAGCCTGGAGCAGTGAAGGCAGCACAGACCAAACAGAGATCCACACACGAGTGAAGTGGGTTAATAAAAGAGTGGATGAGCTGTGGAAACGGGAGCAGTGTGGAAGGAATGCGCCGACGGCTCCGACTCCGACTCCGGCTCCGGAACCGTGCACTCCAGGAAATCAGCCGCGGACCAGTCAACGACGCTTCATGGGAAACGGAGGGCACGACACCTCCACGCCTCAAACGCTCCAGAGGAAACCAAAACACATGTGAAGCGCTCACAGCAGCAGAAACAGAGCAGAACAAACGAAGCCCACCGCCTCGGAACCCGACGCCCACTTCCAGGTTTCCATCCAAAACACGCTTTGGTTTTGCCAGTGATCTAAACCTAAACAGGTCTGTGTGTTTTACCAGCTTCTTCTTATCTGATTTATTTGCTCTCTCTCTTTTAGCTTCAGAGTGTTTGGACTGGTTGTGTACTGATCCATCTCTTCAGAGGTCCAGAGGAGGCGCTTCTGCGGATGTTAATGGCGTCTGAGGACAGAATCTAAACGACGCTTCTTCTGAGGTGTTGCTCAGAATCAGAGAAGTGAGATCTAAAAAGGCTCGTGTCCTTTGTTTCCCCTCACACGAATCCACTGCGACGCAGCGTCCAGAAGAGCGAGCGTCGCTCTTTAACAAGAACACGTCGTTAGATCACAGTTTAATTATATTATTGGTTTGTTACAACAGCCTGACGTGCGACATCCCACCACGTACGCACAAATGGAGCCTCTGCTCTCCAGAAATCAGAGCGATTGGATTCTCCTCCTCAGGTTGGACTGAAGCTCTGCTTGTCTCCACTGTGACAGACACGCATCAATTACCAAACCCTCCAAAGCTCTGACCGAGTTCATCTCTGCGAAAACAGCGCGTCTCTGGGCTTCATGTGTGACTAACACACACACACACACACACACACACACACACACACACACACACACACACACACACACACCTGTCCACTGACCACAATCACACAGGTTCACCAGCAAATCCTTATCTCCCCAAAGCTAATAAAGGCTCGTGTGGCTCGGAGGCGGTTCCAGAGGCCGCATGTGGACGAGCAGGTAGACACTCAGACAGACACCTCATTCAGACAGACACCTCATTCAGACAGACACCTCATTCAGGCAGACACACTATTACTTCTGCAAACAAATAATCAGACCCTTGTGTGGAACAGCGCTGAATAGTAAACAGCTAGATGGGACGGGATGATAGTGGACACTCTATAAATCATCCTCACTATGAGACAGAAAACACAGAGTCATTAGCCACAAGCTCTTTAAATCCGGCTCAGCCCAAACACAAGGTCCGATCTGATCCTAACTCATTCTTTCTGTTCGTCACAGTCTGAACTCGCACAGAAAACAAGTGATATTGTTCTTTTTTTTGTTTTCTGCTAATGGTTCTTCTCACACATCAAAGATTATGGGGATTCTACTGCAGTACATTTGTCAGGTTCTTTGTGTTTTCCCAGACCACCTGATGATGAAGATGCTTCGGCATCTTCGTCGCTGCTGAAGTGGATGGAGGCACCTTTAGCGGCTCCTCTGATGGAGCAGCAGGTGGAGGAACCCAGAACCGTGGAACGCTCCGCTGTGTGCATTTCCAGCCAGTCTTTTAAAGCTGCTCATTGTGAGGTCAGTCATGTTTGTGTAGGCGTTGTGTAGTGCTGCTTTATGCCTGCTGCCTCTTGGCATGTTCAGCACAACAGCGTCCACAAACCCGTGAGTTCACAACTCTGATATAATCTGATTTGTTCACTTTGAGCTTTGAATAAAAGGAAACGGATTAAAGCAACATTTCAGTCCATGAGGCTCAAGGTTCTGATCAATGATAGAGTTTTACTGATATTTTACATACGGGCGCGTATGTTGTTTACTAGATTAAACAAAATGAATCTCCATCATCAAGTGGAAAATGTGGGAGCGACTGCTTTATATTCCTGATAACTCCACAGTGGGAGATATTGTGCTATAACTATAGACAAAGTCTGGGTGTTTAAGTGAGCAGTCTGATCCATAATCTGCTTTCTAATGAGAGCCATTTTTCATCGGCGAGCGGCTGCTGTGAGTGTGTGTGTGGTGGGTGGGTCCCACAGTATATGTGTGCTTTAATGGACAGGGAGCTTCACAGCCACTTAGGAGTGAAATGGTGATGACAGTATGCTCCAGCGCGCGCTGAGCACCCCGCACTGACGGACGGATTACTAATGTGGCGCAGTAACAAAGTGGAGTCTACTGTATCTCATCCGTTGTAGCGCACTTCACCAACATGTGTGTCCGTGTGTCGGAGGAGGAGGTTTTGCGTGACCTTTATTTGTGCCTTGTCCTGTGGCGTTAATAAGAAATGATCCCTCCTCCATTATACATAAAACCTCTCATCTTTTTATGGACCATCGCGATATATCACATGCTCTCATCGCCGCCGACCGTCGGTGGTTTCGCTAATTTCCTCTGGAGCTGCTACATTAGAGCCTCTGGCGTTCTTAATGGACACCAAGACTTCATTTCCACGTACAAATGAAGAGCCGCTGACGTGGCGCCCTAGGACCGCATCAACACTGTGGAATGAAACGACGCCGTTATGACCATATGCTCGGCCAAGCGGTGGATCGCTGTGTGCGACTCCAATGAGGCGCGGGGGATCAGGGATTCATCCAAAATAGTTCAACAAGGGAGGAGTCTGAACATTCTCCCGGACAGAACAACATTAGAACCTTCTTTGTGAGGCTCTGATGAACAGCCGTGCTTCCGTCTGAACAGCGCCACGCTCCCGCGGCCCTTCGTGTGATTAGGCAGCCAATCAGCACGCGGAGTGGAGGTTCTCTGCGTCGTCCTCGCTCGCAGCCGATCTGGACGGGCGCGCGGCGCGGCCATTAAGGCGCCGGTGGGCCGAGGGCTGAAGAGGCTCTCCAGCTGCAGTCTCTGTCATTACGGCGGCCGCCGACAACTTATTCCAACACAACAGGGAAGAGCATCAGCATTATATCAACTGTGCCCACCGCCGCAGAGAGGATGGAGTGTTAGGAGACCTGGAGGAGGAGGAGAGGGGCTGACGGGGGGGGGGCGGTCGAGGCTTGTTGCTGGTGATCCACTGTTCCCTCGCTCTTTTTTCTGCCGTTCTCCTCCTCCCTTTGTCTCGCTCCAACTCTGCAGTTCCCTCAAATCCTCCAGGGGCTCGGGATTATGGGAATGTGTGCTGTGTAGCTGCTCTAAGCTTCCAGGGGAGAAGGTCAAGGGGAGACTAGACAAACAAGAAAGTCTGTCTTCCTCCCGTACGACTCGCTCAACGCAATTTATTCTCCCGGTTTGCGTCTGATTCGCTTGCTTTAACCTACAGTACAGACGGCGACTGAGTCCGCTTCCATTCAGAAATGTAACATTCGAACACCCACGGCTTCCATCGCTCTCATTCACATCGCTGTTGTTTCTCCCTCGTTTCTGCTCTTTCTGTGGCTGTTTAATCGCTTCCTATTAATTACTGTGCTCCCGTTTGTTTCATGTGAGTATACGATAAAAAAACATGTGCTTTAACGTCACAACTGCTACAATGTAAACAGCGCAGCTTGAAGTTATTACAGTAGCTGTTACCGTGGTGACCTTCTTTTTTTGTCTGGCATCTAATAAATATAAGCTTTGGCAAAGCAGCGACTGTAACAGTATTAGTGGCAGGAGTCTTACTGTAAATTTGCTGTAGCAGTCGTAGCCACAGAAGCAGCATCACCGTCACAGTCGTCCTAGTAACAGAGGCGCTAGCAGGACGCATTCATCACTTTGTTCCCCAGCTGCTTCCGTCCTCCGTCCCTTCTCTCAATCTGAATAATGCAGGGCTGAGGTGTGCGGTGGCGGCCTCCCCTGTGGAGCTGAGTCCAGGGTAGCAGCTGTCCCTATCAAGGCTCTCCTCAGAGCTGTCACGGCCTGTCTGCTCCTCAGCTAATCACTTCCTACAGGACTGCAGCATGGGACCGCCGCTAATGCCGGCGCTCGTAGCGCTAGCGCGATGCAGCTTCACGCGGGCGTGTGTGCGTGCGTGTTTGTTCAGTGCAGATGTGTTAGCTAGCAGCTCAGTGGGAGCGCAAACGCCTCGAATCGAGCAAAATGGGTTATTAACACACACGCTATGACAATTACCACAAAGTTCCCACCTAGCAAAACACATTTGTCGTGCGGAGTTAAGCGTGTGTGTGTTAACATGCTAATGGAACAGTGTGCGGCACAAACGGTCACGTCACAAAGAGGCCGCTGACTCTGACACGCATTCATTCCAGCTGAGGTAAAAAAATGAAGCCGGGGGAAACATGTACCAGCCACAAAATGTGATTTTCCAGTCGTCTCTGCAGAAAAGTTCCCTTTTTCTGCCACGCAGATGCTTTTGATGCTTCTGCTGCAGTGCTCCGTCGGGCCCTGCAGTGAATGCTACTGAACCCACTGTCAACACAGATGATTAATTATCAGTCACTCCAGCCATGCAGCAAATTGGTAAATACATTTGCCTTCTGGGGTTTTCTGGGGCCGGACAGAATTAGAATACGGGCGAACAGAGAGGGAGACCGATAGGTGCGATCGGAGGAGTGTGGAATCCAGGGCAAACGATAACAAGCGAGAGGACTGAAGGAGATAAAGGAGGTACAGGCTTCCGGCGAGAAAAACACGGAGCTCGTGAGTGGAAGATGGTGAAGTTGTGTCAGTCAAGCGAGGAATGAATCACTCGTCTTCATAAACATACCTGAGAAAGTTGGGCAGATTTCCTGAAAACACACATGTAGTGTAAGTGTATCCGCCAATATTATAAACTGATGTCTCATTGCGTCTATCTGCCCCCACGCCTTCAAGACGACTCCGTGGGCCGTAAACTCCGTCGTGAGCTTAAACGACGTGGGATAAATAAGAGAGAGAGAGACGCGGTGTCAGTGTAATGTCAGCGGCAGAGGAGACGCTGGGATGTAGAACGACGCGGCCGACGACGAGCATAAACAAACAGACAGACAGACGGGGGGCGAGGGGGGGGGTGAGACGGGGGGGTGAGACAGCGCGCTGAGGCGTGTAAATGCAACTGGTGCTCGGCCCGGCGGTGCAGGGAGCGAAACGAAGCTGGGACCGGGAGGCGGGGGGGGGGGGTGACTCCAGCGAAATGAGCAGACGTGAAAAAGGGAGACGCTGGAAGATGCCCAGGGGGGAGGATGGGGGGGAGCGGCGCGAGGAGCCTGCCAAAACTGTGAGAGGCAGATAAACAAGAGGCTGAGTGACTGCGTCTAATCCACTGGCGACTGCGGCGTTTAACACACTCCCCACGCGCGTCTCTGCGCGCTCACCTGTGCACGCTGGCTTTTGTGCGCAGGTGATTGCCACATTAATGTGCACGCCGTCGCCTGTGTGCGAGTCTGCTGCACCGCGCTGAGTTGGAGGCTCCGCGCTGAGGAGCGTGTTGCTTTTGTGTGTTGCTTTTGTGTGTTGCTTTTGCTGAACAATAGTCAACAAAGCCGGAAAAGCAGCTGCTGTTTGTCAGTAAACAAGCGTGTGCGTGTGTGTGCGAGTGTGTGCGAGTGTGTGTGTGTCTGTGTGTGTGTGTGTGTGTGTGTGTGTGTGTGTGTGTGTGTGTGTGTGTGTGTGCCACCACTTGATTTGGCTTGTTTGCACTTGTGAGGATCACGGGAGCCGAGGGTCCTTCAGTCATCGTAGCTGCCGTTAATGCAGCTCACTGAGTCTGAGCCCAGAGCGTCGTTTTGTGTTTTTTTTTTTTTTTTTGTTCGTTTGTTTGTTTGTTGGCTCCACAACCATGTGACCGTTTGACTCATGATTTATGAATGTGGAGGTGTGTGTTTTTTCCCTGAGGCTCATCTCGATCCGTGTCATCACAAGAGAATCTGGGAACAAAACTGAGGTTTTGCCAAACATCTGGACGACTGTTGAACAAAACACCTTCCACTTCCACCGTCTCATTCACAACTGTACAAGTTCACAATTAATTGCTTCACATTTAGAATGTAGACATTTCACAGTAGCAACTGAAAATCCTACAAAGAAAGACAAATAGAACATTGACGCCTGTAAGACTGGAGGCCAGTGTCTTGACTTGGGTGAAATCCGTTCATGCTCCACTGTGACCGTGGGACTCGCATACAGCGTCTACTGTGGTGTGGGCATTATTAGTGGATGTCCTGGAAGCTGCCTCGGCACAAAGATCCCAGCGCTGTTGGCAGCTTCTCCACTGTTATTTGTAGCCACACTCAGCACACTGTGCAGAGTTATGTAACAAGACTTGCTTTAATCTTTTGGGATTTAAACTTAGAAAATCAAAGCACTGATTTTCACATATGGTGAAGTGGTTTATGCTGCAGTCTGGGGCCAGAACAGGGTCCAGGAGGTTCTAATGAACTCAGAAATGGAAGCTATAGAAATATAGTCACAATTACACTGAGCAGAAATGTTGAATTAGTCTGACACCTCGTTGTGTGTGTCTCCATTTACTGTAGCGTTCAAAAACATCCAAGTATGAGGGTCGTAAAAATAAAGTGACACAGTCTGTTTTATGACAGCTATGAACGCGATACGTGATAAATAAAACACTATCAGATCAGAGCATATATTATTGCACCATCAAATCTTGCAAGAGCTGGCGTAAAAGTGGCGATAAGCTCCTCTCTGCCAGATCCTCAGCAGATACTGCGGGCCGCGGACGGCGGAGGCGCAGAAACGGGCCAAAGCCGGGAGGAAACGCAAGAAGGTGAAAGGGTGGAGTGGGTGGAGTAGAAAATTGCACGTTGATGGGAAATGCCAAGCTCCGACGACTCCGCGCTCTGAAGATTGGCTCCTCTCAGATTGCAGGGGAAATATTAAAATCTGGTTAAATCGCACGAAACGTGAAGCGCGAATGCTGCAACACGCTGTAACAGGTCTGAAGCCACGAATCAAAGCACGGCTGGTCAGTTAGGAAGTGGCTGGGGGACGTGACGGCACCGTTGAAGCTCGTTACCGGCGGGATTCTGGAAGATTCTGAATGAACCCACCGTGGATTTCTGACTTGTCTCAAGCGGAACGCGTTATAGACGCGTGCTTCCTGCCCACGCGCGCACACGGAACACGTGTCGCCCTTTGCCCTCGCGTCTCCGCCACCGGGCGCCCCACGCGCCGCACCGCTAAAGCGAGTGCGCCTTCTAGTGGCGCGCGCGCACACGGACCTTAAGGGAAAGACGTTGCACTTACGGTAGAAGACGTACTCCGTGTAGCTGGACCACACTTTGTCCTCGGTGTGCTGGTTGACGAACGAGGCCGTGACGGACGAGTTGCAGGCCACCATCTGGAAGCCGCACTCCGACAGCATGTCGAACGCGCGCTCCAGGTGCTTGAACTTGAGGTAGAACCGGGACGTGTAGCGATCCGGGGTCCGGTCCGGGTCCCGGCTCTCGTTCAGGGTCTCCCCGAAAACCTCTTTGGCCAAGGCCACGCGTCCGCAGATCAGGATCCGCGGCACCCTCCGGAACTTGGCGTCGGTCTGGCTCTCGCGGCCCATGGTGCACGAGCCCCGGTACCCCACGGTGATGAAGCCGCTCTTCCGGTCCGCGGGCACGAGCGAGGGCGGCGGGCACTGCCGGTGGTCGCTGCCCTGCGAGCCGTCCTCGTAGTCGCTGTGGAAGTAGTCGTCCGGGCTGTGCTTGACGTCCTCGGGGGTCAGGAGCTTCACCAGGTCGGGCAGCTGGAAGTACTCCGCCTCCTTCTTCAGCCGCCCTTTCTCCGGGAAGTGGTCCGGGAGCACGACCTGCTTGTCTCGGAGGTAGTCCAACACATACCGGAATAGAAAGCCGTCCCGGTCGATGAAGTACCGGCCCTTGGGGTCTCTCGCCAAGTCATTCGACGCGTCCTTTTTGGAGGAGAATATTTTACCGAGTAATGAATTCGGGGTGCCCACTAGCGTGGAGTGACGCGTGTAATAAACCTGCCCCCCCACGTTCAACTCAACCACATCTGGGAAACTGTTCTGAACGGACGCCTGCTCTTTGGGATTAGTCCTACAGTTTCCGCTCAGCGCCATCGTCCACGAGCAGCTGCACGCGCGCTACACGCCTATTTCTGTGGCAAGTTTAAAAAAAAGGAAAAACAAAAGGATCGATCGCTGTCAGAAGTTGCCTACGCGGTGCCCTCGGAAATTCTGCGTCGCGAGGCCTCTAACTCCATCTCACAGTGGTCTGAATAAGCATTTTTCATCGGTCTTTGCCCATTATCACCTACCAGTCTCTTCCAGTTGACGAAAATGGGGACGGAGGTGACAGTCCGGGGAGTCCCTGACTTCCAAATAGGAAAAAGAATCAGTGCTGCAGCAGGAGAGACGCGCGTCCGGGCGCATCCACGGTTTGCATCAGCGGCTGCAGGACTCCCATCGCTGCTGGGAAAAGAGCATCGCGGGCGGAGACGTTAGAGGCTGGAAGAAGCCATTTGCGTCACATGAGGAGAGAAACCTGAACTTCTCTCACTTTTTTCTCCTGCGCGTAATGTTCAACAAATAAGAACTTTCCACATAAACGCCCAATGCCAAAACGGAAAACGACAGCGGAGCTGGTTAAAGGAGAAAGTCCAATAAGTTGTTGGAGGACGTAATCCGATCAGGAGAAGGTGCTGGTGCGTGGCCGCCACTTTTGAGTCCTCATTTGTCCAAAAGCAGCGGATTCCACGGGACGTGCGGACGGACGCGAGGCGGCGACCGCGTCTCAGTGGCGAGAAACTTCCAAGAGATTACGCACGCGGACCTCGGGAGCCCTGGAACGGTTTCCCCGTAGCCTGCCACTACAAACACGTCGCTCCACACCGAAATAAACTAAGCGCGATTCTCGGAAAACATTTCCGACGTTTTGTCCTCGAGACGTGTTGCTTTCACTGACTGCTCGTCCACTTTCTTGTCCGTCCGGCAGCGCAACGCACAGACCGGCTGCTGCTGGCTGCTTGTAGCGGGAGCTGTCCGCGGTGCTGAAACGAGCATCTCCTCCCCCACTTTCCTCACCCTTCCACCCTCCCCTCCCCTACAGAGCTGGGTGGTGTCTTCGCGGCTGCCCCCTTCCCGTCACACACAAACACACGCACACACACACACGCGCGGCGGCGCGCGCACGCACATGCACGCGCATGGCGATTCCACGCTGCTGTGCAGGGGTAAAACCGATACATGGTGTAAAAACGGACACATCAAGTTGTAACTGTGGCCTCTCATTTATAATATAAGGCGACATCAACAACTACCTTATTTAATATCTGTTTGAGGAAGTTTGAGCCTCTCGCAGCATTCGTCTTTGTACCATTATTATACAGTAAGAAGCTAATGGTGAAATTTGACCCCAGCTTGAATCAGCGTGGGTGACGTTTTGATGGGAAATGTAAATATATAGGCTAATATGATTCTTTCGCATTGTTCTCAACATGATCCTGTTCAGCGTTTTCATTTTTGACCCCGTTTTCACGCATTTCATTGCCATTTGTACCCGAGACCCAGATAAATGGCTGATGCTGCCGCTGAGTTGTAGCATAATGTGGGCTTTCTGCCTTGCGTTTGAAGTGAGCAACAGCGCCCCCGTCTGTGCGGACGGCGACACGCACGTGATTTCCTCCTGTGTGTTATGGTCAGATGCTCACATGGACGACTAACATTCACCGTACGCCCCATTTATTCTTCACAGGCCTCGTGGTTTTATCCCCCATTCTGTTTTGCACAGAACAACTGAACAATGTGGATTTATTTTCCTCCTGCAAACCACAAATGTAAATATAAATATAATATAGAGTCAATTATAAATGCATTATATAAATGTATGTTTGACACAGATTAGTGTGAATTTGCACACGTGCTTATTTTCCTCTGGCTTTTATGTTTCCACTTTCACTAAACTTGCCTCAAGCTTAACTGCGCTTCCACTATTTCTATGTCTAAATGTGTTTTTCCTCTCATGTAATTATGGCCCTGCTTTTTCTAAATTACATCATGTCCTGTTTGCAAGTGCTGACTAGTCTGGTAATGGTTATTTTATTATGCTACACGGATCAGAAGGGTTTATTCCTTGTGCATAAAGGTTTCTCCGTTGTTTTTCATTTTTACGGGGGCATTAGCGTCTGCGCAGCGTCTCGAGTAGTCGTGTCTGTACGTGGCCTGAATTACCAATAACTCTTCCCTCGTCCCACATTTGTACTGCAACACTGAGTCCAAACATGTTTTAAATGTGCATATGATGAAACTGGAGAAATAACAAAACAAGAGTCACTTTGAAATGCAAACACATTTCCCAGAATCCCCTGACTGTTTAGTTTGTTGTTACTGGATTTGTTCCCAAATGGTTGTTGGTATTTTTGAAAAGTATAGGATAAACATATGAAAAGAAAAGACGTCTACTCTCCATCAGCACAGAATTTATTGTACAAAAAGGATCATTGTGTAATTTTTGGACACATTAGGAAACATTAGTGAACTACTGCTTATGGACAGTTCGCAGAGCACATTGAATATAGTCTTGATTGTCAAGTATATAAAAAGTCCTATGATTCAGTCAGAGTTGAAACCAAACAACCTGAATACAAGTGTGCGTGAGCAGCGCGGATGTGAACCTAGTCAGGACCCGAGCAGTCACGTAGAAGTGGCATCGAACCCTCCACCACCGCCGCTGCTGCTCTGCCTTTCCAGAGCAGACCGTCCACCGCCCGCTGCTGGTGCAAACGTAGTTCATTTCAAGCTCACGTCCTCCGTCCCCAGTGAGCGTTTGGGTTTGTGGCGTAAAAGCTTCAAAAACACGCGTCAGGACCCGTCACGGCAGCGAGCGGCGCGTTCCTCCGCGCTCTCTGTTCCGCTGCGACATCAGAACGGAGATCAAGGACCTCGCTGGAGTGAAGATTCCACAACGCTTCAGTGACTCGAATAAAGCCTGTGGTTTCTTTGATATTTTGCTGCTTTTTAATTTTGAAAACGTTACTTTGGACACGATATCCGAAAGAATTTTAAGTTGCAATCTGCAAATCCTCACCTCTTGACAGATCGACTCGCAGCGCAGTCATTTTCATTCTGTTCGGTGCAGGCTGGTCACAGATGGCTGAAATAAACACCACACTACTTCCACTTCAGTCCTTTATTACAGCCACGCTGAACGATGCCGGGCCTTAGATGGGAAATCTGCAAGTACAGCAAGCGTTCAATGCATAAATTTAGTGGGCTCAGGGAGGATGAGTCTTTACAAAATGAAATTCTCGGCGTGCTTCAGCCGTACTTCAGACGTGGACCATTATGAAGAGTCATTTGAAGGCGCTCTGTTTCAGCTGAACGCTGGATCTGGATCCAGCGAGAAACTAACGGGTGCAGGAGACGGAGGGAGGACGAGGTGTCTGTCAGGTGGAACAAGCGGCTTTAGGAGTGATTATAGATGTCACACAAAGGACAGTGCTGATGGCGCCGTGCCCGTTTATTTAGAACTCATCAGCGCTGCCAATAATGAGCCGTCAACCGCTGTGAGTCACTGCTAGATTAGATGCTCTGAAGGTAAACGGGGAGTGGAGGCTGAGAGGACAGTCTCTACCGAGCGAGAGGAAATCGTCTTAACGAGCTCTGTGACGTCATTCGTCGTCTTCTTCCTCATTTGTTGTTTGCTTATTTATGCTACACACAAAAATAGCTTTTAACCGCAGCACTTGCTTCATTATTGGATGTGTGTTTAAAAATCGAATAATCCTCCCCGTGTTTATTGCTTAAAACCCATGTTTCTGTGTTTGCGCTCTCCTTGTTGAGTGTGATGCTGCACATTCCAACCGCCGGTACGAACGGGATGAGTCACGCGTCTGTGCTTTGAGCTCACTTCAGACGTCTGCCGACGAACTGGTTATCGTTAAGGAGCGTCCTGTCTCTGCATTATTGATCTTCAAAGATGAACGCGGTGGAAATCCTCGTGGGGAATCAGCAACAGGTCCCAGTGCCCCAGATTTTTTGGATCCAAACGAAATATTTTTAGCAGACTCCTGACTTATACTTGCACCTGAATCCAACTCCAGAGTCAGTTCAGTTGAGGGAAGTAGATCCAAGCCTCCAATAAAAGTCACCTCTCACATGATAACGTCCGTCTTATGATGTATTCACATTTTCTGCTTCCCTCTGTGGCTCGTACGTGGACTAAACGCCAGCAGAGTGACAAATTAAGGACGTTTTTCTTCCAAATGCTGCAGCGCAAGACTCTCTTGGCTCCCGAGCAATAAAATTACAGCATCTTTGGATTTCTGCCTATTTCAGCAGGTCACGAAAATGAGTTTTCCGCGCTTTGTGTCGCTTTGCAGCTTTGCCCCTCAATCCCTCATCATCCACTCTGAACAGGCTGAGGCAGCTTTCCCTGCTAAACTGGGTCCACTGCTCTCCCTGGAGACAAGGCTATTTAACGGAAAGCCCACTAAACATTAAGGGCTTTGGCAGCTGAAGCAGAGCGGGGTGTTGAGGGACAGACAAGTGACTCCTGGAGCCGGGATAAGTAGAAGCCTCCAAGATGCCACAGAGAGCTGAGGAGTCTCAGCTTGTCGTCTGGCCAGTAACACGGCAGCGGAGCTGTCATCCCACTCACTAACACGGGACTCTGCAGGTGTCACCGGGACCGGTGGAGGCATCAGAGTAGAGGCTGTACCACTGGAGCCAGGCTGAAGCAGGGAGAGCGGAGCCAGAGCTATTTTGGATGCAGCCAGCTGAGTCTGGGAGTCGTTCTCATGTTTATACGTTAGCTCTAATTGTGGAGCTGGCAGCGACAAAGATGCACGGAGCCCTTTTATCACGTTTGGGCTCAGACCAAAGGGAAGCTGTGCCGCGTCCTCCTTCAGGATATACGATCTGCATATTTGCCCGGAACCAAATGCTTTTATGAGCATTAAACACAAGTATTTCTATTCCACGTCAGGTTTGGTTTCCGGAGTCGACCTTCTGTCCTCTTTGGGCACGTTTAAGTTGTTGTCACTTCATTCAGTGGTGCTGATGCTGGAGCTACGGCTCGCTAACGATGCAGCTAACGCTAGTGGCTACAGCTACGTTGCATCTGTGTGATAGTATTCATAGTAATAATTGTAATAGTAACAGAGACCTTTCACTTAATGTTCACGTTCTCTTTCACCCACTTGTGCCCAGAGAAAGAAAACGAATCCCAGAGTCAAACCAGCAGCTTTTATTTGCATCTTCCAGTCGCTGGCATTTTATTCCACTTGCGCCATGTGAGACTCAGCAAGCAGTTGGCCCGGATCAAGTTGTGGGTGTAGTGAAAGGATGGGAGGGGGCGGATCTGACAGCTCCACAGTGAAGGAAGAAATCACTGTTCATTTGTTAAGAATACAACATCCACTGAGTCAGACGGTGTGTAAATGTATTCTGACTCATGCTTCTGTCTGTTTTGCATTGGACACAGATGAGCCGTGATGAGCACGTACAGAGCCATCATTTAGTCTGATCCATGTCGGACCCGCTGCACATTGGAAGACGTCTGCACCGCGTCACTTCTGCTGTGTTTTCATTGTGCTGCTTTAAAAATAATCCCAAAAGACGATTCACGAGTTCCTGTGTTTTAACGTTTCTCCGTCCGGGCAGCGCGGCGCCGTCGGGCCTGAAGGGACCTCGACCCTGTTGATTTGGCAAGTCATGCAGATGAGATGTTGCTAAGCACCCACCAGTGTGAAGGCCACGTGGGAGCAGGGTGTGTGTGTGTGTGTGTGTGTGTGTGTGTGTGTGTGTGTGTGTGTGTGTGTGTGTGTGTGTGTGTGTGTGTGTGTGTGTGTGTGTGTGTGTGTGTGTGTGTGTGTTAGAGCACGTCTCTCCCTCCTCTGTCTCGCTCCCTTCGGTGGTTTCCCTGCATTACTGCCTGGCTCCTGGGATTAAAGGGTGGTTTCCACAGGTCCTTGAATGTGTGACAAATCACCCAAAGTCCTTTGAACCGTAACAATCTCTTTAAAATGATTGTATCCAATTTGCCTTTTTGACTAATACCAGCAAAAACTGTCAGATGGTTTTTCTGTATATACAGTAGTAAAGCTGCACATGATCCATTTCCCTCTAAATCTATTAGTCAAGATTCACAGACACACAGCAAAGTTAGGATGAATGGAACGTTCGAAGCGCTCGACACATGAAGTGAAAAATGAATAATTTCTGCCGTGGTGAGAAAGTGAATGTGACAGATGGTGAGTGGAGGATGTATAATTGAACGTGTGGTGGGTCTCGGTTCACTCCTGTCGCCAGTCATTTCATCAGGAATCCACACTGTCTGGTGGGGAGTCGCCCCCAACAAAACATCAGCAGCAACAGGACTCACTGCTTCCTACTGTCCAGTTTGATGTCCACATTTGTGTAAAAATTTCTATTCATCAACTCTCCATTGAGTAGTTGTAACAGTCCAACAGTGCGGTGGAACCGCGAGACGCGTGAATTCAGTAGAAGAGAAAGTGTCGTTTTTCCTCAACTGCAACCTTCGCAGGAAGAAGCGCAGCTAAGATCATACCTGTCCTCAAAGGGCTGTCAAGAAGCATTGTGGGAAATACGGGATGAAGAAGAAAATTGAGGTGACAGGTTGAGGGAATAGGCCCGCTGCCAAAACAAAGGAAATTGCCACACTTCGTCATCACTTCCAGAACTTCTGAAACGCTTTGAACGTCGTAAATTGGAGATATGAAACCATGGGAGAGGTTTCTGAGGCGCCGAGCGGCCGGACAGATGATTGGATAATGTACGTTAGCAATTCCACCCGAGTCCCAAAAGAAATCTATGCCTCTTAGTCTCGGACCAACTTTTACCCCTGCCATCAAATCATTTGTTTCAGCTGGATGGAAAAATGGCAGAAGAGGAGTGAAACGTCAGGCGGTGAGTGGAACCACACTGACTTAATCTTTCATGTGTCCTGCTCTGTATTATGTTTCTAGCAATGGCAGCTCTCATGCTCAGATTAACAAACACTCTCCTACTATAATGAATCTTTACATTATAAATTCTCCATGAAGACATCATTATTTCGACATCAAACCTCATGCAGATATAAATTCCAATTGATGTGTGCTCCACACATGTACGGCTTTAATGGAACGGGGCTTTAATTGAGAGGAGTTGATTGTGCATTCTGCAAACGCTGTGAGCGTTGGAGGAGGTATTGACTTTTGCCGACGGAACTCGAACCAATTATTGCACCGCTACAATAACACGTCTCGCATTGAGTAACTGCAACAAAAGTTAGGGGAAAGTGGAAAATGAAAGTTGGCAGCATGGCTCCGGGAAGAAGAAGCATGGCCATGCAACTGTTTGTAAGGTGAGATTCATTTTAGAGGCCTCTGAATGCGTGTTGACAGGTGGAACACTCGTGGGTCGGCTGCCGCGGTCCCTGAACGCAGCCGGAGGCGCGTGAGGAAGAGGATGGCGAAGGTCCACAGCGCGGATGCCAGGAAGCATCAGCGTCCAGTCCAGGTTTACCATTCAGAACCACAGGTTTACACGGGGTGACACTTCCTTAATGGTGCATGTGTTTGTAGGAGAGCGTCAACGTCACCCAGGGAACTGCTGTCATTTCTGCAATTCCCCATCAATTTGATCACAAATACAGTTTAAACATCGCGAGCATCGTCCGTAGATTCAACCGAAATGTGTTTTCCTGTTCATTATCGTTTTGTGAGGCGCTGCCACGTCTCGAGTGGGAGGAAGTCTCATTCTGGAGCAAACAAACTTGAGGCGTCTTCAGCTGCTGATTGTTATTTCTGTGCTCACTCACAAAGAGAAGAAAGCTGCTCCAGAGAAAGGGGCCACGCGAGCGCCACATGCCTGCTAATTCACGGCCTGTGCAACAGACACGTCAATGGAGTGCCAGCAAATTGAATTAGAGGCATTTAATCTTGAGTGTTCTGAGGAAATGTGCGCTTCCACTGCTACTGTAGATAAAAACAGCGGCTGCGCGTGTTTGGCGCCACGTTACGCAGAAGGATCTGCTACTGTATCTGCATAATTCATTCTTCTGAGGAACATTTAATAAGATAACTTGGGCATTTTCGCTTTCGTCTCAGTCCTTAACCCCGGAGAGGCAGGGCGAGAAATCTTAATGAAGGTACAGTAGGAGGTTGTGGGACGAGAGGATGCAGTGGAGGGGATTCAGCAGTTTTAATGCACTCATCCACCCAGGCAGTGACAGCAGGATTACAGCTGAGACTAAAAAAAAGGCAATTATGACAGCGTGTGGCAAAACTGCCCTAAATTCAATTACCCTCTCTAGCTCGCCTCAATTCCCTTATAATAACAGAATTAAAGTAGAGTGGCAAGTATAGAAATGATTGAAAAGTCAAAAGACAGAACTATTTTCACATCAAACCGTTTTTATTCGTGCAGAGGTTTGTTCATCACATTTTATGTTGCTTTTGTAATTGTTTCTTTCATGTATTGTTGTACTTGCCTGTCCGTCACCGTAAACAGAGACCGTCTTGGAGCTGCTGTGTGTTGGAGCGCGTGATTGGTCGCCTGGTGTGGAGACTTCATCGTAGCTCGTGTAAACTCACTGACGTAAATGTTTTGTGCTGTTTTGCCCAAAAGCTTTGTTTGTGTTTTTTTGTGCGAGACCCATAACTCAATCACTGTTTGTCTGTCAGAGACTGAAGAGGCTCAGTTTGCTGCCTGTGAATAATGAGAATGTTTCCCTTCATGTGCTTTTCCGCTGCATTATTTTCCTATTTCTGCTTCTTTATAACTCCAGGCTAGGAGCACAGCCAAGTTTATGTAATTTACTTTCGTTTCACCCGCCACCAGTTAATTTATGGTAAAAATTCAGACATTGTTGTGAACGCCAGAGGTGCTTTTGTTTCAGCATAGAGGGAGAAATAATACAGTATTAATAAGCCTTGGGCGTGAGGCCAAGGTAGAAGTCGTTATAGATGTCACACTGGGTAATAGTTTTGCAGTACAGTAGTAAAAATGTTGCTATTTCTTATGTTTTCTCTTGACCTCGACAATTCAGAAATGAAAAGTATATTGCACTGTGTCTGTGTGTGTGTGTGTGAGGGGGGGGGGGGTCTGTTTGAAACATTATGTGAGTTCACCAGGTCTTACATTGTCGATTATTTTTCTTATTTTCATACATGTATCATAATAATATAATATAATGTATATGCACTATAGTAACCTTTCAGTGGATCACTGGTGCTTTGATTCCCTTGTGTACATGCATCCCATTAAATCACTTAATGTGCTTTTCCTGTGATATTTACACACCGTTCACGGTCTTGTTAAAGGTTGATGTGCTCTTTGTCATGAGGGCAATCCATACCATTAAAAAGTCCATGCACTTTAAAGTTCTGACCTTTAAAACTGAATTATTACTGCTCCTCCTGCTGCAGCTGCTTCCATCATATCTCTCCCTCTCACTGAAGAAGTCTGTTTACCCAAACCTGTTGGAATAGTCAGCGTATCAGTCCTTTCAGTCATGTAAATATGCATTTTATAAACCTGAAATCTAGTTAGTTTTTATTTTAAAACGCTAAAAATCAAAACATCTATTTAATATACTATAATGTCTGTGGCTAATGTAATACCAGCATTTGATGCTAGAGGGCGCACTAGATTTGCAAAGATTATCGCGTTAGAGTCCTTCACGGCTTCCGTTGTCTACATATCATCCCGGAAGCTCTACCTTGTCCTGACACGTAGCAACCGCGACCAAGTTGGCAGGTATGTGTTATTCCTTGCCATAGTTTGGTTTTATAAAAGCATTGTTTATGTAATAAATGTTATACTGAGTAGAAATGCCGGCGCTGACATTCTGCGCAGTTCTCCTACAGTTAGTGTTAGCTAAGCAGCTAGCCGAGCAGTTAACGGTACCTTAGCCACATTAGCCTACATCAGCTGTTTTATTTGGGTAAAACCGGTTATCTTTTTAAGTGTTTGCAGTTGTCGAACTATTAGGTAGTTGTTTGTGTTGTTTATTATTTCACAGCATGCACATTAATTCTTTTTTTTGTATGCATCTGCCTGCGTTAGCCTCATCAGGATATTAACGTTACAGTTAGTTAATGGAAGAACTCTTTAGCACTTTGTTCCTAATAATAGCATACAGTATAGTCACGTTGTGACGCTTAACATTTCTTAGTACTTTGGGGTCAGTCAGTGGTTTGTGGTTTGTTTTAGCAGACGAATAAATAAAATCATTACTAGATTGACTGCAGGCTAACGCTAACGGCTCTGTTTGCATGCGTGGACATGCAGCTGCAAAGATTTGTGCACCTCCCGGCACTAGTACATGCTTTGTCGAGTTTTGTTTTTCTTCGGCTTGTCTCCATGAAGTCGCAGTCTAGTGCATCTGATTGTTCATGAATTTAAAACAGAAAAAAAACAAAAGTTGATGAAAGTATTTCCTCTTTTAACAGGAACATTAAAGAAAGCTGTCTGTGACCTGCAGCAGCTTTATTTGCCTATTTTCTCATTACAAATACCCCAAATATCATCATGATGATAAAATATGTCCAATCTACCGACTGTAGGGTGGTAATGATGATTGTTCTTGGTTTTTATTTTTCTGTCACAGTGAAAGATGTCAGGGTTTGACAATTTCAACACAGATTTTTACCAGTCCAGCTACAGTGTAGATGACCAGAACCAGGGTGGCTATGGGTACACGAACACCGATAACCCCTACAACAAGTAAGTGAAGAAAGCCTTTCTCACTGGCTGTTGACACCTACACCATAATGTTTGCACGCTGTCGCTACTTTGTTCTGCTGTTATGTTTTATAATGATTTTGACTGTTGTTTCTCAGGCAGTATGGTCAGTATGACTACTCGCAGCCCATGGGTTATGCCTCCCCAGGGATGATGCAGCCCCAGCAACCATACACAGGACAAATCTTCCAGCCTACACAAACCTACACACCATCACCTTCACAGTCCATGTATAGTAGCAGCTTTGATGACGAGCCACCGCTTTTAGAAGGTAGGTAAACTACACCTCCTGTTTTTGTTCTTCTTACACAGCTTTTGAAAAGTCATGATTAGCAGTTTTATTCTGTTCAATACAATGTATCCCTGCTTACAATAAATTGTTTACTTCTTTGCCTCATTGTTTGTTGTCTGTCAGCCGGAGATTTGACTTGTCATTATAGTGTGTATTGCCTTTTTGCTATGCCTCTGTCCTGTACACTATGACAGTGAGCCAATTTGCACACTTCCAAATCTGGACTAAAGCCAGA
Organism: Betta splendens; assembly: GCF_900634795.4. NCBI lineage: Eukaryota > Metazoa > Chordata > Actinopteri > Anabantiformes > Osphronemidae > Betta > Betta splendens. The sequence goes on along the minus strand of NC_040894.2, from coordinate 3,344,753 downwards.
AAACTGAATCAGCATTGTTAATTTCACTTTCTGCTTTTACTGTGAAATGTCAAAATGCCCGTGAAAAAATTCTGTTGCTAGCAGTTTGTGACTACACTATTATATCAGCAAATTCACTGCTAACACTTAACGTTCACAACACCAGCTGCCCCAGAGCTCTGTCTTGTCACTGCCATTCAGTGCTGTCAAGATGTGTTATGTCAAACAAGATAAGATTAATTAAAATCAATTAACCTAAATTAGATTAAACTAGATTCTCTTCATGTTTGATCTAGCTCACACTGCATTTACCTAGAGGTTAATCTATACATTTAGTCTACTTGTTCTCAAATAATCAATCAAGTGATTATCTGTCAAATTTATCCTACGTCTGTTGTGTCATCTCATGGGGTTTAATTAGTCTTTAAATTATTTGATTTTATAAGAAAGTATTGAATCTCATATGTCAGATAAAGTCAGTTGAAATTCAATTCAAATCTTGTGAGAATTTGTACAAACATGTTACACGGTTCTTCTCCACCCTCGTCAAATCAGATGAGGGAATTTTCTTTTTGAAGAAGTGGTTTTCTGTCTCCAGTAAACAGGACGTGGCTCAGCATCTTGGAGTCATAACACACCAAGCTAGCATATCTATCTGAAAGTATGTGCGATAAGGAGTTTTAAATGGAACTGGGGTGTTTTAGTCATATATGGTTGCTCAGCTAAACAGAGAGGCCTGTTGACTTTTGATTACAGCTTTAATATCCTACGTCACTGTAGCTTTGAACTTTTTTTATCCCCTGTGCTAGAATTGGGAATCAATTTTGACCACATATGGCAGAAGACTCTCACAGTGCTCCATCCACTGAAGGCAGCAGATGGCAGCATCATGAATGAGACGGATCTGGCGGGCCCCATGGTTTTCTGTTTGGCCTTTGGAGCAACACTTCTCCTGGTAAATGTCATTAAACAAGCCTTAACCTTATCATTTACCTTTTGGTATAAATACAGAAAGGATACTGCACCTGTGTATTCACCTGCACATGTTGTGTGTATTCATTTACTTTTATTTCTGTCCAGTCCGGTAAAATCCAGTTTGGCTACGTGTATGGCATCAGCGCTATCGGCTGCCTCGGCATGTACTGCCTGCTCAACCTGATGAGCATGACCGGCGTCTCCTTCGGCTGTGTGGCCAGCGTGCTGGGATACTGCCTCCTACCCATGATCCTCCTCTCCAGCTTTGGAGTCCTCTTCTCTTTACAGTGAGTGCCTAAGACACCAGATCGAGTACTATCGATCACGATTTAATAGAAACAGCATGTGTCTGAAGGATAACTATTAATAAACTGATCAAAGCTTTCTTTTTTTTTTTAGGGGCATGATGGGAATAATTCTAACGGCAGCGATTATTGGCTGGTGCAGTTTTTCAGCCTCTAAGATCTTCATCTCTGCGTTGGCCATGGATGGACAGCAGCTCTTAGTTGCTTACCCCTGTGCTCTCTTATATGGTGTCTTTGCACTTATCTCTGTCTTCTAACCGTTTAAAAAAACTACTCTCCAGTTTCTGTAATCTCAGTCTAATTGCACTCAGTGTAACTAGTGTAGGTATTGGCTAATTATGCTGTTATTACAGAACAGGAGCTATTTAAAATGGCACTAAGCCTTTTTTTACGAGTCCCCTTCACTCACTGCATCTTGACATGACTGTCAGCAGACTGGACTTGACCGTCTCACTCATGTCTGCTCTCCTCCCTGGCTCCTCCACGCGCCCCAAAGGACACACAATCCTGGTAAAAAAATAACTGTACTGTGGACCTCTTCAATCCTTCATTGTCCCTGTGTTTTTTAGGGCATGAAGATGCAGAGGTGAGCAATTAGTTTACACAATGGAGACCGGAGGAGAGAGATTTCATTTGATATAGGCAGGAAAATGTTCTTTGTAAACACTGCAGCTTAATTGAGAGCCAGTGAATCGGCCACATATCATACTTTTCTTTTCAAAAACCTGGTGTGAGTCATGTTTGGCAAACATAGTCAACATCTGGAAGACTAAGGGAAACTTGCTGTCAATCTGCACAAGAAGACAGTGTCCAGGACAGTGATCTGATGTTCGATGTTTTTATTATATTCTTATGATATTCATTTGAATTTTGATGCCTTTCAAGAATAAAAAAATACAGATTGCTCAAGAACTATTTTCAAAACCAGTTTTAATTAAACTGTCTATTGGTTGCTATGGTTACCATCCTTATCGTCCACTCGCTTAATACGCTTTGATGTGTCTGTTGTTCATGTCTTCTCTTACACATTAAAGTTGTCCATGAATGTTTTTTGCCTTGTCATAATCAAAGGCAGGTAGTTGTAAGTAGTGGTACAACTTCTAAATGGACTAATACACACACTGTCAGTGTCTTTATAGTATTTGCTTTAAAACAGAAAAAGCTAACATGCCCCTAAGGAAGTGAAATTATATTTAACTACAGAGCAAAGTTTGATCCTGGGTTGTTTTATGAGAAAAGAACTTAAATGTATCATTGTGTTAGATCTGAGATCAGAGTCTTCAAGGTTTCTGCTACCTGTACACACACTTGTTCAGGCGTTAACCACACAGTTCCGCCACTGCCTCATGAGTTGGAGTTTTGTAACCGTCAGCCATCATCCAAGCAACATAGAATTAAGAATGTGGTTTCTGAAGTGGTCGACTTACAGGTCAGATGCGGTGATACGTTTTTAAGCGATTTTAATATTTGACTACAGGTGAAACAGAGTGTTATGGGACCTATTTTAAACATTTACAGCCCAGTGCCTCTAGATGACAGTGTTGAGTCACGTATCAACAGGCCTCACATGACTAATGGCTGTGTTTTTGGCAGTAACTACATGCCTCCCTCCTCAAACCTTCCTTACACTCAGTTGGAATAAGATCTGCATCTATGAGTAGTGTCAACATCGTGGGGCAGTAACTCACCACGGCTCATGACTCGCTCTGTTTGTTTGTTTGACTCAAACCAAAGGCCGCCTGCCCTTCCTTACGTAACGTGGTCTAATCGGTCGATATCCATGTTGCTGATTGGCATAAAACAATCCTTTGCTTCAGTTATTAAAAATGTCAGAGTATTGGTCTCCGTCTGCGCCGTAAGCTGTTTTACAGTTGACCGCTCTGCTCGTCTGCACCGTGCATTCACGTTATCTAATGGAGGATAATCTCACCTCCATCTGGCTGGTCTGAGCCACAGTCTGTCTAAGGGGAGAGATAGAATAGAACAAACAAATCACACGCTGACTTCAGACGTAACACTAGAAACTTTACTTTGAAGAGTCACCTGCACAGTAAATATAAGTTTGTAAGTTCCATGACATAAAATTCAAAGGTTACTTCTGCTTCTGCCACAGATGCTGCATGTAAAAGGTGGAGGTTAGTTTTAAGTGGCAGCAGCAGATGTCGCTGGCTCAGTGAACAGATGCTGCCTGTGTTCGGACTGAGATGCGCCTCAGAAAGCCTCCGCGCAACCAGGATAATGTCTTGAACGAGGGAGCAGACGAGCGACAGGTGGAAATGTACCGATTTGTATTCAGCAACGCAGCGCCGCCTTTTAATGCATCTGCAAAGCCACGGGCGCATGAATATTCACGGGCAAACCGTTAGCACAGCACTGTGTGTGATTTGCTCCTGCACCTCATTAGGCTAATTGTCCCCCCTCGTGGCACTGCGGATTCTTCCTGCAGCGCATTCAGAACTCCATGAACTAACGCAAACACTGAGTCCGGCTCGTTTGTTTGGTTCAGTTCACTCAGGTTCACTTTTGGACGCGCGTGTGTTTACTTCCTGTTTTTTAAGGAAATGTACACATCAGATTCCTTCAAACCCATTTGCTGTATGCAGCAACAAACTGATTTAAGTACCAGGTTAAAGGCCTCTGTGAGATGTATTTGAGTTCCCTGCATTGATCCCAGGATTCCAATCTTAAAGTCGTAATATAAAAAAGTCACATTTCCAAGGAACAGTCATAATTCTTAGATTAATGCCTCTATTCAAATATTTATATAGTGACTCTAATCCTGTGGCACTAATACATTTGTGAGAGCTTTTCCTTCGTGAAGAATCAGCAGACAGTCCTGACGCTTGCTCTTATTTTCCCACTGGGAGGAACTGGCAGAAATGTCTTCATTGTGTTTGGCTGATTCGTTGCAGGTGAAGTTGCACCTGTTAAAATGGTCAAACCCCCGGATGCCTTTACTGCTGAAGCCTTTGATCGCAGATATGTGTATTTTCAGAATCACCTTGTCCTCATTGTCTGTGAGAGACATAAAAATGCACCGAGTTCACTCCTGAAGAAGCGTTTGACACATTGAAATAAAAGCGGTTTGCATTCAGCTTACGCTGGGATGCATCCAGTCTAGAAGAGACACTTCACCCCTTCAGATGATTCTGTTTGCTCTGGGTTCTCCACAAAATGTGTGTCCGTTAAAGCTCTCTCCTCTTTTCTGTGAGGCAAAGGGATTAATGAGATGAAAAAAGCCAAACAAAGCAATAAGGAAGGATAATCTGGACGCCCTAATGCTGAATGACCCCAGCGTCTGCGTGTCTGCTGGTTTACGGGGCAAATGTGAGTTCAGACTTTACTGGACATGACATAAGTATGATGGCAAATATTCATGCCATTCCATATTTGTCTTTATCTTGTTATGCTTAAAGTATAAAAGTGCAAATCCTAAGTTTACATTTGGCTTTAATGGTCTGGATGATCATTCGATATGGAAACAAATCCTCAATAATCCTTTAATGTGAATAAAAAACTGCAGTCTAAGCTTCATCTGGCTTTCGCTCAGAGCTTCAGGTTGAGTTTTTTCTATGTTTACCAAAGCCTGGCGTTCTCACTGCAGCCGGATTCATCTACCGCTGCTCAGTGGAGTAAATATAACGTCACCCTTATTTCAGGAGTCATTAGCTCAGTAGGTAAAAGTAGCCGATGCAGAAGTGGCCTCACTCTTTCTCTCTCCCGTCTCCAGGAACCTGGAAGTATCTGCTGTGATGCTGCGGAGCTGCAGGATGATGATGGGCCAGCGGGAGAACCTGGACCAAGGCAGAGTATGACAATAGTACAAGCAGTGAAAGGAAAATGAAGGTTCAAAGTCAAAAAGCAGCACAATTTATTTTAAAATAAGGGTGTCTTCATGCGTGCATTCTGAACCAAGAGCCTCCAGAGCTGCGTCTGAGCCGCTGCCGCTCGCCGTTCTGTCCCTGCGCTGGTGGCGAACAGTAAATCCAGCGCAGCAGCTGACACTTGGTCTTATTTATGGCACAAACAGGGCCCTGTTATGCAGCTTATCAGCATGCCTCGTATCCAGGCTGAGCCGCGTTTGAGCAGCGGAACAGCAGAATATGCACTGGGCGACACCTGGCAAACGCCTAAAAGTCCCGCAGTTACTTTCCTCCAAGTCTGGACGGCGGCTAAAAGGTTGCAGCGACAATCCGGCCATTTGTCTGCAGCGTGACAAGAGGTGTTAGGCATCGAAAGATGACAGGCCATCAAAGGCCGCGCTGTTGGGCCGAGCAGACACTGCACAATGAGTGGCCGCGGTCCAGACTGTAATGGAAACAGCTCCCAGTGCCAGTCTGACATTTCCCACAACTAGAATGGACTCGTTTCCTTTAATCAGTTGAGTTTTCGGATTAAGTCCCTCGCGCGGTCGTAGTCGCACACGTTTGTGAATGTGGGTTTACAGGATCTACTGTCTGTGTGTGAGGATCAGGCTCAGTGATAGAAAAACAATCTGAAGCTAATTTCACAGCTTTTGCTTCATAGTAAATTATTCCTCTCTGAATTCCAATCAACCTGCGAGAGACTGCGGAAGGTCACTGATTAATATGAAGAAATAGAGCTGAATAAATTGTTGGTATTTAGTGATTAGGACTAATATAATGTACTAAAATGCAAACTCATTATACTTCTAGTGCCTGACACTAAACTAAATGTACTCAACAACACGGTTTCCTCCTCTCACCCTCAGTACTGTACAGGCAGTGCCTCTGCCTCATACAGTTAATGGCAAATGAGATCATTGTGCTCTGACTGTTACGCTGCTGTTCACCCAAAGCAGCGATCCAGGACTGTGTACTAATATTTACTGTATAAAATAAGTACCGAAAAGGTCACAGACACCTGCTGATCCGTACGTCACAGAACAGGTTCCCAACACGTCTGGGAGTGATTTTAAGCAAACCAGAGTAAACAGGCTGTGTTGAGTTTGCAGGAGCAACCTGACAGGTCTTTAAGTCATGCTTGTTTGATTTTATTTGACCCACAGCATCATTTCGGGACCGGCACCTGATCGTCCATGCAGCCAAGTCAATATGTCATTTTCCTCCTCTTCCTCCTCCTCCTCATCATCATCATCATCATCATCCAGACTTTGTTGTCACATCCTGCTTTAAGCCGCTCGCTCTGCTAATATTTAGATGAATAATTTTCTCCCCTCATCCTAAAAGCACTCGTCCTTTTATCTTGGGGCAAACTGTGCAACGCAGCCTCCATAACGTCTGTGTCCAGCCTGGAGTAGCCATGGGAACATCCACTCCGGCTGCATCCTGATTGCAGATTAACGCACTATGACTGTAATTGAGGCTAATTTACACATCTAATTACTCCTCCTAGATAAACAAGCTTCTCATTAGCGCAGCAATTAGCCAGGTAATAGAACCCTTGGTTTTGGATGACTTTTGGATCAATAAAGAATGGGACGGATCAAGATGAAATGCAACGCTTCAGTAGCGGGGACAGCTCTAAACAAAGGGTATATGAGGAAAATGCTTTGAGTCACTAAGAGGCTTTTATTTTGAAAGGGGATTTATCAGCTGCTACGAGAGCATTTGTGCACGACAAACTAAAACAGGACCACACAACTGAGTCAACACATTGTTAATTTTTTTTTCTCAGAGGCAGAATCAGCTGATGCACAGGAAGCACAATAAAAGAAATCATTAGAAAATAGTGGCATGCTGTGACACAGAATGTTAGAGACCGGCTCCACCGTTTTTAACCTGGACGTTCAGGCTGAGAGGCCGGACTCCTCCTTTGAGTGCGGATCCACCGCAGAGCGAGAACAGACGCTGCGCCTGCGAAGATGATGTGTGACTAAGAGGAGTCACGTGCTTCCATTCATCAGTGACCTGTAGCTGCATGTGGACCCTCAGCGCTGGTGTACGACATCAGGGCCTCGCGGTTCACAGCAGCAGCGGTTGTGATGCTCTCCTGTGTTTGTGATGCTCTCCTGTGTTTGTGGTGCTCTCCTGTGTTTGTGATGCTCTCCTGTGTTTGTGGTGCTCTCCTGTTTTGTGGTGCTCTTCTGTTTTGTGGTTCTCTCCTGTGTTTGTGGTGCTCTCCTGTGTTTGTGGTGCTCTCCTGTGTTTGTGGTGCTCTCCTGTTTTGTGGTGCTCTTCTGTTTTGTGGTTGTCTCCTGTGTTTGTGGTGCTCTCCTGTGTTTGTGATGCTCTCCTGTGTTTGTGGTGCTCTCCTGTGTTTGTGGTGCTCTCCTGTGTTTGTGATGCTCTCCTGTGTTTGTGGTGCTCTCCTGTTTTGTGGTTCTCTCCTGTGTTTGTGGTGCTCTCCTGTTTTGTGGTGCTCTCCTGTGTTTGTGGTTCTCTCCTGTGTTTGTGGTTGTCTCCTGTGTTTGTGATGCTCTCCTGTGTTTGTGATGCTCTCCTGTGTTTGTGGTGCTCTCCTGTTTTGTGGTTCTCTCCTGTGTTTGTGGTGCTCTCCTGTGTTTGTGATGCTCTCCTGTGTTTTGTGGTGCTCTCCTGTTTTGTGGTGCTCTCCTGTGTTTGTGGTGCTCTCCTGTTTTGTGGTGCTTTCCTGTGTTTGTGATGCTCTCCTGTTTTGTGGTGCTCTCCTGTGTTTGTGGTGCTCTCCTGTGTTTGTGATGCTCTCCTGTGTTTTGTGGTTCTCTCCTGTTTTGTGGTTCTCTCCTGTGTTTGTGGTGCTCTCCTGTTTTGTGGTGCTCTCCTGTGTTTGTGGTTCTCTCCCGTGGTTGTGGTGCTCTCCTGTGCGAGCGTGTCGGTTCAGGCCGAGCTGTGTGTGATGGAGTGATCGTCCGTGGACGTCGCCGGTGCGAAGCGTCTGACTCATCGCAGCCCATTTGGCTCTGTTCATGCGGAGGCCTGTCCCCACAAGCGCCTGGGCCGCTAACTGCTCCCTCCAGCATCCGTCTGACACATTCCTTGATCGCTAATGTATGAGGTGTGGCGGCGCAAAGGAGGCGAAAGCGTTGATGGAAACACGCAGCGGACGCTAAGACGTTCGCGTTGTTTGTGGAAATAGTTCTGATCAATAAACTCCTGAATGACTTGTGACTCAGTTGAAACGGAGGCTGACTCACTGGCGTGAATCACAGTTCTGTTTTTTTTGTCACTAGCATTGTGTTGCAGCTTTTGACGCCCACCGCGGCTCCGTTAATGGATTGTGTAATTGCACTGAACGCGTGCAACTGGTCCTCAGGCTTCTGTAAAAAAACACAAGTTTCAGTTAAATTTTAGCCACAAAGGGAAAATAAGAAGATGATTGAATAATGATTGAATTTATTATTATTTTCATTTTTCTTGTTGTATAATGTTCATTTGAGCCAAGACAAACAACACAGACAATTTAACGGCGTTGATCCTCTCCAACAGACACAGAATAATAATAAACCCATTTACACTTGATGAGTCCAGGTTTCATCCTCTTGGCTTCTTCTGAACGTAGACTCAAAGCCAGAGAATTATTTTGCTACACACATAAGCAGCCACGTTAGATAACGTGTGCTTAGTTCCAAGTTATTTGATCAATTTTAATTTGATATGTTGAATAATGCAGCAGATTTCATACAGTTCATGTGAAATCTGTGACTCTTGAGGCGGCCTGTGTCTAAAACAACATGTGCTGGCTTTTCAAACAACATCCTGCCGCTTCCATCTGGTCAAACTGGAAACATTTTACTATACGAGGATGTCCGCTTGTTGCCAGGAAGGTGCAGTGGTTTCATGATTTGGGTTTCTGAGCAGGTCTAAAACATAACAAAGCTGTCTGCGCACACTGTATGGAAGCACTGTGCATGTGTGAGACTGTCCCATGTGTCCCTTTGTGTGAATAATGCCCGACTCAGAGCCTTCTCCTCAGTCCTCACTGCATACCTGCCACTAAGCACATGATAGGTCGGACCCGAAAGGTCAAAGACGCCGCGTTTCCATGGCGACAGCTTTGCCAGCCTGCAAACTAAACTAAATCACCGTGCAACCTCGTAAACGCCTTAACGCATGCAGAAAGCCGCCAGAAGGGAAAGAGTGAATGAGTTTAACCTGAACAGCCTGAAATCCACGATAAGCTGCAAAGCGTCATTTCACATAATGCATCACATTCATTCCTGACCTATTTATGTTTATAATGTCACAAACTCCAGAGAATGGTATTAATCTGTGAAATGTTTATTTTTGTGCAGCTGTACATGAATGATGTAAACAGTCGCTGTAGGTTTTCTTTGCTGAACATTTTGAACCATCAGCACTCGAACATAGGACTTTTCTCCTTTCGCTGAGTCTGGATCACATGTGATCCCTTCATATTCCCTGGAGCTTATTGCCTCTGTAGCTGTGGGAAGAAGGAGCTCAGGGCACACGCACAGACAACATTAGCAAAACTGATGCCAACTTCACCGAGGGCAGAACTTACAGACTGTGAGTAAAGGTAATGATATTCACAACATGTAAAATGCACTATGATCCATTTACATCAAACTGAGGATTTGTTACCTGGTTCAGCTTCACTCTCTTTCTCTTTTGCATAAAACACCGAGTGGGATCACTGTCTCTGTCTCCCCGTCTCCCACTGCCAGATGAGTGAATCAGCTGTGAAAACAACAGCTGGCTAAACTCTGAAGCTACATAAACAAACACCTTATGGGGTTTTGAACAAACGGGCCTCCATCATACGCTATCATCAATAGCAGAGGTAATGAGCAACCGCTAGTTAAAAATAGAGAAAGAAAAACTCCCTCCGCGTAGAAGTGGAAAATACTTAGCAGAGACTGGCTGCTGGTTATGAAGAATGAGCTGTGGGGGTCCGGCTTCATAGTCATAACCAACTACTCAGATCCAGCACAGAGCGTAATTAGCGTTGGTTGGATTTCTGGCTGCTTTGCCAGAAAAGCCACAGCCAAAACTGTTAGTTTCACTTTTACTGTAGAACCTGCAGACGCTGCCAGTAGAACCGTTAACCCCCGAAAAGCCGCGCGTCGGCTGCGAGCGGAGGCGAAGGAATCACGGCGCCGCGGGTTCATCAGCGGAGCTCGTTGGGTCCACTTCTGAGAGCGAGCAACTGGTTCCGATTATCTTCATCATCGTCATCTGTGGACAGCGGGGAGTTGCTAATCTCACAGCGCCATAAATCAGCAAATACAGATATAAACACACTGAGAAAAACTCCGTCCCCGTCTCTATTTTGGTCCTAAAATTATAGGCCTCTAATAATTGTTTTGCTGCAGCAGGTGGCCAAAGTTGAATAAATCTGGTGTTGCTAAAAGTGTTCAGCTTCAGTTTTGGGCTTCTCTGTGTTCCTCACTTTCATTTTGAGTTTTTAAATATTAGATTGGACCGATCTCTCACAGTGAAGTCCCCTCTGGACGCTCCACCGTCTGTGAAGCCCCCGATCGCTCACATTTGCCGCGAGCCCTTTGTACCTGTGCTTGTTCAGAGTGGAGTGGGTTGGACCCAGGCAGGAACTGGGGCGAAGTGCAGCCCGGCGCAGCGCAGGCCTTTTCCACTCCAACCAGCGCTATCTCGGAGGCCAAATCGAGTTTGTGGGTTTAGACGAAGAATGAGAACACGCTGTCCTTCCTCGGGCTGATCTTCAATTCAATCTAACAGCCAAAAACCTCATTACTTGAGGTTTTCCTCAGTTCAGCTGACGTGCAAGCGACAGGGAGTTTTTTTTTTATCTGCCACTAACTGTTGCTTGCATCTTTGATGGCATCGCCCAGAATGAACGTCTCCTCCTCCCACTCATGAGGCCGTGCACGCCGTCCCCCTTCTGTTTTTGGCTGCACAGTCATTCAGATAAAAAGATGCACTATCAGTGGATGCAGTTCGTTTGCTCTGGAATGTAAACAGCACTTTGACCTCCGCTGCTCTAATTCCCCAGATAGAGAAACGGAGAATCTGACGCAACGCTTCCTTACATGTAAAACCTTATGGGAAACGTTTCACCTCTGCTGAATCCGGTGGGCGAGACCGAGTTGTGGACACGAGCACAGGCCGAGTCCTCTCCTGAGCTGAACTGGGACATGAAGACTTTCCGAGCAGGGCTGACTTTTACACCAGCACCAATGCAAAATGTTGGCCCGGCTCTGGAGCCACTTTGAGCTAATTGCAGCCTTGTCGGGCTGATCTCCGCTAAACCCCTCTTTGGCTGCTAATAGATCATATTGCTTTGTGAACTTCTCAATCCAAAGGTCACTGTGGTCAGCTGACTGGAAGCCCAGCGCCGAGTCACGCTGCACGCTTTGTGCTGGGTTGTTTCCACAAATTTAATGAGTGAGTGGGATGAAACAAAGCGAGACCAGCTACCGCTCCATTTAAAAGGACTGTAGCAAGTGCTGCTTTATTTATATTCCTGATGATGTACGACTAAGCAGCTACCGGACGCCTTTGCTGACTGATGCATGGCTCAATGGAGAAGCAGATAACGAGTCAGTAGCTCAGTCTGATTCACAGAAGACAAGCACAGGTGCAACTAAAGTGTGGTTATGTAAATAACAATTTATACCAGACTCAAGCAGTCATATCGCAGTGCATTAGCACCTAATAAATAGCATACGGGGTCTGTGATATTCAAGAGCTCGTCTGCCACTTTCCACTATTCATGCGCTGCTTTAGGTAATTTAAGACTAAACGGTGCCGCCGCTGTCCTGGAGATGTTTCCTGGCCGACCTTGGCCCGACCTTGGCCGGACCTTGGCCGACCCGGGCCGACCCGGGCGGCCCGACGCTCGGCTCCTCGCTCTGGATGAGCTGCCGCATGTGGGCATGACTCACATATCTGAACCAGTCGTTCTGCTCGCAACATCAGGAGCTCTTTCCACCGTTTGCAACATGTTAACTTTGGAGCCAGTGTCACCACAGACCACAATAAAGAAATACTACACTGTACAGAAAGTGGAGTATCCACACATACATAGGAATGTAGTCTGAACCTGAGGAAACAAAAGAAAAAACCCAATACTTAAAGCGACAATGTCCTGAATTGTGCTTTAAGTACAGTCTTATAATAGATTTCCTATAATTGTCTGTGACACTATTGTATTTCCCAATATTCTTCTCACCACACCCACCTTGCATAATGAGAATTCTTCGCCGTCACGGTTCATTCCACGTATCAGACGTGTGGGACAGAGACCGGTGGAGACGTGGAGGCGTGAACCAGCGCTTCCTGGAGCTCTGCGGGAGATGGTGCGTCGGGCCCAGACCCGCCTGGCTCCGGGCCCACGTTGGAACCAGAGGGATGCGGGATGTAAATGATGCTGCTGCATCTATGAATAACTGTGTGAACAGATATGTGTAACCGTATCTACACAATGCGCCGACTTGGACGGACTTCCTCATTTCTGGTCCAACGCTTGTAAATGTCGCTGTCCACATGTCAGGGTTTTCTTACATCACACACGGCGCTGACAGAGGATCGCTTCATGCAAATAGAAGTTCAGCGCAAGGATCGGTTCTCATGAGGCCTTTGATTAGGCTTGGGTGGATGAGTTCCAGGCGGTTTCGTGTGGAGATGAGTCTCTGGACGGTTCTGTGTGCAGCATCTGACCTGCGCTGGACAGTGGTTCTGACTCTGTTTACTTTAGATGTTCAGAACCAGAACAGAAAGACAGAATTAAGTCCTTTCTGGACTTCATCCTTAAATCTGTTCTTCCTTCCTTTCTGGACTTTCACGCCAAAGTCTGATATAACTTTGTTGCGTAATCTCTGTGTGAGCAGTGGTTGATTCTTGTAACTTCTCCTTTTGTCCCCGGTTGAAATTCACACAGTTGAACTCGGACCGGCACCGGTCCGGCCCGTGGGCCTCCCTCACGCACATGACATGAGGTTAATGGCGGCTCACATGCTGCTTCCAATCACACGCTCGCTTCGCTAACATCTAGGGCCGCCGCTGTTTGAGCCGAACCTTGATCTGCATCCTTTTTTTTTATTTGACTGTAATGTTTGACTGTGTAGGAACGAGCACGGACAATTAAAGGGACCGCTGAGGCCTCATTCAACCTCCTCCAGCTCCAGTTTAACTCTCAAAATACCTGCAGATTTTAGTATTCTATCACATTCATTGGGACTGTATTCTCAGTGCTCCTTGTGCTCGTTTGCTGGTTGGACACGCTCGGCCTGCGAGGCCGGAGATCTTGGCGGCGGCGGCGGCAAAAACAAATCTGACGCTAGCTGCTAACACGGTGCAGCCTTTTACCCAATTCACCTCCATTAACACCGGCTAATCGAGGGCCGTGGAAACGTGCCCCCCCTCGGACGGCGAACGAAGCCCTGACGCCTGCAATGAGAGCGTTGGGTGCGATTGGGGAGTTGAGCCGAGGAACAGGGGCGTTGTTGCTGCAGTGCCATTAGACTCGTAGGAGGGTATTTTTAGCCCCGTGAGCACCACACACAGATTCCTCCCGCTCCCATTGTACTGTATGTAGGTGGAGGCAGACATTTCAGAGCCGCAAATACAAAAGGCTCTGCAGACGAACCACACGCTGGAGGGACTCTCCGCTTAAGTCGGACGTTCGGAAAAGGAAAAAGCTGCCAACGACGTTAGCGGCGTGTTCCTCTGCTCACATCCACACGTTCCAGCGCAGTCAAAACCCTGCGTTTTGTTCTGGTCGGACGCCTGTCGTCCAACAGGATCGCCCGCTCTTCACCCGGCGACAAAAACTCACCGTGTTCCCGGCCATGTTTTGAGAACAGTGTGGTTTTGCGGGGCCCTGGGGAGCTCCCGCCGCTCTCCGGCCACGCTCGCTCCTAATGAGACATCCACATGCGCCGGACACACTCCTGCCGCCGCTAATGAATTAACTCGCATGGAGGGCCACACCTGCGCCCCCCTCTCCTCCTTCTCCGCTCCCCTTCTTCTGGCTGCTGACATCTGCACGTCTGCACGGCCGGCGCCGTCCACTCGTCCCACGACCCCCCCACACACACACACCTCCCCCCGCTCCCTGAGCCAACTTCGCTACATTCATAACTCAAATTGGTCCTCGTTCTGCTCCGGTGAAGTGCCATCAGGGAAATTAATTCCTAACCAGAGACCTTGTCTGGAGGAAGTGACCAACAGCATCGAATACCATTTGTAGAGTTTGTCTTTTAAGTATATATTTTAGGAAATTCCACCAGAACTACTGTAAAAGTGGTAAGATAAAGGAGACTGACGGTGCTCTATCTCACCCAACAAGATGAAGGCCTCCAAACCTTATCCCTTCAGGCAGAAACCATTGATGTCTTATCTACAGCACAGGGCGAACGCAGCCTTCAGGACTCAGGTTTACCTTAAGGCTCCCGCTGTGCTGCAGCGAGCTGCCAAGTGACCCCCGCTTCCTCCTGCAGCAGAGGCCTTATCAACACCCATGATTAATGCCCCTCATCTAAGAATCCACCCGGGGAAGCGTGTTTGGACGCGGTTCTGCTTTCTTCGGGGGCTGTGTTTCAGGTCTTTTATCAGTATATGCCTGTGCATTCATTTGCATTGCAGGAACGTGGGATGAATGCAATCGGAGCTATAATGTGTCTAAACACGTTGCTCTCATATTTCTTACATTGCTTGTGTTTTAGTAGCTGGAGCCTCGTCCGCTGTCTGACTTGGTATAAGCTGAGTCTGTCACGACATCCGCTCACAACAAGTCAGCGTCATAACATCTTCCAGACTCCTTTCCTCGCTCACAGGGGGTCACATTGCCTCATCCTGACCACAAAGTGGCCTTAAAGGGGGATCTCAAAGCTTTAAGTGGGTCTAGAGTAACCGTGGTGGTTTCGGTGGTTGCAGGGGCAACAGCAGATCTTCGTTAACTGTCTCCTCAGTCCCACCATGCGTGACGGCAGTCGGAGACACGTTCTCACAGATTCCCCAGCACTTTGAGTGGGGCAGGGGGCGTTCACCGGCAAGTGTCAAACTAAAAGTGCGTGAAGGTCCCACAGACGGACAAGTGACAGGAAAACGGGCGTTTCTGCTTAGAAATAAAACTACCAATATTACGCGTGGAGGCATTTAGTTGGTAAGGCAACGATTTAACTGGGGCGCCTCGCATGGAAATAGTTGCTCATACGTATAATTTAAAGGTAATCGTGTGACATTTAGGACGACATTAAACGCCACTGCGGTTTTATTTTGAAGGTTCTAGGCGGAAGCGCTCCGCCTTCAGTCAGTTTGGCACCGTGACTAACTGTCCGCCCTGCCCTCTCTGAGTTCGCTGTCGAGTGCGCCAGGGCAGCTCGGCTGAAGCATATATCTTTAATGCCCTCGCTGTTTTTGCGGCGCGGCGGCCGAGTATTGCGCCACGGAGCCGCCGAATAGCCGTGGATTTACCCGGAGACGGCGAGCGGGAGAGCGGCCGACGACTTTATTTCGCTCGGCGCCGGCAAGTTATTGACAGATCGGCGAAACGGCGCACACGGCGTGAGTCGCCAGCTCGCGCGAGCGCAGCGGCGCAGTTGACTTTAGTTATAAAACAGTTGATATTGCGGACAACAATTTTTGGCGCACAGGCAGCTGACACTTCACGCAACACTGCTTCGAGGAAGGGCTACTGTTGCAAAGGTTGACTGGACGTGGCGCTATTCCTCCGATGTTTTTCCAGCTGGGACTTATTGGAAATGACCTAATCGGTGGAAATGATTCGCTTTTCACTACAGGTACGAGCCACTTCCACTCGTGTGTGTGTGTGTGTGTGTGTGTGTGTTCCAGCAGAAATGTTGAGTGCTTGTTGGCGGTGGTTCCGCGGAGGTAGGCCGACGGCGAGCTGCTCCGGCGCGGCGACGCGACACGACGCCGCCACCATCGCCGCCGCCGCACGAGGGAACCGTTTTGATACGAGGAAGAGAGAGTGTTGCACAAACTTCAACGGACTCGTCTTATCGCGCTGTCAGACATTGGCTGGAGGCGGCTGCAGTTTCCTCTGGCCGCCGACAGGTTGCACTAATTCCGCAGTCGTGCGTTGCGCGGCACTGTAGGAAACGCACCGGGGGGAAAAACCTGAAGTTCAACTTCAACACAGTTGAATCCGCTCGCAAATGCGCCCGTTGGATCAATTTGGTGCCAAGGGTTGCGCGTCAAATGGTCCAAATGCAGCAGCTGCAGCCGTGTGCGTGGAGATCCGTGTGTAGAGTGGCGTGGGCGGGGAGAGGTGGTGAAACCTACTGTATGACCAACACGAAAACCTTCTCAGTCTCCACCGCAAAGTGCAAAATGACTGTTCATTCGGCGTATTTGGGAAACCAGCGGCAGCCTCACGTGGTTCCCACACAGGTCTTTGCACGGGATGCGCAAAGTCCGGTCCGCAAACAGTTGTTGCTGGAGCTCGGAGTTGCTGGGTGTTGATGTGCGGGGCTTCGAGGACGAGTGTCACCGCAGCTTGAAGCAAAAACCGCCCGAAAGCGGAGCCAGCATTGATTATGTCACAGGAAACCGGAGTTATATCACGCTGGCGGCGGTCGAAACGCCAAGTTTAACGTGTGATGTTGACTCAGCGCACTGATTTTGACGCGTGTCACGTGTGGCAGGCGTCGTAGTTAATGATCAACAGATAAACGAGCGAACTTCCATTTGCAGAGGCGGCGTTTTTATTGGGTTTCCATTTCATTTTAATCATCAGAAGCATCAGATGCCGACTGCGTGTTTATGTGTAGAAAAAACCCGTCTTTGCGCCTTTTTTAGTGTCTGAGGCCGTTTGCGGCAACGCGAGTCCTGTCTGGGCATGTCGCGCACTCCTTGACTCGACTCATGAATGTCGTCCTGTAACGCGCGCGCTTTGATCAGGTTGCCCTCCGTCTCCTTCAGCCATTTCAGCCTCTGCCATATTGTCCCAATGTGGGCGTAAAAAGCGGAGATGGCTTTTTGTAATTTGGCACAGGAGTCATGAGATGAATCTGCTGTTTATGGGCTAACCTCTCCCCCCTCCCTCTCTCTCTCACTGTTTGTGTTGTGGCCTCCCTCGCCCGCGCCCTCCGTCCTGCCAGGATAACGAAATGGATCAGGGCGGACTCAAGCGCAACGGTAATCGAGACGACAGCCTGACATTTGGGGAGACGGGATCCAAAGGAGGCCGAGGTCCGGGCGACGCGGCCGCCTCGCCGCCCCAGCACCTGCCCGGCTCCGGGTCCATGGGCCACCCCGCGGTGGCCTCCAACGGGCGGGGCCGCATCAAGGAGCAGGGGGACTTCGGGGGCCTCTTTGAGCCGCCTCAGCATCTGGGCCCGAGCGAGCGGCTCGACGTGAAGGAGGGTAAAGTCGGCCGGATGCAGAAGCAGCGCCAGGACGTGGGACTGTTCAGCGTGGACGACGGCCTGTCTCTGAGCATGTCCGACCTCGACCCGCTGTCCACCTCAGTCATCAACACCTCTGAAACCTCGGTCCTGGGCAACCTCCCCCTGCCTGACCTCTTCCCCCAGAACATCAAGCAGGAGGGGACCTTTTCTATGTACAGTGTAAACCCGGGCTCCGGCTCGTGCGACCTGGACGGGAGCAGCGGCAGCCGCCTGATTGAGGAGACGGCCATTTGGCAGGACCTGGACCTTTCCAGCTCCCTGCCAGAGATCAGTGATTTTGAGCTGGATTCGGAGGTGGCCCACTTGGATACCATCCTACACGATGCCGGCGGCGCTCGCGACGGCGGCTTGCTGAAGGAGAGCAAGGCTCTGATGGGGAACGGGACCGGCGTGAACGGCACCGAGCAGCAGCAGCCGGTGCACCATCACCTGCTGGCGCCGCCGCAGCAGCGCCAGGTCCACCACCAGCCGCCGTCGCTGCTCTCCAGTGACATGATCAAGGAGGAGAAGGACCCCAGCGACGCCTTCATCCCCATCTGTACTCCGGGCGTGATCAAACAGGAGCGCGAGGACGGCGCCGGCTTCTGCCAGACGCAGTGCCTCCAGGGCGGCATGGGCGCCCTCCAAGGAGGAGGCCCCATGTCCTCCATGGGCGTCGGCGGAGGGCCGGCTTACGCCTACAGAGCCCCGTCCTCCTCCAGAGTGGACCTTCAGGATCAGAAGCCTTTCGGCCTGTTCCCAAACCTGCCGTCCGCGGCCGAGAGCTGGGCCCGGGAGAGCCGGCACGGGGAGTGGCCCGGGATGCCGCGGGGGGGCGACGGGCTGCCCTCCGCCCCGGCCTCGTCGGGCTTCTCTGTCAACTTCTCCAAGTAAGTTTCTTTCCAACTATCGTTCTCTCACCACCTCCCGAAGTTGCTTCCTTTCACGTCGCACCGTTGGCTCGTGATACCGGGAAGCTAGTGGGACGCAGAGCGTTGGGAGGCAAAGGGGGGTCCTGTGCCGGTCCGTGCGCATCACATCAGATTTTAGGGAAAAACATGCTGAGGCCAAACGTGCGTGTGATCTTATTTTTTTACAGGATTAGTTTCTTGTCAGTACAAGTAGATCGAAGAAAGAGCGTTTGGCTGAAGACCTGTCGGATTCCAGAAGGAGGGAGCGCTTCATTTTGGTGGCTTGGAATCAGAAAACCCTTTTTTAGAATGCATTTCTATTCACTCTTCCTCCTCACGGGTCCGTGGCTGCCGACCTTCTGGCCCGTCTCCGTATATTGTGCTCCTGCGCGGTGTGATGTATGAGCCAGCGTGCTCATGTTTAATGCAGGGGCATTGAGTCCTGGGAGGAGGTTGTGTACCGTGGGCAGCTCTGAAGTAGCATCCGCTAACTGCAGCGTCGTGGAGGATCGTTAAGACAGATTTATTTGCTGATTTATGGTCTTCCCTGTCAGGACGACCGATGCAGGCTTATCTGAGGCGGTTCTGTTCTGATGCCACGAGGCGCTCGGATCAGGCTCCTCGCTCAGATGTGGAGTGGGAGCAGCGCAGCCACCGTTTGGCCGGATTGTTGCCTGTAGGGTACGAGCTGTGACCTCACGCAGCCCGAGTCCCTCCTCACTCCGTTTTCTCCACAGTGCCTGATCTTAATTACACTGCGAGCGTTGTAACGCAGGAAATCGATGCCACCGTTAACACCGCGGCGAGGCTGCAGCCAAGTTCTAGTTTGTTGGACAGGTTTTTAATTTTGAGATTTGAATTTTCTTATCGCGTTATCTGAAATGTGTTTTTGCCGTTAACTGGGTCAACGGTGGAACGTGCCCTCCATTTAATTTATTTATTGTCCTTTGCTCCGTGTGAGGCCTTTAATTTTTTATTTCAGCTAATTATCAAAACGTGTGAGTGCTGTTATCATCACACCTGCTGTGCAACCTATTGTACCCAATCAATTAATCAATCTTTATTTTTATAGCACCTTTTATACAATAAAGATAAAAGACAAAGTAAATAAATAACTGAAATAAACCAAAACACCACAACAGTGTAAAGTGGTCACAGCAAATGTGACACAAGGATAAAACAAGAAGAGAAAAAATAACAAAAGTGAATAATAGATAAAAGCTGTAATTAAGGTACGTTTAGTTACTGTATGTTTTTCTCTAAGGTCAGTTGTTTCTGTTCAGATCGTTGTAATTTGTTTGTCATGTTTAATTAATATTCCACTGATTCATCTGCATTCTTCAGAGCAGAATGTGCCGTTCGCTTCAGGTATAGACTCCTTCTACACACAGATGCTGCTGCGGTGCACGTAGTCCTGCACCGAGTCCTCTATGAAATGAACTTGTTGCTCGGCACCAGCTGATATTTGCCGAGGCGACCTTGCGTCACGTTGTGCTATATTGCATTTGTCTCTCGTGATGTGGAGGGTGTTATTCTATTATTACCCTCACGTCGACCTGCACGAGAGCTTTCATCCGACTGTAGATGGAAGCTGATCACATTGCTCCCAGCCTCGCGTATAACTGTTCATCAAATACAGGATGAAGTGAGACCCTGAATTTAAAATGATGCACGATGCTTCTTTCATCAGGATGACTGTGTGTGTGTGTGTGTGTGTGTGTGTGTGTGTGTGTGTGTGTGTGTGTGTGTGTGTGTGTGTGTGTGTGTGTGTGTGTGTGTGTGTGTGTGTGTGTGTGTGTGTGTGTGTGTGTGTGTGTGTGTGTGTGTGTGTGTGTGTGTGTGTGTGTGTGTGTGTGTGTCCACGTGTACAGCTCTGCTCTAGAGCACTGCTCTCTCGCTCTCTTTTGATTTTATCTTTTCATCTCTCTTCACGTGACAACGTCATCCATACACATACACACATTCTCTTACACTCTCACATGGTGTGATGTAGATTGTGGAAGTCAAATGTGCAGACCTCGTTCTAAAAACATGACGACTGACACTTTTGGCCTCCTCCAATGGGAGCTCGTACTTTTCCTGGCATCTCTTCTGCCTGATATTTTGGTAGCAGCCATTCAGACCCTCGGCTCACCGATATCAGCTGCTGTGGCATGGGAAAGAAGTTTATAGGAAAGTGTCTAAGTGATGCACAAGGTCATTGTAGAGTTTTATTAATTGATATAAACTATACTAATGCGAAAGCTGATGATGGCAACCGGAGCATTTATTCTTTTTATCTGCTCATCTGCCTGATGTGACATTTTGTTGTTACGAGGCTAAAATATTCGAGATTTGTGAACACTTATGTTAAATTGGAAAAATTAACTGACCAGTAATTTAAGTTTTTTAAGAATGATGTGCAAACCAATGATTTTAACAAGAATAATAATCATTTAATTGATCAATGAAGAATGAGCTCAAGCGTCATGATAATAAAACGTTTGATGAAAGTCTGGTAGAACTCAGGTGTTTGTGACTTTGTGTACGTGCCACCCATCAACAGTCAACACACAAAGTGCACGCAGGCACTTTTGCGTCCCACGCTTTGTTCTCGGCGGTCGTCTCACGCGGGTATCGGCACATGAAACGAGCTGGGGCTGAACTAGGTCAGGCGCTCGTGTGTTGACTCAGTTTCCTGAATTTGAAATCACTTAAGATCCTGCCAGCCTCAGACCCCGGTGTTTGTTTGGCTGAAGGCTTTTAAACTTTTTAGACTTTCTCCGGCGCGTTTGTCGCCGTCATCGGCGGCTGTGATGGATTTGTGTTGTGGATTTTGCCAGTCAGACGTTATTGATGTGGAGCATAAACATCCAGGCTGTTGAGCTGTGCTCTGCCTGCATCCTGCCACTACTCTATCAAAACCAGCTTTGCCAAATGTGTTCAATAACTGCTGCTCTGGAGCCCGGGCTGATTTCCATCGATCTTTCGGCCCAATCTGTGTCCGATGGCTCCTCACACCTTGTGTGGAGGCCGACATCAGCAGAGGGAGTTTCCCAGAACGATGACAAGCAGCTCCTTCATTCACTTTGCACCACTTTCCGTCTCCGTGGGCTACTGTCGTAGGCATAAGTCATGAATGCACAGTGCATTGAGCCGCTCTTGGATCCAGCAGCCGAGCCGTTTCTTTTTTAAGGCCGGCCGCTGACTTGTTTACTCTGGTGTTAGGTGTTGCAAACATTTCCGAGGCCTGTGTAACGCGCCACATGATGCATTTAACCCATTTAGCACCCTCTGGAGCATTATTCGTATAAAATGTGAAAACAAATGCATGAACTGCACAAATTAAAAGACGACGATGATGATGATCCTGGCACAATAAATACTGCACGTTTGCAGGGAAATATATTTGATCTAATACCTGTCAATCAGGCAGGTAACAAACAAGCTACACAAGACAAAAGGCGTGAAGCTGTGAAGAGAATTCCAGCCGCGTACAGTACTGCCTGAAAAGAAAACCGTGACTGAGTGATGATGACAAATATACCACGAAGGTGCTAAACGTTCACATAAGCAAACTTCTGTGAGCAAACTGTGCCAGGTTATGACAGAAGAGAGGATAAATTTAGCCCTGGCTGGTCTGAGTCACTGTGCTTAATAAACAGGCAATGAGATTATTATGTTTGGAAGCAACTCAATTAGGAAACAGGAAGTGCGGAGTCTGGCGAGTGGAGCGGCTCAGGCCGTCGCGGCCTCGGCACCGTCCTAAAGCTTCTGCTTATTCATTCCGTCGCTGCTCGTCCTCGTGTCTCGCTTTACTTGTCACTTTCTTGCTCTGTTGTCACTGGGTGGTGAGCGTTGGTTTTCCTGAGCGTTTGTAATGTTTGTCCCAGGAGTTCAGCTGCAAAAAAAAAAAAAAGTCAGGAGTTACGTTCTCATGAAGCAAACGAAAAGCAGCAGCAGCGTCTTTGAAAACCAAATCCTGAAGCTACAGGCGCTGGAGATTTGCATATCAGGCCGGCCCATGTGATGGTGATCATGGAAACACTGGTGGGCTCAGAAGTTTGATGCAATGCTTCTGAACTTCCAGGCAATTTTACATCAAATGAACGGCGATGCTTTGAGAGATAATGCAGCTCAGACGCTTGTTTTGCTCACGCAAACGGGAACAAACAGACCAACGGATGCTTCGCCTTTTGGAGTCATTAATGTGGTGAAATAAAACCAGCTCGAGCACATTTTTCCGTTTGTGCACATCAGATTTTGAATGGAGCACAATGTTCAGCGAGATTCCAGCGTTGCGTCGCCCGACGCCTCGCTCCTCCCGGTTTCGTCATCCGCGTCGAGGGTCAAACCCGGGCTCGTTCAGGCGTTTTGCCGTTGAACAATGGGGAACTTCCATTGTGAACGCAAACCGTACAAATGGGCTTTTAGGCGCTTCGGTGCCAGCGCTGTATATTCTTCGATTTGTCCCGACTTGTTTTGCGATCGATGAATCAAGCGGGTGGAATTTCCTGCCTGCGCTGTGTTCCAGTGGAACCCATGGCTGTAAAAAAAGCCCTGGGAGCAGTTGGGCACGGGGCCATTGACTCGTGTTGCTCGGCGTTGGAGCCTGCGTGCGTTTTGAACCGTGGGATGTTTTACTGCTCTGTTTGTGTCGTGCAGACGCGTCGCTGTCTGTTCATCACTTCTTCTCAGCATCCACGACAGATGCGCTCAATTTCATCTGCCCTTCCTCCTGCGCATAGAAGGGGAAGGCCCGTCTGCTGAGGAGCGCCTGCAAATGTGACCTCAGGGATTTTAGCTGTGTTGAAATTGTAACATGATCTATAAAAATCAATTTTAAGCTTTTATTGATTAAATAAATCTTACAGTACAAACAGGACTCCTCTCTGTTTAAGCTGTTGGAGTCTTGAGCTGCTCTGGTTCCTCCTCCACATGGTTGAAGATTCGGGAGTTTTCCTCTACCTCATCACCTGCTGCAGGTTCAAACCGTTCTGGCTCCAAACGTCCAACCTCACAAAGTGTGAGGAACTGAATGAATCCCTCTGGTGTCAGATCTGTACGTGTGAGCGCAAGTAATAAGTGAACCTTTTTCAGGATGACGTGGTTGGACACGGCCGACTTTCATCAGAGCGGAAAAAACGATGACGCGTTTTATAGCGTGTCAGATTTAGATTGATCTTAGAAAACCTATTTTTTCCCACAGTATTTTGAAACTCCAAGTCTTTTGGTGGTAATTATTATACAGTAGGTTTGTCCAACAACCTCCAGTAGAGACTTGCTTCCGTCTTTTATCACTGTCCTGCCCGGTTCATAGGTTGTCACCAGACAACGCAGGACACCTTATGCCATAATGAGTCAATGATTTATCTGACCAAGTTTACTGCACATATGCAGTCAAACATTCACCCCTTCCTCAGTTTATTCTCATGATCTGTTGCAGCTGGTTTCAAAGAGGGGGGAAAAAAATGATAATGACCTAATTTTTCCATGCTTAAAAACACGGAGGGTTTAGTTTCCTGGATGACTCACGTCTCATTGCTTTGTTTGCTGAGGCTTTGCCAGACCCCAGGGTTGAAGGCGGATCGTGAGGAGCTGTCAGCCGGTCCCAGTAAATGCTGCATACTGTAGTATGATCATATTTGATGTTTGTTTCCTCTAAAAGCTGAAAATGCTGCGTTATAGTGCGTCAGCGGCCTTAATCTGAGAAACTACATTTATGTATGTGCAGTTATTAAATATCACGACTCCTCGAATCGGTCACCATGTAATTAGATTAATTATTAAACTGTACCCAGACCGGTCCTGTGCAGCCGGAGCTAAGCCTCCACTGACGCCTGCTCAGGGAGGATCCTGCCTGAAACGCAGTTTGGAGCTTTGCAGTTTTGCTCGTACGTTGCTGTGTTTCTATGTGTGTTGCTTCCCTCACAGTTGCTCTATGGACGTCCAAAGTATAATTTTCATTGCCTTCTTGGGGGATGGAGGACGCTCCTCCGTTTCCTCTGCAGCTGCATGTGGCACGCGATGCCGAGTCTGACGGACACGCCCCGGTTGCTGTGGCGCCTTCTTATTTTCCAATACTAGAAGCAAAGTAGCGTCATTGATAACCACCACCCTTCATAGTGAGGTATGCATGAAACCGGCAGAACAGTGCATGCGCTTGTCTACAGTCAGTTTGAATTCAGAAGTGAATTATTCAGAATCAATGGTTTTTTTAGTTGCTTCATTGGTATTGGCTCCTTCCAGTCCCCTTGATACTGTAGCTGAATGTAATATTGACCCGTCTCACTGCCAAAGATGCTCGTGTCTAGATCCGCGTTGGTTCAGCAGAGCTGCTATTTTTAAAGCTGCTTTAGGTTGTGGTGATGATGCTTTGCACGGTGCCAGTGCTTCTCCTGCCAAAGCATGTTGAAAGTAGATCAGTGTGTTGGAAAATGCTTCGTGCCAGACATATCACATTTGTTGCTCAATTAATGCATGAGTTGGGCAGATATCAGATATGGGGCAGCATCAGCAGGATTCAAAGCCTGTGCTCTTTTAAAGGTGTTGTTCGTGTCGTGGTCGGAGCTGGTTTGTTGTTGTGTTGGCGCTGAATCTCTGTGAAATGCAAACTCATCGGATTGTGTTTAAAAAGCATTCATGAGTTTGAAAATAGGCTCTGGAATCTCCCTAGAAGTTGCTTTTCTGACTTCTGAGAGTTGGAAGAATTCCCCAACGAAGACCTCAGGATCCAAGATGGCCGACGGTGGGAGCTGCTCCGCTTTGACTTCGTAACCGGCCTGACTCGCTCCGTGTAGTTGCTACTGTTTAATTAATTTAATGATTTACAGACCAAATGCACAGTTTTGCAATGTGGCTCCATTAATGTTCAATCTTCCACATTATTTCTGACAATGTATAATTTAAAAAAACAACATTTAGGATACTTTGCTCTAACTTTATTTTGAAGGCAACTTGTTTTGGACCTGTTTTTATTTTTTCTAACACCCACTCACGTACCCTCTTCCTTTTCCTCCAGACTCTTTGCAGTTTTTATGTCTCCTTCCTTTCTGTTTGCCACCTCTAGCCTCCTGGGGCGCCTCTTCCTGCTCAGCCCAGGCGTCGCGCTCAGCGGGCGTCCCCTTTATCAGGCGACTTGTCTTTATTAAAGCAGCGCTTCATACAGAACGGACAGAAACCAGAAGCTGGTTCTGCAGAGCAGCGAGTTTGCCCGCGAACGCGCTTCCTTCATTTCTGTCAGGCGTGTCGAACAGGTGCGCTGATTGCTGGCAGTAAATCAACCAGCTGACAGTTTTACGGCAGCATTAAAGTTTGTTTGTTTTGTTCCCTTAATTTTTATTTGCTGAGGATAAAGGAGCTCTGCTCCGTGGGAGAGCGTTGCACGGTTCAGGGGTTTCATTTGGAACACACCCAGAAATGGGACTTTGGGCTGATGTTTTCAGCGCGTCAGTCAAGAAGCAGTCGAGTGGAGTGAGGATTGTGAGATGTACTAACGGCTGCTTTGAAGCGGTACCGCGCCGCTGCGAAAGGAAGAGGGGCAGATCGTCCGGTACCGAGCGTCTCCCTAAATCAGTCACCGGCCGTAAATTCAAATTCCGCCCTGACACTCGAGCCCGGCATCTCGGGCACCAGTGGTTCCATGACGACACCGGCCGCGCATCAGCGAGCGCCGCCGCCGCCTTCGTAGCGATGCGATCGCCGGCGTCGCCCGGAACTGCAGCCAGACTGGTTCCAGGGCGGTCCGGTGACCTGGAAGGAACCCAGCGCCTGCAGGCGTTCAGGCCAGTCCTTTGACAGAAGTGAACTAACGTCGCCTCCGCCTCGTGCTCCGGTGACGTCCCCCCCCTTTTTTTAACCTCGTAACTGAGCCCCGGAGAACCAGCGCCCGCTGTGCTGACGAGCGCCCGGCCGAGCCGGGCCGAGCCCGGAACCGGCCCCTCGCCGCGCGCCAAGCGCTGCTGCCAAAGGGCACGGCGTGGGGTCATTCTGATGCTGGGCGAGTGGGGCCTCCACCAGCCATTCCCACCGTTTCCCCAGCGCTTTACAGTAGCTTGGACCCGAGTCCATGTGATCTCATCGGCCCGTCGTTGCTTCACTCGCAGACAGTAATGGGCCGCGGCAGCTGGAACCGGCGGCGTGTTTGGAGGTGAAATGTGCTCTGCCGGGATCGGCGAGCGCTCGCGGCTCTCTTTCTGGGCGCTTGCATGCATTTGCCTACCTACCTCCCCTTTGCTCGGGCTGGGACGCCCGCCAGCAGTGTTATGTAAGCGCTCCCCCCCCTCCCTCATGCAGTTTAGCAGACTGGAGCAGCTACTTGCCGCCCTGTCATGCATACCTTGAATGCACCACAGAGGCAGCTGCCTGGAGTCCTGGGAGGCCGTTTATAGCACCAACGCTCACGTACAGTTGATGGTTATGGAGTTTTCTCATTCCTTTAAGCATTTATTGAACGTGGCTTTTTCAGTTTTTAAATGTAGGCCATTCTTCTCCTTCACTCCAGGAGAAGAGGAGGAGGAGCTCTACTGTTAATGGGCTATAATCCAGCCGGGCTGGATTATTGGTTCTATATCCGTCTCTGTCGGCAGCTTTCTCCCTAATGTTTTCTTTCACTCCCACTTCTTAATGTTTCCCCATCACCCTGTTGTTTTTCACGCACCTTCCCGCACTCGTGCTGTCTATTGTTGGATTTCTCGCCCTTCTGTGTTTTTTTTATTTAATAGAGTTTCCCTGTTTGTAGCTCAACATGATCCAGAACCAGTCTGACCACTATCTAGCAACGCTTGTTTGTTTCCCTTTACTTGCATGTTATTGGAGACACTCGTCCTTGTTATTGTTCTATCGCTGTGAACCAGGGCTGGAATTCCTCACCGTCTCTCTATTCCTCACATCTAGGCCTCCTCCGATCAGAGCCGCCCAGAGATGTAGGTGAAACAGATCTGAGCGTTTGCGTACCGGCCAACGCATCATCCCACCTGCTCGCCCGTTTTAACATGTTAATGAGCCACCTGCAGATGCATGCAATGCATGCCACGCTTGCGTGACCGGCGCTCGTGATGCTTGGAGATCACGAGCGCTGACGTCCTCGTCTGCGGAGCACTTCCACGAGTTTGGACTCGGTTGCTGGTTCTTGCATAATCGCCTGCTCAGCTGCAAACGTCTGAGGTCCTGTTCCGCTGTCTGTCAGTACCCCGGCTCCACATCGGTCATTAGCCTTTTAGCTGCTCATTAGCGCTGACCCCCCCCCCTTCAGTTTTCTATGGATGCTTGTTCTCCCAGCCGATTTTCAGATTCTTGTCAAACGCAAATTGGAATAGATTTGTTTGAAACGTTGACTTTCATCGCGTTACTGTTTCAGCTCATGATCATTTGAACTCCCTGCTTCATTCATTAGGAACTACGTTGGATTAATAACGTCCCAGGTGGATAATTATACGCGCTGCTGTGAGCAACACGACGACGTGTGTAAATCCCTGTCCGGTTACTCACGCTCCGCCCGGGCTCCTCCCTGAAATGTCACGCACTACAATTAATGAAATATGGTGCGAAACCTGAGCTGAGCTGCGCGTCACATGCTTGTGGGCAGAAGTTGGGTATTAACAGGAAACATTGTCTTGTTTACACACTTGTGGATGTCCGCAGGCTGATGTTGGTGTAAAACATCACACTGTGGGTGAGACTGCCTCGCTTGGCTTGCCCGTGCCGTTTCCTCGGCGCCGTTGCTATGGAGCCCAACGCCAGGGACTAGTTTTTTTTTTTTTTTATTCCGCTATTGTTTCGTAGAATCTGCGGTGAATTACGCCTTAAAGACGAGCGTGCCTTCGCCCATCAGTCATGCGTCTCAGCTGTGAGGAGCACAGAGCGCTGGAATAAAGCCAAGCGCTGTTGATTGGAAAATACCGGAGGAGTATTTATGTGATGTATATTAGACAGAACTTGAGTTTTAATGAAGTGTGCATGTATTTTTATATAATAATAGTCAGGACAAACAGATCCAGGGTTGAACCCTCATGAATAAGAGAGTCTGAGGTTTTGTTGAATGATGTTTTTTTCATAGCATTTATACAAAACACATTTGATCCCCACAAGAATCTATTAGCAGAAACAGACGAATTATCATTTAAATGAAAGGTGGACTTGAGTCTACAGAGCTTCACCCTCGTAATGTGCCGCTCTCCTCCCAGCCCTTCAGGTAAGAATGCACTAACCCCTCAAACAAGAAATAATTGGCCCTCTGTGATTGCTCGGAAGGGCAGGCCTCGATTAGCAACCAGTAACTCCATCGCTGCCAGGCTGCAGTGAGTCAGGGTCAAAGCAGGCAGGGGCGGCGATCGCGTTCGGCACCGACAGAAGGTACTGGAAATCAGCGTTGAAACCCGGCAGCGCGACATCAGGGCTCGTTCACAGACGAACGGAAGGCTGCTGCACGTGTGTGGCCCGAAACACTCGGCTTCAGCTCCGTGCAGGCGCTTTCCTCAGCATCTGGTCCAAATGCTTCTTTTCTGGCTAATTGGTGGTGAATTTTAATGGCGCCATCGTCCCAGAGTCTGAGTCAGAAAATTCATTCACTTGTTTGTGTGATGAAATGAAAGGAGCTCGGAACCGAAGTGAAGCTCTGATGAACAGCGGGCTGAAATCATTAATGGTCGGTCCATTAATGTTGGACCGCGTTACTTTTAGCACTAATGCCTTTATTTCCTGTCTTGAATCGATGCTGCGGTCGCGCCCTGTTGTATTTCGGTTTGCTGAGGTTCGTGGTAAACGCCTCCAGCACGTTTCCCCCTATGGGTTCATATGTTTGCTTGTCCTCATCGTTGGGGCTCTGTTCCAGTGACCACACTGCTCTTATGCTGTTGACAGAGGCAGAGGTCATTTCCTAAGGTACCTGCCTGCGCTATCGTGTTGTTTGGACGACAGTAATGGGCGACGGATTCACCTGCGGCTTTTATCATGTTCTTCTTTATATCAGTCAATGGGTTCAGTCCAGAGGAGCGTCCCTCCCTATGGAGGGGCCAAAGGCCGCCGCGGAGGCTCTGCCCCCACCGGTCGTCTCACAGGAAGTCCTGTAGCTGATCCAGAGTCAGCGCCCCCCCCTCCTCTGCTGCAGCCTGTTGTGGAGATCTCTGTTTTGAATTCCTCTCGCTGTGCTCCCCTTTGGATCCCTTCACATCATTCACTCGCGGCGGCGGCTGCTGCTTGAGAAATCGCAGTTATGAAATCTTGCAGAATAATTTGTGCAATCTTGTTGTTTTCTCCCTAATGCATTGCTGCTATAACTAGTTTCCCACTTTGTCTCGGGATCATTCTCCTGCCTCGTGCACAGCTCCTGCTCGGAGAGTCTCCCCCGGGGAGGAATGCATGAGAGGAATGTTTAGCGTTTCTGTTGGGATAATTGTCCCTCTTTCATTTCGCGCGTCCACAGGTGAACTTTGTGCTGAGCTGAGCTGAGCTCTGCTGTTTTTGGATCATTACCCACAGAACTGTGGCAGCAGAGAGGAGCTGGGCTCCAACTCAGAACACATGTGCATGTCTGCGATGTTATTTTCCTTTTTCCGCAGAAGCTGTTTTTTTATTGTTACAGTACTACAAGTATCTGGTTCTCTTGAGGTTAATCCGGGCCAAAATCCATCGCTCGGGTCTTTTTTCGTCCTCCTCTGTGGTGGTTTGACGGCCGTTAAAGACAAACAACGCATTGTTTTCTAATAACTGCTAAATATTTAACTGCGGCCTGGTTGTAATACAGCAGTCTGCATTGTTTGCAGTGCGCCCTGGGCTGGGGTGGAACCAGATCAAACACACATTCGTGCAGTTCTTGGCATGCCTTGTTGTCACGGACCGGTTATATAATTTTAGAAGATGAGCCACCACAGGTGTGGTTTTTTTTTCGAGCTCTGCCTCCTAGCAGAGCCTGCAGGCAGCATGGGCTTCATGCTAAGCTCCCCCTGCTCGGCCTCGGCCCACGTCACTATCCGCTGCAATCCATTAGATGGAAGTCAGAACATTTTCACACATCGGCATCAGACGTGCTGATGAATTTCAGACTATGATCTCAAATGTTCTGGAGTTGAGAAATGTTTATTTTGAAAAGTAAATAAATAATAAATTAGTTTTATTTAGACATGGCTGATTCCTTTGCAAACAGCGTTTTCAACACCCCAGTGAGGTTATAATTATGTGTAATAAAACCTCATTATAGTTATTTGTGGGCTTTGACACGTTTGACAGGTCGACGTAAACAAGGCACGGAGCTTGGTAAACTGGCAGAACCTCAGTCGATCTGATCGTTAAAGCGCCTGTGCATTGTGTGTGTGTGTGTGTGTGTGTGAGGAACTAAGTAGAACAAGGACCAACGCAGACGCGTCTTTCCAGCAATTAGCAGTAAAACTTTCTGCCGTTTTTGCATAAATGCCCGTCAGATTTCCTGACAGCCGTAACTTTTGTTGGAGCCGCCGTCTCCGCGTCGCGCCTTCAGCTCCTCTCCCTCTCCCCGTCTGCCGGCGGAGGCGGTGGGTGTGTGCAAACGTCCGCCGGGCCGTAAACGCCCGCGGAGCGTGTGACCCGCTTAGCGGCTCTCGCCGCCGCCGCCTCCTCCCACGGCAGACTTTCACATCTGCAGAGCGGCCGTTAGAGTTGATGTAAACGCTCACGCAGACGTTCCCGACGCCGCTGCGGATGCAGGCGCTCCACGCGGGAACCGCATCCAACAGTGAAATGAGTTCAGCGTTGGGGTTGAAGCCAGTTTAACTGGTCGCTAGTTGGCGTGTGCGTACTGTAATTGTGTTATTTTCAGATAATCTCCAAAGATCAGCTTTTCTTCAGCCTCTCAGCTCTCTCTTCTGCCGTGTTGTGTATTTTGTGTGTTTCAGTCCAGTTGCTGTAGTTTAAACGCTGGAATAAACTGTGGACTCTGTTTCCAATGCACTTCTTTTCTCCCCCTTTTTTCCTTGTTTGACCTGGACGCTTATTTGGCAATAGACAAATATTTAATAACTGCCACTGACATAGCAGTTTGAAATCTCCTTTTAATCCTTCAGACTTTAATGTCAATGTCTTGTTTCTTTTTGTGTAAAGCCTTAAACACACACTGTTCCACATTCAGTGGATTCTGATTTTACCTTCCAGGTCGTTTCTAGTGCGTTATCTATGTGGTTTTGGCTGCAGCCGCTCACGGGACAGTTGCGGTATCATTGTGATACTTGTGGTAATAAATTGTTGCTTTTGCCGTGCGCTGCTGCGAGTGGGTGAAACGGAGCCGGCCGTTTGTGGGGGCTTTAGCACCAAGGTGTTAAATGGAGGCTAATTGCATGAGGGCACCGGGGAAATGGGTGCAGCGTGTCCCGCGGCCGTCTATCCGATTTAAGACGCACAATGTGTCTGTAGCAAATCGAATCTGCAGGAAGCGATTGGAGGCCGCTTCGCTGTACAACACGACAACAGCGGCTTTAACATCAGCCTCAGTCAATAACCTCTATGAACTGAGGCGGCGACCGCTTCATGGCGGCTCACGGTATTTAATGGTTTTATTCCTTTATTTTGTCTTGTTTTTGTTAAAGAAGCAACTTAAATGACTAATTGCTTGATAGGTGATAGGACTAATGGTTATTGGTACAGTTTCAGGAGACCTGAAATCAAGCTGACCCACAATACTACAAGTTCACAACAAGTGATGTACTCCGCTTTATTACAGAGAAGACTCTCGCTCACATTAATTGTTCCTGTAGTTGGTGCCAGTAATATTTCACCTTGCTAATGCATTCGTTTGACTTCTACTTTCAGTTTACTCCACAGTTTGTGGCCATGTCTTGTCTTTAGGTTCCTGTTCCTGTAGAATGAGGTGAAACGGCCGCTCCGGGGTTTTTCTCATCTCGTCGCGTCTGATGAGCAGCCTTTAGCAGAGATGAGCTCAAAAGGCCGAGCCCTCGCCCTCCGCTCTGCTTCCTGTGTGTCTGCACCAAGTGGCCCAGTTTCCTGTCGAGCACCAAATTCCAGTACAGCATAGCTCCGCTCCAGGGATTCAGCACGTGACCTCATGTGAACTGTGACCTGCTCGCGGGGGAAACAGGAGGCGCGTTGTGTCCGACTCGGCCGCTTTCAGCTGCTTTACTCAGTGTTTCTGCACGTGGGCTGAGCCGCTCGACCTGGAGCAGACGAGCTGATGCAGCCAGTTGAACCATCGCTGTAGTGAGTGCTCTATAAACCCACAGTGCATCTACAGGGGAGCGAATAGCTCAGAAGGCTGACGGGAAGGAGGCAGACGGCTGGAACTGACCTATTTCAGGATCTGAATCAAAAGCTGCTGCTTCACTTTCAGCCGGGGGAAATTACTGGTAATGCGAAGCCCCCGTGGCTGCTGTGATAATGAGTCTTTATGGGCATCCATGCCAACAGAAGAAGCCCAGAGAGAGAGGCACAATAGAAAACAAAGGGGGAGGGGGGCACAAGCCTCAACTGTCACTCCATGCATGAGAGGAAGTGTTTGTTGAGCTACAGGCTTGTTTTTCCTCATTTAAGCCGGTGCCTGTGACTCACCTCGCTCTCTCGCTCATCACACAAAAGCTCAGCAAATAAAGCGAGAGGCGGCGGTGGGCGATTCAGGGCGCGGGATGAAAGCGCTTCCGCTCCGCGTCAGCACGGTTTATACGCCGTGATCTACATCCGAGGATGGAGCGGCCTCTCGCTACGGGCTGGAAGCGAGGCGCTGACTCATCCTCCGCGCCCAGACGTTCCACCGTTGCCTCCGAACGCAGCGTGCACGGAGCGCGTGCACGGAGCGCGTGCACGGAGCGCGTGGCCTCGTAAACGAAGCAAACAGCAGGTCGGCTCCTCTAGTTGCGCCTCATCTCCGTCACGGGATGAGACGAGTTACGTGGGAGAGGAGGAAAGAATAGGCCGACGCCGTGAAATGTTGATGGAAGTGACAGCAGTGTGTAGGAGAGATGTGAGGATGTGTGTGTGTGTGGGGGGCGTCACAATCACGTGATGAGTCCTGGAACAAGGCCGCTTTCTGAACGTTCTCCTCTAACGACGCAGGCTGCACATACGCTGTACAGGCCCGTCTCCGGTAGGTGAGCGGGATAATCCCAGGACTTGCCTGACCCCCCCCCCCCCCCCCCCCCCCCCCCCCCCGCCAGGGGTGACACTCGATTGGCTGAGAGTCTGCGTGGGGGGGAGGCGGGCGCTCCGGCAGCAGCAATAGGAGCATTACGTAACCTTGGAGGATGAGGTGGGGTGAGGGGAAGAGGAAGACGGGGAATGAGCTATGAGAGGGAGTCGGTGAGAGAGACGGATGTGATGGAGGGAGGAAGTGAGCGGAGGGAGAGGCAGCGGGAGGAAAGTACAGTGAGGGCTTCAGCTCAGTCACAGCGTTCATTGAAAACCTCTCGCCTGTCGTCCGCACGTCGGGCTCGTGTTGCCCTAAAATGGCCGAGCTGCTTGTTTTGCGTTTTGAATGCAGATTGCAGCCTTTCTGTGTAGGTCGCCAATAATGGGTGGCCTTTGAAGGAACCCACGCACTATTAGCGAGTGGGCAGAGCGTGGAGCTCTGATTATGATCATGAAAAGGATGGAAATGCAAATGTGTGAGCACGTTGACTTACTGTAAGTGTATCTGCCAGCACCACGGATTATTAAACAGATCTTCAGTCTCCACATCCGTGTTGATGTCGTCCAGCTTCATTCTGCTCCCACACGTTGGCGTGAAGCAGCTTCCATCCTAATGGCATAAACATGTTCTTTGTTCCCACTGGTTTATGGTTCCCCAGTGACGGAGCGGGTCGTTCCCGGTCAAACGGCCCTGCTCAGTCTCGTTCTAATTTAGCTGATTTTTTTTTTTTTTTTTTTTTTTTAAGGAATCGCACGTTTATGCTTCCTGTTTGCATTTTTATAGGCCTGTTTACAGTCTGTGCTCATGGAGGATTTGAACACAACGACGACGACGACGGTTATACAGTAGATCATAACATTAACGACAGCAGCTTATCAAACAGCAGATCGGCGGTTGATGAACCTACTGTACGAGGTCCCTCAGGGTTCTGTGCGAGGCCCACATTCATTCTTCCTGTATAACTAGTTTACATATGGAAATTGTGCTTATGACTCTGCTCCTCCTTCACTGTTCAGCTCTTTTATCTACTGTAAGTTTGCACTGATTTCACATTTGATTGTTATAACATTAGATCGCAAGGCCACCGTGAGCTTTCATGTCGACTTTGACAGCAGCCAGTCTGAATGAGTGGCGTCTGTATTAGCTAATTAGTTTAAAGGTCTGTGTGTTTGTTTCTAGACTGCTAAACGCTGAGGGATTATCAGGTCTGTGAAGGTTAAACTCGCTCGTTTTGCTGTTCTGTAAGTGCATGAGTGCTGCACTCTGCTCCTGTGTGTGTGTGTGTGTGTGTGTGTGTGTGTGTGTGTGTGTGTGTGTGTGTGTGTGTGTGTGTGTGTGTGTGGTCTGACTTGTTTTATATTACAAGTCAGGCTTTAAACATTATAGAGTAGAATAGAAGGATTAAAATGTGATGATTGTAATGATTTAATTCAGACAAATTAAAAGATTAGCATTTAAAATAGAACACATGATGAATCACAGGTTAAGCTCCGCCGTCCGATTAGTCAGAAAGTTGCACAGCAGCTCGGTGCATGTCCTACCTCTGATTACTAACTACTGCTGGGGCCTGAAATGATTATTGGAAAGCATAGAATAATCTATGGTGTGATGAATGCTGCACTCTGCATCTGTTGAATAACATGTTTCCATTTACTCAGTTTGTAGTCTGTCTGTGGAACCTAGTTTTTGTTATTTCCTGCTGAGAGTTACTGTAAAAAAACAAAACAAAAAAGTTTCAGACCTTGGAGCTGCTCAGCTGCTAATCATTCAGCTCTGTATGTTTTATTCATAGCATTCTGTGCTCGTGTCCGTGCACCGGCGTCCTGCTGCACCGTCCACCGCCGAGTGGAAAACTGCTTTCGCTTGGATTCTCTCCTTCGCCGCCTCCACATAACGTGTCCTCTGTGTGACTCCTTTCCCCCGTCACCCGTCTTGTGTTTACCCCCGCGTCTGCATGTGTTGGGGGATGATCCCGACTAGTTGGGCGTTAACCCGGGGCCAAGCGCCTTAGCCGGGCGCCTTCCAACATCCACCACCTTTGCTCTGTGCAGGCGACATAAGTGAGTGTTGTCTTTCCAGCGACCGCGAGACTCTGGCTGCCGCGAAGTTAGGTCACTCCTGTTTGGGGGGAGGGAGGGAGGGGGGGGGGGGGGTTATTTATGTAGTCCCTCCACTCCTGTTCCTGCAAACATATCTCCATAGCCTTTCAGGAGAAATCTGATGCTGCGTCCAGCAGGGTTGTGATGTCGACGGGGGGGGGGGGGCCTGACCCTCCTCTTACATAATGCTCATATTCCAACATTCCAAGTGGAGCAGCACCAAAACAAAGCAGGGAGGAAACCCCATCTAAGTCCCCCCCCCACACCCCCACGCTGGTAATACGTCTGACAAATTACCACTGGTACCTTCAATTAGTTACAGTGGCTGCGTTACCTTCACCGCTCTGTATTGTGAGTCTAATTATAGACGTTGGAGATAATGACGGCTCTTTGTGTTTGCAGTTTTCTCAAGCGCTTCAAACAAGGCTTTAATTTGCATGGTAGCAGATTTGGAGGCCTGGAATGAGATTTAGGGCTTAGTTACCGCTCAGTGGAGCTGTCAGCGGGAAAGTGGCCTCACATCTGCACCAGCCCTGCACAGCTGGCTCCAAATCTCCCCGTCATCAGTGGAAGCACAAAGACTTGAGGATGAAATCCTCCCTAAATAGACGACGTTGGTCCGGTTGGTGCCGAGGTGAAAACGTGGCTCCATTCATCCGTACTCACACTGCGCTTTGTGTCTGTTGCAGCTCGTCCCCCCGAGCGGCGGACACCGGCAGCTCCGCGGGGCCCGGCCCGTCCAAGGCCGGCGGAGCCGCACACAAGATCTGCCTGGTGTGTTCTGACGAGGCGTCCGGGTGCCACTACGGGGTGGTGACCTGCGGCAGCTGCAAGGTCTTCTTCAAGCGGGCCGTGGAAGGTTGGTGTCACACGCCCGCACTCACCGGGCTCCACTCCCTGAACTGCTCACACACTCACCCAGGCTCGACGCACACCGAAAGAATTGCACATTACAATTTACGAGGTGTAGGAACTGACAAGAATGTGATTATGATTTAACCTGACGCCGCGGTCACGTTCATGCTTTGTGTTTATTCCTCCCCAGCCTTGTACACGTGCACCTGAAACCGCTCGTTTCCTCCTCCTCCTGTTTTATTTAGTCGCCAAAATGAATTTAGGTTTCATAACTCGGGGTCAGAGCTGAGTAGGAGGGTTGTTGTCAGTAGACGCACATGTTACAGGTGGCGTTTTGTGGGTTTGAGCTTCAGTCCTAGCGTCCTCCTCTTCCTCCTCTTCCTCCTCAGCCCCTGTGCTGAGCTCGTGCCACGTTTTCCCAGAGCTGCAGCGTCGGCGGCTCTGAATGCCGTGACAGACTCGCGAAGGGAGGGGCCGGAATGCGTCTGACGAACAGAAAGTCATTTGTGTTGGAGCCTTTGTACCGTTCCCGCGTTTCTAAATCCTCCGATAGGCGTGAGTTTGCACCTGTGAATGGATTTTCCTGCTATGTGACGCCGCTGACGAGGCCCAGGACCACAGTAACTGCTCTGTTCTTGCCCCAGAAGCCTCAGTGTCGTCCCTCCTCGTTCTGTTTCTAGGGTGTCTGTCCTCTTTATGTGGGGAAATAATGCAAATAAACATGTAAACATTGTTCTGAATGGAAGACGACGCGTAGAGTACAATTGTTTGACTTCTAAATCACTTGAGACCAAACCAGTGTCGTTTTGATTTTGGCCCCGGCCTCCGACTAGACACGACCCTTTATTCTTTTAATAAAAAGCCGTCGGTGAATCTGAGCTCGACCGTCTGCTGTGACGAGCGCCGACAGCCGCCCGCGTGCGTCTGCGTTCGCTGACGTCGATGCCGAGCACTTGAAGTGACGTGTACGTTTCATTTTGTAGCACTGACAAAGTTACATGTGTTACTTTTGTTTTTCTCCCCCGTCTCCATTGCCCGGTTGTCTCTATGGTGAAGGATGGAGAGCACGGCAAAACACAGATGGTAAATAAATGCACTTTTAATAATAATAACCATGATCGTAATACTATGACCTCTGATTTCCCATGTCCCTGTATTGCTTCAGCTCGGTGAAACGAGCCGTGTGCCTGGACACATGCATCACCTCTTCCACCTGTTGTTAATGCATGCAGATGATCTGTTGCAGTAATTGAGGCTGCATTAATTACCTGGCAGCAGCTACGACATTATGTACTGATGTTGTGCTCTTCATTTCTGTTGCAAGCGCTCCACCTCATCACTGGTGGTTGGTCCAATAAGTGAAGTCACACTTTGTCTCTAATGAAGACTTTTCTTCGGCACTCGACCCACATTGACCCTCCTGAGATCTGACATCCAAAATCAATCCTTCCTTTCTTTGTCTTGCTGCTCGTGTGTCATTGTAGCCTAAACACTGTTACCTGTGGAACCAACGAGTTTTTTTATATCACCAGCCGCCTGTGTATTTAGCAGCGTAGATCTAAGGAATATGCAATGATTAGTCCTAATGATCTTTGAGGCAGGCTGATCACCAGTGTCTTCATGGAAACCCTGTGGTCAGGTTCAGGGCTGCGTTGGCTGCGTTCTGACCACAGACCACTAAACAAACAGGCATTAGACGGAAGCCGCCAGGTAGAGGCCCCGGCAGCCGGCGGCTCTGAGCCGATCAGGGCAGGATGAGGGAGGGAGGCCGTGCGTGGGATTCCAGCTGGCACATGTGACGCCGCAGATGGCCGCTCGCGCTGCCGCGTCTGCGGCCGCTTCCTGGCGCGTGGACGGAGGCGGGAGGAGCCCGTGATGCGGCTCCGCTGGTGGCGACGGCACCTGTCGGCATCGTCTCGGAGGCAGGAGGCTTTTGGCTGGAGCTGCCGCCGATGTAGGGCACCTCCGCTGTGTCATTAAGCCGAGCTAATCATTGGCTTGATGTCCCAGTTTCATTGTTTGCTGCCTCACAGGAGGCCGCGCGCGTCCAGACTGCACGATTCACTCAGTTAAACACGAACCAGGGCGAATGCACAGGCGGCGCCGCATCAGATGTGATTGGGGTTTTATATTTAAGTTTAAATATAAAATATAGATGGTTTCATAGGCTGCGTATCACAGATCGGATCATTTCTTATTGTAGTGATACAGGATAAAAAGTACTCAAGTGTTCACAGTATTGTCGCATTGAACATTATTTACTTATTTAAACTCTAAATAACAACGAAGGATCATTTGCACCACTGGCCGTATATGTAGATGTGCAGAGAGTCGGCAGCAGGACGACGTCCACAGTGAGTGGAGATGCTCAGCTGTGTTAGAATTTAGACGTCCTCTAATGCACAAGGGCCATATTGACTTTATTAGGACATACTTGTGCGTCATGGTGCTCAGTGGAGGAATGCAGCCCCTCGAGGCAGCGAACAGACAGAACCTAAAGGCTTTACGCACTGAGGCCATGACGGCAGCACAGACGTGGACGTGGAGCTTCAGCCGGGATCCGTGGTTTCACTGCCGTTTCACTCCTTCTGTGTTGCGTGAACTGAGTAAAGACTCATTAATGGCTGTTGTACTGGGACTGGAGGGGACGCCCGTCAGTTGGCAGGAAGTTCCTGAGGATCTTTGCTTGAACTGAACCCAGAGTGAAGTGTTGATCCGTCATGGTCCAAATGCAACACCACCGAGGGCACGGTGACACGCGAGGGTCAACAAAGGCGCTGGTGGTGTCTTCATACGCAGTGTGTTCAGTTTCAGCTCCCTCCTGAAGTATTTATGGGTTTGCTCTGATCTTCATTGTTGTCCACAGGCATGAATGAGCCTCTGTTACTGTACGCGGGCCGACATGAACGCGGACAGTTGGTTTTTCTCTGGTGCCACATACACTAAATGCCTCCTCGTAGAAAAAGTCCCCTTTGGTCGACATTTGCCAAAACCTTCAGGGCTCGAGTCGCTTTGGGACGTCAGCTGTTTGGGTAGAAAGCAGAAAGTTCTGTGAGCAGACTAATTGTTTGACACTTTTAAGTGCTGTGACTGGATCGTTGCTTAGAAACATTTGTGGTTCATAGTTGTGTTCACATCACACAGGAGGTTGACTCAGCTTAATTCTGAGAAAAGTGTCGAGATTATGTGGAGTCGTGTGCACGAGCACGCGTGGAGGAAGTGATGCGGTCGACAGAAGGATGCAACAGACTTGTCAGGCTTACAGTAGAATCAGCAGGTGGTTAATATGGTCATAATACATCAGCGCTCGGGCTAATCCTGCTCAGAGCCGTGTTATCTAGCTAACGCATCCCCTTTCTCCTCCCCCGTCCTCTTCCTCTCTCCAGGCCAACACAACTACCTGTGTGCAGGCAGGAACGACTGCATCATCGACAAGATCCGCAGGAAGAACTGTCCCGCCTGCCGCTTCAGGAAATGCCTCCAGGCCGGCATGAATCTGGAAGGTAACGCTCTCAATGAAGTGACGGTGGAGCGCTTGTTGCGATCGGCAGACCGAACCCGGCCACCTTCACCTCCGACGTAAACAGGGAGAACTCAACAGAGGGGTTTTGTAATGGAATAGGTTTTGAGAGCGCGGAGCAGGGACAGCTGATAAAAGCAGCTGACTGTGTCACGGTGGCAGTGACACAGCCAAACAGCCTTTCCCTCTATTATCTCCAGATTCTCCTGAAGCCAGCGCCACTCAGGCGTGCTGGGAAACGAGCACATGCCGGTCACACACCGAACCGACAGCCAAACATTCATCTTTAAAAATTATTATTAAAACGATGAAGAGAAATTGGATTGAAATGACAGAAAATTTATTGTGAATTTATTATGAAGGAAACTTCATTTCTAGGACTTTGAGGTTTTAGCTCATATTTATGCAGAACCGCAAGCGAGTGGCGAGTTATTACCTGCTGATGTAGCTACTGCTTTTAAAAAAGGGTAAAAATAGGCCGTTTGAACATGAACATTTAGCGTTGGTGAGTTCAGACGAGTGCACTTTGCTTTGGCTGTGGCGCGCGTGCTGTTGTCTATAATGGTCGTCTCTCCCTGCACATGTGCCGGCATGTGGGCCACGCAGAATGAGGGGGCGCCTCATCCTCCTCAGCCGCTGCCAAGATCAGATAGACACCTGGTCGAGTTTCACTCGACTCTGCAGCGGAGACGGGCGCGAAGGGAAGCGGCGAGGAAGCAACAGGTGGAGGAGCGGCCGCTCGTGCGCGCGGCTGCTGTGTTGTTTTAGCGGAAGCTCCGCGGCGACGTGGAGTAGTTGGTACGAATCAGTGTTGAGTGAGGCTGCGTGCGAAGCCTGCAGTGTCAGTCAGTGTTAGCGGGGTGAAGGTGCTTCCATATACGCCGAGACACAGACAGAGAGAGGGATTTGATGGACGTCAGCGCAACAGCAGACAAAGTCGCACCAGAAAGGCTCTTAGTTGCCATGGAAACACCAGGAGAGGAAATTAAAAAAGGTAGAGGGCTGGAAAAAAACATGTTTTTTCATGCTAACCCTGCAACCTCTGGCATGTTTTGCACATTTAGTGGGAAAAGTAGTCAAAATAATGGCCAGTTTGTGCAAACACGAACCTATTTGCATTTGCTGCAAAAACAATCAGCTGTGAGAAATGGCTGAATCATTGAAGACTCTGGGCGCCGTTGTCTCGTTCACCTGCAAGTCGAGTGGGGTTTCTCTTATTTGAGTCATTTATTTGCTGTTTTAAACGCTGCTTAGACTTTTCCGTCCCTCCCTTGTGTCTCTTCTTTTCAACCCAGCGAGGAAAAACAAGAAGCTGATTAAGATGAAAGGAGCCAACCAGCAGCCCGGGCCCCTGGAGCCCGTCAGCGCCCTGCCCGTCCCAGTCATCCCCAGGTGCATGCCCCAGCTGGTGCCCACCATGCTGTCGGTGCTCAAGGCCATCGAGCCAGAAATCATCTACTCCGGCTACGACGGCACCCTTCCCGACACGTCCTCGCGCCTCATGTCCACGCTCAACAGGCTCGGGGGGCAGCAGGTCGTGTGTGCGGTCAAGTGGGCCAAGTCCCTGCCAGGTAAAGGACGGCGCGCCGGCTGCATCGCCGTTACAGCGAGATCCCCAGCGAGCGAGCGACACCCCCAGCGAGCGAGCGAGCGAGCGAGACCCCCAGTGAGCGAGCGAGACCCCCAGCGAGCGAGCGAGACCCCCAGTGAGCGAGTGAGATCCCCAGTCAGATCCTCAGGGTGTCGCAGAGTTAAACAAAAGCCCCTGTTTAGAGAGATTCAAACACTGATGTTAGATTTTACTGCGATTCTAAGCCGCTTAATTAACGTCATAAACATCAAGACGACGTAATTGCTGGGTTTAAAGCCGACGCACTCTACAATCCATGAAAACCGACACAAAGCATTTTATAGCACAAGCGCTTGTTTCTAATCATGAGAAAAGAGGCACATGACGCGATAATCGCTCCAAGTATTTGCACAGACGCCGCTCGGGTCACGCTGCAGATCAGGCCGGATTCCTGCGAGTCCGTGTGCGTCGACGCGGTGACGAGGACTCGGGCCCAAGTTTGACGTGCGTGAGTTGGAGGCAGCTTCTCACGTGGTCGACCCGTGAAATGCATCCGAGGCGTCGGCACCGACTTAACTGGATCATCCTTATTATTTCAGCAGATCTTTCTCTGTAATTGCGTTTTAATGATTTATTAAGCAATTACTTTTTCTCCTCCGTCTCAAACTCGTTACGATTTAGAAAAGTGTGTGTGGATATTTATTGAATCTGTCTGACTCACTTTGACTCTGGCCCTGTGTCCTGTCCTTCGCAGGCTTCCGTAACCTGCACCTGGACGACCAGATGACGCTGCTGCAGTGCTCCTGGCTCTTCCTCATGTCCTTCAGCCTCGGCTGGAGGTCGTACGAGCAGTGCAACGGGAGCATGCTGTGCTTCGCCCCCGACCTCGTCATCAACCAGTGGGTACCGCAGCCGCGCGTTGCATCCAGTCCACTCGTTTTCACTGAACTAGGCCCGCTTTGAGAACGTCCGCCAACAAACAGCTGCATCTCCATAAACATGAACAGGTTTTGTTGACGAGTTATTTGCAGGCAACTGAACCTGTGGGTTCATTTTCCGGATGTTACTTCTGTTTTTCTATGTTTTTGCTGTTTTTCCAGAGCACTGACCAGAATATTACAAAAACAGACGCATAACTCCGTTCTTATTTTACAGTTTGAGACAGGTCAGTGCAGATGTTACTGCCCCAGTGCATTCAGTGCTTTCAGGATAAATAATGCAGTGTGTTAATGCGCAAGCGTTGAACTGAGCCGTTTGAGCAGAACGTTCATTACAAACAGGCTCCTTAATTAAGGCGGCGGCTGTGACAGTGGACGGTCGGTGGATGTGTGTCTCTCCCCCAGAGGACACGAACGAGGCACAGCCACGTGTCACGTTTGCTTGTCTGTGTCTGACGGTGCTTTCATCAAAGCTCACCTTTCAAACACTCAGGAGAGTAAAACAACACTGACACATTTAATCCCCTCGTTATCTGGCGTTCCGCGCTTCATTAGGCCTGTTGGTGCTTGACGGAGCTCCTGGCTCTTGTTCGCATTCACTGACTATGAAAGTTTACTGTTCTTTTGCACGAGCGATGAGCGCTTTTTGTCTTCGTGCTCATCGGCAACGGGGCAGCAAATCCGCTGAACCTGCAAAGGCCTGATCCTCCACACTGGAGATACAGACACTAAAACAGAGGCTTGATGTCACTGCCAAACGACACAAGGAGTAAAAATAGAAGTGAAAGGTGAAGCCGGCGCTGCCGACGGCCCTGCGGCCGCTCAGGATGAATGAAGCGGCTCTGAACCCGAGGCTGCGGATCGACACAATGCGCTGTATTGATTTTAGAGCCTGAAAGTGATGTGAGCTGTGTGTTTTGTGTAAATCCATCAGGGTGGATTTAACGGCCCAGGTCGCTCCCACAGGTGTAACGCGGGTTTTATCAAGAGTTGAATAGAAAGCGAAACGGTTCGCGTCCGATCCGTACGTCATTCACCCTGAAACATTTCCCCTCGTCTCCGTCCAGGGAGCGCATGAAGCTGCCCTTCATGACCGACCAGTGCGAGCAGATGCTGAAGATCTGCAACGAGTTCGTCAGACTGCAGGTGTCCTACGACGAGTACCTGTGCATGAAGGTCCTGCTGCTGCTCAGTACAGGTACGTACGGCAAGACGCCGCTGCAGCGCCGGCTCCACCATCAACAACCAGCGCTCGCCCCCACAGCCGTCTGCGAACAGATTTATGAAGCCCAGTCATAAACGGAGGAGGAAGCGAGTTGTCTGCTTTACATCTCTGAGGAAATGGCTCGTAATTCAGCAGGCTGCGTAATCGTCACAATCACAGCCCACAAAATAAAAGCACTTCATGTGCTCATTACAGCAGAACCATTTTCCAGTTTTGATTATTTCACAGAGAATTGGATTCTTCTGATTTAATGGTTTTTCTAGGCAGTAATTTGTCTGGTTTAGTGAAGGTCATTAGGTTTGGGGCTAACTAGGCAGGAAGTAAAATGTTTATTAGCTCCAACTTTCTAAAATGGGAGTAATGGGTAGTTTTGGAAGCCCGGATGAGTCTGGTCCAGCTACCGCGTATTATTAGCAATTACAAACGCAGCAAATAAAGAAGTTCTGCTAAATTAGGCTTTGTCCCGTTTGTGTAAATGTCCATCGAGACAGTGAACTGTGTTGAACAGGGGTCGTCGGATTAGTTTTTCTGTGTGGAGCAAAGCAGAACTGACTTTCTAATCAACACAGTCTCAGCAGGGATGCATTAAAAGCAACCACAATAAGCTCTGTCACTCATTAAGCCGTCGTTTTCATTTTTTCCCTCCTCTTTCGTGAGTCACCGTCTCTGCTGCTGGTTTCATTGCAAACGTGCGCCTCTCTCTCTCTCTCTCTCTCGCTGTGTGCCGCGCGTCTAGTGCCCAAAGATGGTCTGAAGAGCCAGGCGGTGTTCGACGAGATCAGGATGACGTACATCAAGGAGCTGGGGAAAGCCATCGTCAAGAGGGAGGAGAACGCCAGCCAGAACTGGCAGCGCTTCTACCAGCTGACTAAGCTACTGGACTCCATGCAGGAGGTGGGACACGCTTTTTAGTCTGTGTTTTGACTGAAGCCTGAATACATCAACAGGTGTAATTCCTTTGACATCTTTAATACCACCCAGGCTTCTTCTTTCATGACATTAAGTACATCAGTAACTGTGTGTTCCTCTAGTAATTCCTGTAAAAGCCTGA
This sequence comes from Betta splendens, assembly GCF_900634795.4. Taxonomy (NCBI): domain Eukaryota; kingdom Metazoa; phylum Chordata; class Actinopteri; order Anabantiformes; family Osphronemidae; genus Betta; species Betta splendens. The sequence continues at coordinate 3,299,991 of NC_040894.2, read as the reverse complement.
GGTGCAGCGTGTCCCATTCACATCTCACTCAGACTGTTCCACCTGTGCCGTTGAGCCGACTCTAACCTGTCGCTGTCTCCGCAGATGGTCGAGGGCCTCCTCCAGATCTGCTTCTACACCTTCGTGAATAAGACCCTCAGCGTGGAGTTCCCGGAGATGCTGGCGGAGATCATCACCAACCAGATACCAAAATTCAAAGACGGGAGCGTCAAGCCGCTGCTGTTCCACCAGAAGGGACTGCCTTAAACTGTGAAGCCATGCCTTAACGTGGGCCCCGCCCAGCTTCTGCCCCGAGCCCCAGCTACGCCTCGGTTGCCCGCCGATTCCATCCCTTCAGGAGAACATTTTCACCCGACTAGGAATTCTGCCATGACCTCACAGCGACTAATCCAGATGTGGCCGCGGTTCAGCGAGGCCGTGCGGCCGTCGCTCTCGGCCGACGCCGACCGGCGAGTCGGTCTGTTGGCTCCAAACGACTTGTGAGCAGGACACATTTTGGAGAATCTATTATTTTGGACCCGACCTCCGTCCACGACCTGTGGTGTCATCAGTTTTCACCCGCCTCCTGCTCTCGCCTCCGGACTCTCATCGCTGTTTTCATTAATCAGACGCCCACGATTCCCGGCCACTAAAGCTGCCCAGCCTCTGGATCCGGCTCCGGCCCCGGGTTCGAGCCCTCCCTTCTTCTGCTCACCTGCCTGGCTTGCCTCCGTTTGCCCTCCCCGGCTCAATGTAATGACTGTTCACGTGTGGTTTTCAACGAAAAGGGCAACCCAAAAATTCGAAACCTATTGTGGCATGAGAGAAGATTCTTTCCCACCTCCGGACCCAACGAGGATGAAAAGTTTCCTGCCGTGAATCAGACGTCACTTCGTATATGAAACCAATCAAATTCATACATCTGACTAATGGGAAAAAAAAAGAATATTCTCAATTTATTTTATGCAGACCTGTATTTTTGACCACACATGCAAAGCTACACTTTGTGGCACACACTCAAAGATGTTTACACAGAATGTATCAGAGAAGGGAAAACCAGTGCCTTTTAGCTTGTACAGCTCTACCTGAACCGTTTATTGCGTTAGTATCAAACATTTCACTCACAGTACGTTCTCTCTGAACGCTGGCGATGGCCTGTTTCTGACATGGCAGGTCTTTGCTCCGATGGAATGAACCGCTTAGAAACCTGTAGTGCAATGTAAAATGCTAATATCTTAAATTGTAGGTCTTAACCTAGTCTAGTCTTTTACCGGCTAATTCACAAGCTCGCGTTTAACCAACGACACAAAATTAAAAGCTTGTAAGAAGCTTAGTGCTAAATGGACACTACTGGAATGAAACATGACAGACTGGCTCCTTTAAACATTCCAAGACTTTAGATCTTATAATATCAGCGAGTGGCTAATTGGAATGAAATTTGTTTACAAATATTTTGCAATTTCTTCAAATGCATTTGCGCAGATACTTTTTTTTTTTAAGTACAAAAAAATCGGAAAAAAACACATCCGCGCTGTTTCTGCGTCACTGCGGTCCTGCAGATCCCAGTTGGATCCATCATGAGGTCATAGTTCATGCGACGTTATTTTTGAAATAGGCTTTCATAGAGCTGCACTGCAGAGGAGCGTCGTAACCGGGGAGCGATGGACTGGTTGAACGTTTGAATGTAATGCTAAATAATTCCTAAACATCTAAGAAATGTATTTATATAAACCCAGATAGGTTTTTAAGAGTGTGACGCAAATACAGAGGTAATTAGATTCACAGTTATAATTCTATAGCTTATTAGTCAGTTGTTAGTAAGCTCAACGTTAAAGAGGTAAATATATATTTATTTACACCCACCTCAGATTTCTCTACAAGATTGCACATGGAAAGTCAAAACCTTTTAGCGATTTGTGAATTACAGCTCAGGCTCCGATTGCTCACGTCGGCTGGATGTGTCCCACTAGTGCCAAACGTACCTGTAAAGTTTTCTACGTCTTTATTTTCTAGAAATGTGAAAGAGTGATGATTTGACGTCACGCGGCAACTTCAGGTCGCTCCGGTGTGAGAAAGCTGTCCGTTCCGTGTCACACCTACACCAGCTCAAAAGTACTGATTGTCGTTTGAGTATGATTTTATTTTTTTTTTATTTTATTTTTAGGAGGACGATGCACAAATTAATGTATTTTTAAAGTAAAGCAGAACTTTCTTCTGGCAATCATTTGTAATGTAATAGCATGATTGTACCAGCTTATGTCATAGCCAAAGCAGGATAGATTTACAGCGGAGTCGCACACTGCACAAGCCCCCCGCCCTCACCCGCCTCCCCCCGCCCTCACCCGCCTCCCCCACCCCTGCCCATAATAGACATTATTCTTCTTCACTGCCTAAAATGTCGAGCGTATAGATTTTCCGCCGCCAACCCTGAATGGCAGTTAGCGGAGCAGGTAGGCGGTTGCCATGGCGACTGGTCATCTGCACGTTGCCTGAAGTTAAGGCCACAGCAGGATGTAGGTGTGCATGAGCAGTGTTCTTCTGTCACTCGGCCGCTGGTGTCGCGCCTGTGGCTCCGGCCCAAAGCGCGGCCTCTCGGAGCCGCGGCGGTTCAGCTGCAGTACTTTGACATCGCTGCTCATTTCTATATGGCCATAGGTATAAACAGTCCATATGTAACAGCGACATATCCAGTGCAACGTTAACACTGTTATTTAAAATGTTTTATATAGACGTAACCTCTACACACACGTTTTCACTTTTACCACATTTCAGCCTCATGTTCGATTAAAGGCCTTGAAAAAGGGAGACAGAGAGCCATAGAAATAAGATTTAAAATCAGGAACTAGTTAAACCCTTAACTCACAGCTTTTGAAGATCGATCTGTTGTGTAAAAAAAACAAAAACATATTTTCTGTGATTTTGAAAACATCAGCTTGATCCACTTTGATAATTTTACGCAATTCTGTTTTTATACTTTGAATGTGCCGAGAGAGTAAATATTTTTTTTTCCTGTTCATTGGTTTGTGTTTGATAAAGTTAGTTGTGTTGAATATGTTAGGAAGTGTTAAACACGTCTGTCTTGTGAAGTACATGTAAATTCTTCAATGGGAAAAGTCCACAAGAACGCTCACTGTGTTTTTAATCGTGGGGGGGGGGGGGGGTTGGAGGGACTGGAGGGGGTCCGTGTTGTCACAGTGACCAAAGCAGAAAGAAAAAAAATGTAAGAAGTATTCAAGCAGTTACATTATAAGTAGCACTTATTTACCAACTTACGTAGTACTTCTTTTATTTAAATGGTATCTTTTGTAAAAGTCTAGGCTTTGGATCCCTTGTATATTGCTGTGAGCATTTACTGGTCACTTTAAAAACAAAAAAAAAAGAAAATGGATGAAAAAAAAGTTGATCTCTGCGTGAATCTGCCAGAGTCTGATGGAATTGCACTACCCACATACTGGTTGATAGTCTATTTTGTATAAAATACATGCAAATATTATCTTTAAGATTAAGGGCAGATCATGTTTCACTGGTATATATGGCTAATGGCTTTCATTAAAATCTGTTTTACTCATATTTCAGTTATGTAAATGTAATCCAACTTAAAACAAACAAAACATTTGTTTTAAAAAAAAACAATAGTTTGTATTACACCGCTTCTGTAGTCAGTGTCAATATTTCCACCTATTTGATTAAATGTTGAAGTTATGTGTCGTTCCTTGACATTGGATTTGGCATCGTGTCGGCAACATCACTGATGAGGTTTTTCTCATCACTTGTTAAAAGTGAAAATTCAGAAGAACTGATTTTTCTTTGGTTCAGACATCTTACACAATAAAGTATCCTGTTTTTCAACTCAAGTGCTTTTCTTACTGATCAGTTATTGACAAGCATCTGAAAACTGCTTGTACGGATGGATCAGCCTGGGAGCTACTGCACCAGGCGGCCCACACGAAGCGCCATGCGATGTAGTTAAAGGTAAATTACTGCAGCGATCAGAGGCCGATCAGACAGCGTTATGACAGCGTGACCGATTCTGATTACTTGTTCACCAAGTGAGGAACGTGTCTGACTTCTCACATGGGAGATAGGAGTGATCATAAAGGCTTAGTGGGGTTCAAATCTCACTGACGGTTTTTAGTATGAGCACATCAATATCCACAAGTAATAATGGATGATGATAGTAATTTAAATTTTACTGTGGTTTCACCGTGGACTGATTTTCCCCAAATAACAAGTCTCTTTAAAAGGTTTCATAAAATATTTTGAAAGAATTTGTTGCAGGCCTATTTTGATTTCATTCTTTTTTTAACAAACCATTTACTTTGTATTTTATAATTTACGTGCCAAAACAACACTACTCAAACCACATGTATAAATAACAGGCACTGAATAGGCTCATCAACGTTTACCTTTAATTCTGTACAGACTTATCAATTCACCAACATCTGAGGGAATAATTAAGGCTGTAGAGAAACTTAAATGATACAAAAACCTGGGCAACAAAGAAGCAATCGAGGAATTAAGTTAGTATACTAAAATACAAAATATAAAATTTTCATACTTAAAAAACCTATACCTCATTAAATGTTGTATATTTATTTACAATGTCAATAAAACCCCTCACCAAAGAATAAAGTTCAGGATTGTGCATTTAGGAAAATCTTATAAATAAGAACTTTAGATATGAACAAAGTAGTCTCATTTCACATTTAAGTTTTTGAACCTTTAAAATTTGCTGATATGATGTTAATTTAATATCCAGTCCTACATGACTACAATGTAATAAAGGAAAAGTTCAGATGTCATAAGAACCTGTAAGTGGCTGGAGTCTCAGCCCAGCGTTCATACACGTATCTAAGCGACATGTTATTTATCTCGCGTCACTGTCTCATTTCATCGTGAATGACGGTGCTGTCTGTGAACTCGTGATGTACACAACACGGCCTGTTTTGAATTTGAAATCTGTTGCCTGAGCTTAAAGCCACTACAGCGAAGCCATCGATGAATACAGTGATCGATCACGATGTGAAGCTCGAAAAGTTTCCTGACAGTGCCTCAACGTGACTCAACGCTACAACGAAACAGGATCCAATTATTTCCAACAATAAAAAAAAAAAAGACCGAGCTGGAGAAGCAGAGTGAGGCCTCGCAGCTGTGCTCACTTTAACCAGCAGTAATCACTTATCGCTCCCACACTGCAACATAAACCGCTGATCTGCATGTTTTACATTTTTCTGGTGGGGGAGGGGGGCTGGGGGGGGGCGCTCTGCAGGAAGGGACAGAGCCAACGCCGGCCCTTTGGCCGAGACGCTTGGAGCTGTGACACGCTGTCCGGGGGAATCAGCGGCTGCCACAGCGAGCGCTCAGCAGCACAGTTAGAGCCATACAATAAAACCCAATCATCTAAATCTGCTTTGAGTGCGGCGGGCCTCGCAGGGGGAGTCGCAATCATTCACCATGTGAGCTACTGAAGCCGGTCAGACCTCCTGGCTGATGAAAAATGCTTAATAATTGGCAGTGCAGCTTAAAAAAAAAAAAATCACAAGGCTCACAGCTCAGAAATATCAAATCATTTGGACAGGTGGAACCCTCCAGACACTTCCTTCACACACAGCATCATTACTGCAACTTTTTCCCAGGAATGAGGAAGCCAGCGACACCAATGCCTCAACAGCCACAACCACAGTGGGACTCCTCCTCTCATTTCCTCCCGTTATTCCAGTGCAATTAAGTTTCTGTCCCGTTCGCTGCTCACTTTCACAACCATTTGTTCTGCTTGGTCCAGTTTTAAATCACAGTCTGCTCAAGACAACATCTGCCTCAACAACAGGCCGGTCCAGTAAACGCTCCCAGAGCTTTGTGCAGTCAGATCTAATCTCCTCCGCTCTACTTTGGTGAGCTGGCATCCAAACGGGGCTTCCTGCAGGCCTGCTTCATAAAAACTCCACATAGTTTTCTGGTATCAGTCCCGTTCGACCGTCTAGCGTCCCTTCCAGCCAACCCGGCTCCCTGGAGGCATGAACTGGAAAGAGAGAGAGGAAAAAGTGGAAATATTCCTCAAGGGACACAGGACATAAAGACACTTAATCAAGAAATGCAAGAAGTGAACGTGGGAAAATGGCAGACGCAGGTAATGAGGGGACTCAACACAGAGGGAACGGAACTGAGGGACGAATTCTAATAATTTAATATTAAGAGTAATGAGGAAGAAATTTATAAACACAATCAGCCGTGGCATTTAAAATGAAGGAATAAATATTCTGCTTTATTTTTAGGTCAGCAAATCAAATGTGAACACATTTATGGCAACAATTATGTTAAACCCGTCTTGACTTTCATTCATGTGACTGAAAACTAAATCATCTGGGACGCTGCACTCCCGTTAGCAGTAAAGCAGCGTTATGGGGCTTCAGGACGAGCGCGCTGGGGCAGACGCTCCGTCTCAGACAGGGGCGTTGACACACGCTACAGGGATTACATGTCCCCAAGGTCGCACTTTAACCCACGCCGCCCCGGTGCCGCCGCTGCCGTTACATAACTAGCCTCGACTCAGCAGCTATTTAGAGGGCGAGAGGCCGTGTGTCAACTGGCATTACCAAAAACGTGGATCCTGAGGTTTTAAGCGACAACTGGGTGGGAGTCGTGATTTAGAGCTAAACGTTGGCAAAGCCCGAGAGCCCTTGATGTAATGCTATGTTTTTAGCAATACTTTACACATTAAAATATATTTTTAACTACAAATAAACGGAGCTCCAAGGAGAATAACAAACCCTCATTCCTTCCCTTTTCACGGTCCAGAGCCTGACTCACCGTTTTCGAAGACGGTCCCGGCGATGAAGGACAGCTCGGAGTCGTGCTCAGCCTTGCACGCGTACAGAGCCTGAGCCTTCCTGCCTGCAACACTGCAGACATGAGGGAAGGTTAGAGCTCCTCCACGTAGCAGCTAATGCACAACTGTGCCCGGTCGCTTTAAAAAGCTACACGATTATCAGGCGCCAAGTGGACTGTTCATGCTCTGTCTGCTATTGGTCAATGGATGTACGTTTAGCAGTGGACGACCCACCTGTTGTTTAATGTATATGTGGCTGCTTCCCAACATGTTATATCGTTTCCTGGGGAGCTTTTTAGCTTTTAAAACGCGTTCTTTGGTGGGAAACGCCAGCAGTCACGGTCACCTACATAAGAGCGTGTCAAAGCTTGGAGACAGGAGGGTTCCAGTCAAGCTTTAATGCCATTCACCCAACCTCATGAAAACACGGGGAACTCAGCTCACGTCAGCGTAGAGCGAGCGCTGCGGACCGACCTGACAGGGGACGAGTCGCTGGAGGCCGAGGACGTGGGCTGAGGACTGGATGGGGCGGAGAACATGGGCCAGGACGGGGAGTGCGGCGACGTGGGGCTGGGGGACGTCGCGCTGAGACACACACACACACACACAAGCAGAGGCGACACATTAGCAGGCGACACCGGCAGGAAGTGACACGCGCACGTTATTCCTGCAGAACTGCCGTTCATTAATGAAGGACACATTTTGTTCTTACATGGTTGGTATGCTGCCGCGGCTCTTTGGGTTCAGTCTGCAGACACAAAATCAAATGAAGACTAAATGAACTCATACTTTGCAATAAGCATTTCCAGGGTTGTGAAGCCAAAGGAAAGATTTTTCTCAGCCACAGATTGATTTAGACATAATGTCTCAAGACATTATTTTACTAATGGGTTTTCCCCTCTACTTGTCATTTGTTCCTGATCCTGGATTCATACGTAGACGCTGACAAGTGGGACTGGACATCGGGCCACAGCACGTCACAATATGGTGCAGCAGGAATGTGTTTTTGAGCACGACCTGCATTAGCATCAGAGCAGAGCCGCAGACTCCGCAACATCTCTCAACGGGTGAGTTGTTCAATTCGCTTCAGCTCGGACTAAAAATAACAACCTTAAATGAAGCCAATGGGCGCGATGACGGAGACGCAGCTTCACGGGGAGCCGTGAAATCAAAACCAGGCTTAATTACACAAAGGAGGTGCCGTTTACATACACGTGGCCTGATTGAGAGGCCGACTCGGTTCTTGTTGTTGCTCAGTCTAGTTTAAAACACGCCGACGTCCCTATAATCAGTGACATTTGGACGTGTGGAGTGAACTCAATGGTGCTATTAAGTGGAACAAAGAGCACTAACCTGCAAGCTGTAAACAGACTCGAACTCTCACCTAATGATGGCAAAATTATATTTGTCCAAATCTGGAGGCATTTTATTTATTTTTACTTGTGTTTTGAGTAGTGGATGTGACTGTAAAGCACTGGAACGGAGCAGAACGTCAAAACAGTGAAATATGATAGAAGATATTTAAAGAGAGTAGAATGTTGAAAAAACATTTTTCCCTTTATAGCACAGCTGCAGAACAAGCTGCCAAGTCACAGAAATAAGGTTGGTGGAATTTGATATCGGAGGTAAAAAGTTCATTCTTTGCCTTTTTTGACACATTTTTTAAATTAAAATCTATAAAGGATTATATCACATCATTCATTTGCTTTTGGAAGCTTGTACTGTTACAGCTGCAGCCCTGAAGTCAATAATTAGCTCATTCTCCTTGCTGACATATGGGACACAAAGAGAATCAACTGGTTTGACTGGCGAGTCTCTCCGTCCCACTTGACAGCAGACTTCATTAAACGGATCCGTCTTCTCCCTCTCCTCCTGACAGGCCATCTACTCAACAGTCACTCCCTGCATAAACATGACATATCTGAAACCCTGACAAGCTGCGAGACCGTAAACGTCTCTCCGGACGTTTGGAGTCGTGCCTTTTCTTGTCTAGACCAATGTCAGAGGTGTCGCTGAGCTTCATGTAATCTATATGTTGACGATAGATGACACGGGACGAGACGGATCTGCCTGTGCCGTTACAGATACGGTGCCTTGAGGCTCGTTAAGAGCTTCATTCCTTTTAAAACTACAGGTAATTTTATCTGTTACCAACTCTTCATGCCATTACCTCTATATGCATTACAATAATTAAAGTAAGTAGATATAATGACTCATGCTTCATTCCTAATCACTGGACTTGAGGCTTACATGTATAATCCACACAGCAAGTTGAAACACACATCATCATTTGACTTGTTGTTTTGCATCATGGAACTTGACTCACAATGTGGAGACGCTGCTTTAAAAAGCGCAACCCGGCAGAACCTAAAAGGCTGGATATGGATTCTCGCCTGGGTCGCTCCCACCTGACTGACTCATCCAGCTGGATACTGTACATTTGGAGCCACTTTCAGCGTCGTGTTTACATTGTGGGCGGTTGTTGAGTAGCTGGAAATCATTCAAAAGCATCTATAAATATGGAAACAAGAAACATGCTCCACTAAAGGCGGTTTGACTGCACGCTGTCCATCATTCATGCATGCAGAGATGAGGAATGAATGAATCAAAGAGCAAAGAGCATAATCTATCTTCCATATACTACAACTTTTACCAAAAAACCTTCTGGGCGGCCTTCAGGCCGTAGGACCGACCCCTGCTTCCTGAATCATGTATTCAATCCGTGGCTGTATTTTGGAATAAAATTGACTTAATGTGCAGTGTGCCATCATTGCTCTGTGCCACTCACAGCGAGCTGGGCCGGACGTGCCGCGTGTCCAGCTCCCCGTCGTTACTCGTCAAGCTGTGCCTGGGGGTCCGGCCTTGGCTGCTGCTGCTGCTGCTGCTGCTGCTGCTGCTGCTGCTGCAGCAGTTGGCCGAGGAGGAGACGGGCTGCTGCAGCTCACCCACCGCCACGACGCTGTGCCTCTTGTTACCTGCGACAACACGAGGCCACGTTCAACGTCCGTTTTCATCGCGTTTGGTTCACGTGAAGCGCTTCGGCTCACCTTTCTGGAGATGTGTTGGCGTGTGGAAGAGAGTGAGAGGCCTCTCGCTGCAGGACGGGGGTTTGCCCTCGTAGCTTTTCCTCCTGGACAGATTTGGCTGCAAACTGGTCAAACTGCCCGCAGAACTTGGCGTTTCCCTGAATATCTGTACAAACCAAACAGTCCAGAAACGTCAGCCAAAGGCACAGCGTTGCATATTCATCGTTCTAATGCACCACGTGCGCAGCGTCTCACAGCTGTAGTCCTGCAGGCGTGTCCTTTACATATGTCCACCCTTTCAGCAATGTGTCAGCTACTAATGTAATACGAGGAGCCTTAATTAACTTCATGTCTAACCAAACAATGACAATTTAATATGAAAGCTGGAGGTATATCTAATAACAGTCACTGAGCTTTAATTTCAACCTTTGCAGCTGCTTGCTGCTGACTTTAAATGGCAAATAATTACATTTGAAGTAACAAAAAGTCAATATCAAACAGCTCTACTGGAAAAAAAAGACATCATCTTTGAATCAAACTACAAATTCAACTCAAATAACCTGACGCACACTGGCGGAGCCCTTTCACCTTGTCGTGGTGCTCGATGAGAATCTCCACCACAATGTTCTGGAATTTGATGTCCATGATGGCGGCGACCGTCTCCTCCTGCGGACGGAGCAGAGTCGGCCCAAACACCACGCCCAGGTTGGCGACGGTCATCAGGTTCTGCTGATGGTGACTTGCCACGCTGCTCAGAGGCCACACAGACACAGGAAGTGACGGGAACGTTCCCACTGCTCACAGCCACACCTTTCTACACTGAGACGGGTCTCTGATGAATCCCATTGCATATTAATATTAGATTTCCTTAATTTCAGGACAGGAGCATGAGGTCGAGTAGTCTGGATTTCCAAAGCACCAGAAAAACACGTGTGGATCATGTAAACACCTTAGCACAGCTTCCACCATGTGAAGAGAAACAAGAGTGAAGAAGGGAGTAACGCCGGTCTGCCTACTCACTCATTCCACGTCCTGTCACTGAGCTTTAAAAGAAGGGACAGAGCAAGGCCAGTGTCATATTTGATAGTTTGAGACATGATGTCGCACAAAACCAAGTTTTATAACTACATGAAAAGTCAGGATGGAAAGATTCTGTCCTTGGTTCAGCTTCATGTAGACGGAGGTGACATGTAGCTGCATAATGAAGATTGAAAAGAGAGTCACATCATTGTTTGATGTGATAAAGCCTCCTTTCTACAGGAGAGGATTAAAATGACATTCACAGCTACTTCACATTGTGACGGGGAAAACTGTGCAGGTGTGAACGGGCTGAAAGAGCAGCAGCAACAAACAGCCTGTGAACGGCAGCGAGTTACAGGTCACGGCACTAACTGGGAGGAATCAAAGTCATGCAGCAGGTGAGCGGCTGTGCACAAGGGCTACAGTTCATTTTCACCTGTTATGGAAAGCGTTGGTAATGCATTTTAATCCGGATGACACGCCAATAAAGCTCGAGTGGCTCCGGAGCGAGAGCTGGACCGCAAGAAAATCACATTAGAGCGGAATACATTAAGAAATTTAACTTGTAAATGCTTCCATTTACAAAACAAAGGAGGGACGGAACGTACTAACACCTAACGCCAAGTGAAGCCGCATGCCTCCAGCTAAATAAACACGGCTGACGCCACGCTTGTCACACGCTGTATCACGCTGCTGCTGCTGCTGCTGCTGCTGCTGAAGGAGAGTCACATAAAAGTCCCGGGCTTAGATGTGGGATTAGCATGAGAATACAGGTCCCATTCGCTGCATTAGAAGAATAAACACACATAAGCCGGCTCTGAATACATGCAGACATTTGACAGGCGTTTTTTTTAAGCGTTTGGAACATAGATGGGGTTCAATTTGGCTCAGAGGACGATTACTACAGCGAGAGCAGAGAGACGCGAGTAAAAATGTTTCCACAGGACGCGCGTGAGCAGCTTCCTACTCTTCCATATGTGCATTCAGGTGTGCGAGGTCTCCACCTACTTGGCCAAGTGTTTGATCAGCAGCTCCAGCATCTGTCTGTTCTTCTCAGGCAGCCGATGGACCAGAGCGTGTATCTCCATCGCCCGGACCTCCGGGTTGTCCATTTCTGGACAGAGAAGGACACAAACAGAGACAGTTGGCGAAATGCACTTTATGTCCTCAATGCCACATGCCTGCAAACAAATGGTGCACAAGTGGGAAACAAGCAGGACAGGAACAATAAGAACAGTTTATTTTATCATTACTGATTCAGATGTTCTAGTTATTTCACTGCTCTAGGTCAAATCCAGGCCTCCTGCTATTCCACGGTGCACATCAGCCTCGCCCACCACCTGATGTACTAAAGAAAAGGCCTGAGCAGCAGTTCTCATTTCAAACAAACACGTAGAAACGCACCAAGGCAGAGTTGAAAACTAAACCTGTAAGACCAGAGAGACATTGTTCTTCTGCATAGAGCGTGCGAACAGCTATTCACCGGACACCAGCACCACGTCGCTGCTTCAGAACAGCCTCTGTGTGAACGTAGCCCGGAGCAGTCTTCATTTTATCCCCATCAAGCCTGGTGATAGGATTAAAACCAGCAAGGAGCTGGCGGTAACAACTATTCTCTTTGCAGCTTTCAAACGTCTTCATGGAAACATCCTTTTATTGTTTTATGTGTGGTTGTTCAGTGCTACAATTATCACCTCAGAAGAAGAACCGTACGAAGGCAGAGACGAGCTCCGAGCCTCTGGTAGTTAAAAGTGGGTTCATCTGCAGATGGGAGAAGATCTGCGTCCTGGCTATCGACAGGTAGACAGGGCGGCAGGGCCGGTGCCACAGTGAAGCAGATCCAGTCGATAAATCGATGACAGCCGCCTCGCACTAGCTCAGCCCTCAGGGCCGTGGCTGTCAGCAGCAGGCATTACAGTGTCAAACAGACGCCAAGACCCACATACAGAGCGAGCATAGTCCAGATGTTCTCACACGCACGCACACACGTTCTATAATAACGACATGTCTTTGAGGAGTTTAGCTGCACATTCTTTCAGTTGCACTAGCTCCTCCCCGGCCTCGCCTCCGTCTGGAGGCACAGAAGATGATCTACTTTGTCGGCTATTTATGCTCCTCACTCGCTCTTTTGACTCACTTCTGCACCACTGATTTGACTTTCATGGAGGGGAGCTCTCAAGTAACACTGATCCCGCTTCTCCAATGTCTTGTGGAAGCGGTTCACCTCTAAATTACTTAAAAGTCTCCTCCATTATTCTCTGCAGCTTTATCCTATTCCTCCTGCCCCTTTTAGCCACACATTTGGTTACAGTAAATAAGTGAAGCCCAGTCGAGGCCAGGAAACGCCTTCCTTTGGACACAGGGATATGGGGGATGTTTGTCTCAGTTTATTTTCAGAGTGAGGGACAAGCAAATCTCCAGTTGCAGTATTGTGTTTCATGTGTTCTGTTTGTTCTTCGACTGGGCCGCACACTTGGAGCTGCCTGGCAAACACTGGCAGCAACGAGCAGACGTATCAAACAGGAGATGAAAAGGCGTAATGTTTGACGACTGACTGGATGCAGGCTGGAACGACACCACCTGCCTACCAGCATCACTGCACTGCCAACATCGCTTCGTGCAAACAAAGCAAGTCTGAATTATTAAGTGCGGCGTTTCTGTTAATAAGCGCAGCGCCTGCTGGTTCCGCTAAGTGGAAAGACGTTGTTGTCAGTCGAGCTTCCTTCTCCTAATGTGTTGTTGTTTAAAACCCCTGCGCAGGCACACACACGAAGCAGAACAAGGAAAACAGACAGATATCACGCTTATATTACGCTGAACGTTTGTGGTCATCCTTCAGCCCAGAATCACTCCTCAGCCTTTCATCGGTTTTAGCTACGAGGGCAAAGCAGCAGCAACAACCCAGGTCAGCGTTTGGCCTCTTTACAAAATAATAATATTGGCTAAATGAAACTTCTGTCTTTGTTTTGTAGCCAGAAGCAGGTAACTGTAATGCAGCTGTCGCCTCCCCGCCCTCCTCCGTCACTCCCCCTTTTTTCCCCTCCATTTCCTCCCTTTGTTCTCCCGTCACCTCAGATATCTGTTTGAACCAGAGAAGCCTGGGATGGCAGAGCGTGAGCTGAGGTGAAACCAGACGAACAGAAAGGCTCCGAGCTCCGTGATGGGAGGAGCTGGAGCGCATGGGTGGAAGAGAGGAGGAGGAGGGAGGAGCCGAGAGAAGGAGTTCAGCTGAGGACGCTGTCCTCGTAAAACCCGGCTGCTTCTGCAAGAATCTACCTTGGACAGGAGACAAAAGCACATTCTCAGATGGGGATGCTTTTCTTACGGATATGCATTCAGGCTGAATGGCAGGAGAAAAAGGAGCCAATAAAGCAAAAGTGGTTAGATAAATCACAAACACAAATACTGTAGCTGACAGGCACGTTATGCTTTATGATTATTACGAGAGCATAACATAATGATGGTGGAGACGTCTCCAGTCGATCTCCACCTACATTACAACCATTTCTAGCAGTGCCAGAGATAAGGTCATTTGTTGGAGTTGCGTCCTCCGACTTTCAAGCGGTTTAACCATGACTAACAACGAAAAAAACATCTGGACTGGAAAAGACAGAACCGCACCTGCGCTTGTTGAATTCATTAATATTTAGGATGCACAACAGCAAAGATTTAAACTCAAGGTAAAAGGCCTAAAGAAATAAAATGCCACCAAACCAAGCCAGGCAAATTATACCGAACGATGATATTACAGTTTGTACTTGCAAATGTTTGTTTTGTTGCCTAGGAGCCGCACACGCAACAGAATGCATTAAAACGATTGCAGCATCAACTGTCTTGATGAGTTTTGCAAACACAATCGCTGAGGACGACGCGCCCATCGGGTGCCGGGACCGAACGCAGGGACATCGGGCCACAGCTGCCGCGGGACCCGGTGGGAACCTCACAGCGCAGCCCATTTGGAGGGTTCTCCCTTTTAGATCAGCCTCTCTCACGCCACGCCAGTGTGAAAACACAGGGCGCCGCAGGTCAGCAGCACGCTGCGTTTCTCACACGGCACAAAGTGGCACAGCCAGTGGGCTCCAGGCTAAAGCAAACAGGATGACAGAGGATCCGGGGCGGCACGGCGGGGGTCCTGGTGGCGCGGTGAGTGAGCCCTTCATTTGCAAGCGGTTTGAGAGCGAGTCAGGGCATCAATTCATGATGATTTCACAATGACACCGTAGCAAAGCTTATGAAATGAAAAGCACAACAACAACAAAAAAAAATCCATTCATAAACTGTGCAGCAGGAAATAATCCCAGGAGATTTGATGTTGAAACACTAATAACCTAATGTTTCATATGAACCCAGCACGCGAACGATGTGAACCACGTGACTACGTAATCCAAGGTGAATTCAGAAGTAGCTGTTTTATACTTTGCTCAATAAAACATGCATTGGTGAGGCAAATAGGACACAACAGGGCGATACTCACTAGCAGCCTTAATGAAGCTCCTCTGGTACTGGTATGTCATGAGAGGAGCAGGCAACATTCTGAAAACAGAAAAGAAATTAAGCAGGGCTGCATCACAAACATCTATGAAAGGAGGAGGTTTGGATTAGAAATTCCACCTCTCTTATTTCTCCACTTACAGTATGTGCCAGTGAATTATACATGCATGTGTGTGACAAACATGGGGACGTCTGTGTAGCCGTGCGTTAGTGATTTGAGTTTATTCATTCATTCACTTGCTGTACAGTAAATTGCGCACAGCTTGAGTTCTACCCGTCCATTTGTGCATTTCTCTCCCACTTAGCTGCCGGTTCCTGGCCTCCCACATCCATCATCCCATGATCTTTCCCCGTTTGCCTGTTGTTAAAATACTTTTGAAAAGTCATTTAAATGTCAGCTGCTGTAGCGCAACCAGCGGGTAAGACTGAGAATGTATTCAAAATCCATAATTGCATGTAAATGTAGTGACGCTAGAACAGATGAAAATATCTATATAAAATAGGTTTAGATGAAAAAAAATTGTGAGAAACAATAAAAGATGTGGAAATGAAACAACAATTTCATTAACATTACTTTAAAATGCTGCAATTTCAATATAGCTGAATTATTAAAAAACCTTTTCACACAAACCTAAGATAGTGCTTGATGGAACTTGTGATGGTCTTAATCTCCCACTCTGGATTATCCAGCTCCACGTCGGCACACGTCTTCGGATCTGAAGGGCAAAAATGAAAACAAACTAATTTAGTTAGAGGAGAGGAGATCCTCCGTTGGGTTTCCTGCTGTATGTGAGTTAGTGATTACCCATAGCCAGGTTCAGCAGCTTCTGCACCCTCGAGTTCACGCCGACGATCCTGTACAGGCCTTGTTCATCGATGCCTGAGAGAAGCAGGAGAGCAGAGTTACCGCAGCCTTTTACCAGCTTTGTGACACGATACTGAACAGAAAGAGAAGCTGGAAATCCACACGTATGTGGATTTTACCTCGAGTGTCCACTGCATAGATGAATTTTTTCATCACATTGAACCCAGTCACGTCCAGCTGGGCCACTGACAGAAGGACACGAATGCAGAGTTAGCTTCAACGTGAAATGAGAAATAAAGTAGCACATTTTTATAAATATGAAATATACTTACTTCCTTCTGCCTGGTTGTCTTTGTTCAAATTGTAGACCTACAAAGAAAAACATGTCTTAGTCGTAGTAGATCATATTATATTTATACATTCCACGAGGAGTCTACAAGATTGCCAGTATCACAGCAGTAACTCGATGCACTTCAGCAAGAAGAAATGGTCACAACGCTCTGCTGGCGTTTAAGCCAGATGTTTGAGCATTGACCAGATGTGCTACAGCTTTAGAAACCACACCGGTCCAAAGTTGGTGGTGTGATGGAGGAAAAGAATATTTGCTTGGCACACTTTGGGTGAAGGGTGTCTTTGCTGAGCCTGTCTGTCTTATAACCACAGTATAACCGACCACTAAGCTCACTAGGCTGTAGTACCAGACCCTAATCCAATAGAGCAACAACCCAAAACAAGCTAAATGTTCCTAATAGAGAGGCCGGCGAGGCTAGAGGTTTTTCTACATCTGCCTATTACGCTTTGATTGCTTGTTAGAAAAACTACATATTCCACTTATGAGGAAACCAGAACACATTAACTTTAATTCACAAGGATGGAGAGGAAAACAGACTTCATTATCTGCCTTTGCGGTGACCAAAAGTGGATTCTGGTTTCATTTGTTTTTCATAATAAATAAATAAATATTACTCTTGTTCTAAAGAGCACGTCGGTGGCTTCCTGTTGACCGTTCAGGTGAAGGTAAAGAAGCTGTCGCAGAACAGAGATCATCTGAAGAGCTGCCTCCTGCTCGAGCTTGCGCTGGGTTTATTGATGCAGATTACTGCATGTTTGAATGCATAGGCGAGGGTGAGGTAGGTGTTGAGACATGAGCAGGACTAAATAAGAGCGTAAACAGCTGCGCGCGCACACACACACACACACACACCAAGTTTTGGAGAGACGGCCTAACAATCAACTCTCCCACTGGGAAAACAAACAGAATAATCTACAGCATAATGAGTCTCAACCAATGATGCCACGTCTGCTACTGATCCCTCATTACCTGCTGTGCTGTAAGCAGCTCACAACTCCTTTCTCCTGATATTTTTATTTTTTTATTTTATTTTTAGACCTGCAGTGAAAAAACTCCTCTTTTCAAATACCGTCATTAATTTGTGTGAGAACAGATTCATCCCAGGACTCTCAAGCTCTCAGACGATTTTTGATTGAAAATGACAAATCATGCTATGCGAGATCAGAGAGTACCGAGGGAACGCTGCAGAAGTCAGGCCAATAACACAAAAATAATTTGATGTCTTGCAGTCAGTCACCATTTCTCCACTTTTCTTGCACGTAAGCACAAACCAGTAACCGTGGCAACCCACCGGTTCTCTCCCATCCATAGCCTCCATCCACAACCTGCGGTCCTCTTCAGACAGTGCCTGCATGGTGATGACGCCCGACCTTCACACACACATAAGAAGCATTTCAGTTAATCATATAGGTATTTAAATGGAGTTTGATGATGTCATGGTGAAATCTAACCAGTATTCAAAATAAAATTCAGCTGGAAAATAGACAAAAAGAACGTAGTACGTGCAGAAGGATGAATCTTATTCAAGAGCAAACTGTATTGATTAAAGGCTTCTAAAGGCATGACCACAGCATCAATTTCCAATATAAATAGATGAATAGACTGTTTTTCCACCATAAAAGGATCAAAAACAGAAGGAGCGATTTGTCTGCTTAGATTATGGAAACTGCACACATTTCTTATTACTTCAAAGCCCACGTGCAATAACCTCACAAGGACAGGGAATTCTCCGCCGCCTGAGAATAGGCTTGTACATTCACGCTGAGTCTGACGTGGATTTATTTCACTAGGCAGCTATTACCCTGTTACAGCGTGATACCCAGCGCACACACACACACACACACACACACACACACACACACACACACACACACACACACACACACACACACACACACACACACACACACACACACACACACACACACACACACACACACACACACACACACACACACACGTCATTGCTCATGTCCGTCCTCGTCTTCTAAAAGGTTTTCAATCAGTCCATCTCTGGCATCACACTCTTCTTCAGCTGTCACCATTGCAGATACAGCCTTTCTCCACACACACAATGTTTTAGTCATGCTGTACAGTCATACTGATTCAGTGAAGGTGCACATGCTATAATAATGTGCAATAGTGTGCATCCACAAAAGCAAAGTAAAACAAAGTTTACAAAACTGAGGTTGTATTTACACACAACTGTGTAGCAACAAAACAGAATGTACATGTAAACACGCTGTAAATGGTTCCATGTTTTTGCAGCACACAGCAATTTCAAACTTATTGAATCCTGAAACAACAAACAGCCCTAAGTCCAAACCAACTGAGCAGCACCCCCCGGTGACTTTTACCTGTTATTACACCACATAGAAACACCTGATGAGAGACAGGACAGCTGCAGTGACATGACACACACACACACACACACACACACACACACACACACACACACACACACACACACACACACACACACACACACACACACACACACACACACACACACTGACCTGTCCACAGCTTCCACATCAAAGCAGAATCGTTTTTCTATCGAGTCAGTCTTCCTCCTTGTGCATGACTTGAGAGTAAAGCTCTCCTCCTCCCCCTGACAAAGAGAGAAAAGGCAACGAAGTATTAAAAAGCAGATTAAATCAGCCAAGCTCACTCGGATGACCACGGTTTCTTGGACACATAAGTTAAGTTAGTTAATAAACAAACACAAATTCCTTTTAAATAATTAACACTGTTTTTAACAGTTAATATAACATAACATTCTGTGTTATACAACCATTCACTTTAAATTACTTCAAAATCGCCAAACTTCCAGTTGGAAGAACATCAAGAGGAGACAAACACTTTAAGTGTGAGGTGGGAAACAAGTAAACCTTTACAGAGGATTAACAAGACATAAGGAGTGAAAGATATCTATGAATAACAAGGACATTTAGGAGTGAAAAAAAACACGAGAGGGTGTCTAATTACAGACTGAACGATCATCTGGTGCCGTGAAAAATAGCTTCTCTCACTCCTAAAACTAATAACTCAGTGCATCTTAATATGTCAGTATGGAATTTAAAACAAAAAAAAAAAAAGCAAAACAGAGTCAGAGCCACCTGCAAAGCAAACAAAGGCACAGCATCCTGAAACCCTAAAGCAAACCTCTCATTTCAATTAGTAATCAGTTATTTAGTAATAATAATAATAATAATAATAATAATAATAATAATAATAATAATAATAATTAGTCACTGTGATATTTTCTGTACACTGGGACTGAATGACCGGAGATACTCACCACTTTTCCTCCTGATTTAGGGTCAAACGGTACCATGGTGACCCTTTTGGGGTCACGATGGTACGTACAGTAGTACTTCACCCAGCTTGATACAAATGATCCTGTGGAAGACAGATATGAAGATAAATAAAGACGAGTTAATGAGCGACATGAAAAACATAAAATTGTGATGTTAGGGACAGGAGAAGGACACAGAGTCACAGCCAGCACGAAAAAATAAATAGGGCTGGGTCTTAAGGTTGTTTTAGGGCTAGATGTGTTGCTATGGTAACGGCACGTGGTCAGAGCTGCTGTCACGTCTCCAGCAGATCAGACTGGACTTCATCAACGGTGGCTTCATTACAGTTTGTTTGTTCTGCAGCTCCGTCTGTGTATGTGTGTGTGTGTGTGTGTCACTGCAGAGCTAAGGCGCACACACGCACGCACGCACGCACACACACACACACACACACACACACACACACACACACACACACACACACACACACACACACACACACACACACACACACACACACACACACACACACACACACACACACACACACACACAGTGGACACATACGCTTCTCCTGTACAAACAGGTATCCCTCCATGGTGTGGTGGCTGACGCTCTTGTGCTCGTGTGGATTCTCTTTCATCTTCCTCATCAGACTCTCCACCTCCGACCGCGTGCTCTCAAAGCGGTTCCTCGTCTGCCCGAACACAAACAGAGGTGCACCCAGATTGAGGGTTGGATCCTGAATTGTCCCAACTTGCAGCATCAGTAGAACCTTTACAGTAGTTAACATACTTTCAACACCATTAAATTACACATGTTGTGGATTATGACTCAGATGTCAGAATGCTATAATTTACAATAGATAAGCTTCTTATTGAACCACATTGATCTCTCGAAGTAGACAATAGACAATAGCTAAATGAGTTAAGAGTCTTGTGTTTCCATGTGTTCTTGGTCTTACGTTCTGTATGCTGATGGTGAGATCAGTCTTAAAGTGGTTAAAGTCCTTTGCCAGCTCATAGCCATGGTGATAGTAGGTGAAAAGGCCCTGGAGAAACGCCAGCAGCTGAGGGAAAACGAAAACAGGAAGCAAGTGAAGGAGCGTTACAAGGAGAGAGGGGGAATAAATGTTTAGGCACAGTAGGAGAAAAAGGGGAGAACGAGTGGAGGAAGAAGGAAAACACAAATGTAAAGTTAGACAAGAGGAAGTGGTGGAAAAAATGCAGGAGGGTCAGCATAGAAAACATAAAGACAGATGTGGAAGATGATTTGGATTAAACCAATAATGTGTCTTCTCACAGGCTCCACAAAGTCAAACATCTTCCTTTCTTGGACCTCCTGCACCTTGAAGACGTATTCCAGGGATACTTCATAGAAATGCTGTCGTACATTATCCACCTGGTTGTCTGCCTGCAAAAAGGAAGCCAGAGATGTGGGAGAGAAAATGACTGGCGGGTGTATAGTGAGACGATTAAAGGTACTCAGGAGCCTCTTACATCCTGCAGATGTGACTCCTTCTTCTTGGCTGAAAGGCTGAGGTGCTTCTCAAGAACGGCACAATACTTCTCAGTCTCCTTGTCATACTTTTTCTTTGCTTCCTGCAAGAGAGAAAACACCAAACATTATTCAGATGCAGGATTTCTGTGATTTTAATAAACCTTATCTAATTCCCATCATATGAATCGTAACTTGACCAGCTGCTACATCTGCGGTAGTCAGGGAAACTCGGAGTTGAAGAGATTGCAAACACTCTTCATTTTATATAAATTGTTGTTGGACACTCGAGGGAGCACAGCTGCAAACAAAACAACAGACCATTTCATCAGCAGTGAGATCACGGACATAAAAGACAGATGAATGGGAGAAAGCGGGGACAGATGGAGCGTTTCCGTCGTCTGCTTCCGAGAAAAAGACGTGGGGCACGAACACGCCGACGGAGGGCGGGTCAGGGTGGGGCTGCTGCTGCTCTGCTCAGAGGCTCCAGGGCGTCGCTGCATCCCTGCCCCAGCCTGTTCCTGCCCATTATTGTTTTTCAAACCCAGAACATGACAGGACTGAAGCGCCAGAAGCAGCTAATTAAAATGTTTTAACATGTGATGTGTAAAAGGAGGCGTCACAGTTGAACAAACTCCAGATGAACAAGCTCACGTGAACAAACTCAATTTTCATTTGATGAGAATTTTCAGAGACTTGTGATGATACTACATTAATAAAAGGATGCAGCACTGGATCACGTCTTCCTCCCAGGCTGATTTCGCCTGGGTGAGGTAGTTCATCCCACTCCCCTGGGACTGAAGCAAACCACCCTGAGACACGGCATCATCGTGCCTGACGTGCGCCGTTAACCGCTGCAGCCACAGGAGACAGGTGTTTCCACTGCTAAGCCAGTCTCAATAACAAGCAGAGTCCTCGGGGCCAACGGTGGAATTGACCACAGCTGCAGAACGCATCAGCGATGATCAACATTACTCTAAACAACAACTCTTCTGTTTAAAGTTTGCCTCAGACTATGGAAATCCCCACTGCTGGTTCTATGGCTCACCCTCACTTATAAAATCATGATGTCATGAATCTAATACATCTAAAGGATGCAGTAAGCAACATGACTTGAGCCCCTCTTCCATCACTGCCAGTAGGATTCAGTCTGCACATTCCTTCTCTTGAAGGAGGCAGCTCAGTGGTTCACATCAAGTTATTCTAACCCTCAGCCAGCAGGTGGCAATGTCCTCACAGTATGATGCTTGATCTGTTCATCATACTGAAATATTAAATTCACATAAACCTCATGCAGGACAGTAGATGAACAGGTTTTAAGTCTGCGCTTTCCCTTTCATCGTTGTACCAGTATAAAACGTCCTATAAACACGTGTTTATAAAAGGTCTTGTGTCAGACAGTGGAGTTTCAGGACCAGGTGCAAAGATGTATGAGTTCTTTTAGGGCTAAACTGGGATTAGTATTTCCACAGAGATTATGCGTTCACTCCTTAATCTGGCCTCCATGTCACCATCAAACAATGACCCGCTAAAGGAGGATGGATTATCAGAGTATTGACTCAACGCATGTTCAAGAGTGCATGTAAATATGAGCAGGGCCACTCATGGCTCATGACTGCTCAGGGTAAATGCACCATGACCTGCAGTAAGGAGATTATAAACACTGAAACATGGCGTATTCCGTAACAGAGCAGGGGATTTACCAAAAACTGCAAAGCGAAGTGCTTCTCTTTGAACCTCGAGCGATGCTTTACTTATTTTTGACACTCTAAACAAAATCGCATTTGGAGCGAGCGACTCCCTGAGCAGTCCTCCCCAGTCCTGTCCTTTAGTTCCTATGCGTCCAAAGCAATTAAACTGATCAGACGCTCAGATCCAAGATACAAAGACTAGAGAGTAAACATCCTCGGCTCTATCTGCTTCCTTGCGTTTTCTTTACTTTCGGTCCAAGGTTTTTGAAAACCTCCCGCACGCAGAAGATTTATCCTCCCTGAAGCACTAAAACAACAGCGGCTGTGCCTGAGGGAGCCCTGCTGGCCTCCAGGACCCCCCAGTAGGAAGGAGTGATTTATGGCAGGATTATTGGGTTCCTCTAATCTCCTATCCAGGTCACGCAGTGACAGGCACTTAGACACTGTAGCAGAAGAGACTCGGGCACTACCCTTGTAGAAGCACCGGGGCATCGTGTGTGTACGTGTGTACAGTAAATCTCTTATGTCACCAACGTCACCACCTCCTCACCTTAGCGGCACTGATCTGCTCCTTCCTGAAGCGCTCGAGAGGCAGAATCAGAACGTCATTGGCGTTCTCGATCTGGCAACACACACACACACACACACACACACACACACACACACACACACACACACACACACACACACACACACACACACACACACACACACACACACACACACACACGATTACTTAACATTTCAACAACAGACATGTTTCTCATACCTTGTGTTGATAAACACTAGATGTCCTTGATTATGAACATCAGGGACGTCTCAGACATTTGGCAAAGATTTTATTAATTAAAATAAACATGCCATCGCTTACAGCACAGCAATATCTGCTGGGTAATGGGCTTAGTCAGTAAAGCGACTTGAAGTCATCCAGGTGAGATCACTCAGAGCCTGAGTCATGGCCACTGGACGCTGCTTACTCATCCACGTAGAGCAAAGTTCACAAACAGCCCCCCTCCTACAACTCATTAGGTCACTCACCATCCGCGTCCTCTCGTCCTCCAGGTTCTGCAGCACTGCTGCAAACTCTTGGAGAGACTTGGCTAAAGACAGTAAAGAAAAAGACAATTAGCACAAACAGAAAATGAGGGAAAGTGGAGCCGGTGTCATTTCTCTGACCTCTGTCTAAAAGCATCACACTGGAAATGAAACCACATTTTAGCGGACTAGTTTGTGCAGCTCGCTGCTCGTTTCCCCGTGCGCTCGCAAGATGAGGCACCGCTTCATTGTTCTGGTCAGAGTTTCCACTTCGACTGCCTCTGTCCCTGGCTGACACCTCACACCCAGTCACAGCTCATTGTTTAAACAGTGGATAACAAATTAAAAACTCATGCAGGCAAATAATACAGAGGAGCTCACACTGACTCTGCTGTTGGATATTTGTTGTGTTTGAGGAAAAAATTATATTGTGTGATTTCACATTTTGCTCAAACCCTTCATCACATTATTAAAGAGGAGAATAATGGAAAAACAACACAGTTTATTCCATTTTCAAATTCTTAGCAAATAATTAGTTTTGCCTCTATGCGGTATATTTGGTTCGCATGATAAACAGTGCAGCAGCGTGGCCCAGTGTGAGCAGCAAGCTGTTCAGGAAAGATAGCTGGGGCTGGTTCAACAACACTGGGCGGGTCAGGCCAGTGAGGAGCTGCAGCCTGCACGGACAGAGCCCGGCAGCAGAGAGGGTGCGGCCATGACGGCATGCTGCACAGCGGGTCGATGGGTCAGCAGGATGCCAGCGCTGTACGCTGTACACTTCATTGTAAAAGAAATCACTTCTTTTACAGTACATTATTTATGACTAAGTTCCATTAGAGTCGATACGGAAAACAGATAAAGACTCTTTCAGATTCCTAAAGTCAAACTGGTCTTTACGTCATTGATTTGTTGCTTCCTCTCCGACTCAACGTGACCCAGGACAGGCCTCCATCCACTTACAAGCCTGCATGGAGATCCAGTTTCATATCAGCTCACCTATGCATATCTCATCATCAGTCTCGGCGTCGCCGATGCACTGGAATTTGAAGTCATTGAGAGAGTCAGCGAACTTCCTCTCGGCCGTCGACAGACCTGCGAGAAAGAAGCAGAAAGAAAAGGAGGGAGGGGGTTTTATTTTTCCAGCGAGGACAGTTTCCAGAGAACACTTTTGGCTAAAGCCATATATCTTGTTTACTGCACCTTATTCTGTGGGAGTTCTTAACGAGTTAACCACAAACTCTAAAGCACTGCTTCCACTTGAATTAGTAAAAGATCATTTGTCATCATCATGACACTACTGGTTTCATTTCTGATGGGAAGTGCGAGTGCATCCACATTCCCAATAAACCAACGTGAGGCTCAGACAGATGGACGTCTGTCGCACCACACAGGAGGCACTCGGCTCCTGGGAGGACGCACACTCGCAGCGGGTTCGGCCGGCTGTCATTTGAACTCAAGGCTGGATCGCCTCCACCGACGCTTCCTGTTGCAGGGTGGGCCAGCACCAGCCACCTACACACGAATGGTGTGACAGGGGAGTGCTGGAAGGAGGATACGTCGGAAAGGGTTCGAACACAACACGCGATAACCAGGACAGTGAGGCATTAACAGGGTTTAGGAAAATAAAGATGAAAGCATCAATACTGGGGCTTTCTATTACTTCTTTAGCTTCAAAAAGATAAAAATAAAGACCGATAGTCTGTCACAGGCTGAACAAAAGCAGAGTTTTGTAAACAATGCATGAAATGTAATAAAATCCAGACAAGGATTCAGTAAAAAGGAAGGCAGATCAATAGTTTCATGGAAAGACAGATGGGAGTCAGGAAAAGGACAGCGAGCATAGAAGCAGACAGACAGACAGACAGACAGACAGTCCCTCCTCCATGCACACCTCTGTGTGTGTGTGTGTGTGTGTGTGTGTGTGTGTGTGTGTGTGTGTGTGTGTGTGTGTGTGTGTGTGTGTGTGTGTGCGCGCGCGCGCTGTAGTTCGCCAGTGAAGGAATCCAACACAGGCTGCTGGGTGGATGTTCTGCCAGAACACACTCACACAAACACACTCTCACTCACTCTCTCTCTCATGATCGACTCACAAAAACACTGCTGCGCGTCAGTGAACAGCGAGTCACAACGGCTCCGGAGCAGCGAAATAACACTGGACCAAAACGCAGCCACACTGTGAGCTTGAAGGATAAACTGTGGTTTCAAAGCTGTACGTTCATGTAGCTCATTACCGCTAACACTCAGAAATACATGAAAACAAAAGGTGTAATAAGTGTGTGAGCTGGACTCCTGCCCACTGAGGCAGCTCATTGTCCAGTAGGAGTAAAGGCCACAGGATTTAAAGGATGCATTGGTAAAACAGGCTGCTTCTGCAACAGGACATGAATAATTCAGAGAAATATGGAAAAGTCATTACAACAAATTTCTACCAGAGCTGAATTGTCACATTAGGATTGTGCTACTGCCTCTAGTGTACAACAACGCCGTCCGTGTGTAGATTTGTTTCCTACTCAATCTTAATGTGATTTGTTGCAATGATATTATTAGAAGTTTATAAAATGAACGTTTGTTTTTTACCTGCAAACCGATGCAGTGTGTGGAAACTATCGTGACACTGTTGTTTGTCAGTTGTACAAGAGCGCCGCTAATGAAACAATAACAAATTCTTGAATTTGATGTTGTGTTTACGTAACACAGCAAACTATTTCACTGTTTGTCTCCACGTTGGAGCCCTGACAACCGAAGTACGACCGCTCTGCTCTGGAAACAATGACTTTAGGGTGTTCCATTCAGAACTGGACTCAACACAGAATCACAACTGTGTGCGTTTGTTTAGCTTACTCAGCCTCAGCGCATGTCTCCCTGTACAGTTTGGCAAACGCAACGATGAGGTCACGTGTTTTCTGGCTTGTATGTGAAAATACATCATATGCATCACATCGCGCCTAATACCATGTACTGAAGACATGCTGGCAAAAGCAACGCGCATGAATATTACACACTCGCATCCAGATTTGTATAAACACACTGACACACCAGCGCAAAGCAGTTTTCAAATCAGAACCACATTGTTGGACACAAATCAATTACACAAAGTCCTCTCTAAGACTCGTTCTGCAGTAACAGTGAGTGAGATGCAGCAGCATCCTTAAAATAAAGCGCAGACGTGCAGCTCGAAGGAGAACACGCGGCGCTGATGCTCTGCTGTCATCGCTGGTAACTACTTGAGTATGTGTGCATGTGTAAGTGTGGAGGCAGGAAGGCGCGAAGGCTAAAAATAAGTCACCCCGCTGACACAGGCCTCTGTCCCCTTCTCTCCGCTCTCACACCATCCAGTGGAAACACAAACACATGGGTAGTGCCTATCCAAATGATATTATAATTATTTATTAAAAGATAGACTCACTAAATGACCATGAAGGTCTTACTGTTATAATCACTGGAGTACTTGCAAGTTAACTATTATGATCTGACGACTGTAGGAACATTTGTTTGAAGGGAAATCTCTCCATGATGTGCATCAGGCCCAGAGAACAATTCAGCAATGACATTTGAAGGACAGGAGCCTGGAAACTGCTGGAATGAGGCGTCCTGCCCCACAACACAGTAAACTACACACAAGGAATCTATAATGACCCACAAGCATCCAGCAGCACAGCACAACGGCCCGTTATGAGTACTAACGCGCACACATGCGCGGTTCAAGAACGAGGCTGTGCGATATCAACAGGATATCCAGCAAAGCGTGGACTGTACAGTAGCTTTGTTCCCCAGGCATGTGAACAGAATCCCTATTCATCAAGTGGGACAAACACTCACACACACATAAACACACACACACACAAAGACGGAGCTCAGTCTCCTCATTTAATTCTTTACATGACCTACCAGTCAAGCAGCAAGAATTTGTGGACTCAGGAGGCCGACAGATACTGTAATAGGCTCCAGAGTTAACTTTCCCTTTGCTAAATGTGCTTGTTTACTGGGACGTCAAAACAGTCTTTTAAAGAAAAGAGCCTAAAACTTTTCAATTCAAAATTTTAATTAGATAAGAAACGATTTAGGAAAATACATAAATAAAACAGCCAATGAAAGTGAACATCATCAAACAATGGGCATGAGCCCACAGTGCACGTCTTCGCTTTCCTGTCGAACAGAGCACAAGGTCAGTATGACATTTAGTGGAGGCGAAACACTGGTCACAGCAGGGGGGAGTGAAAAGCCAAGGAAGAGGAGATGGCTGCTTTCAAGCGTTGCCATGGCGAGTGCAAGATGGGTGGAAGCGGGGCTCAAAGGTCACCCTTCGTCTGTTCATTCTGCTTAGTCAGCTTTATGGGAGGAGGAGGAGGCCAGTGCACGACAACAGAGAGCATCCACCTCATGGGAAATGGAGGTAAAACTGATCAAACTCAGTGTTTCGCTATGGCCTAATCTGGATGAATGGAGGAGACGTATTTAAGCACGTCAAGCGTGCACAGCGGCCGTTTCAGAAAGACACACCCGTGCACGTGCACGTGCACACACACTGTTTCTACAGATCTATCAGTCAATCGCTAATTGCAGCCAGTTGTATAAATAACCCTACTGCTGGTTTAACGGCAGACCAGGGGTCAGTCACAGAGAACCCCCCTTTAAGGCCCCAACGCCAGCCAGTGTCTGTCATTTTAAAACATCCGTTTAAGCACAGAACGCAATGAAGAAGGAAATGAGGTAATCGCAAAGCTACAATTTACCACTTAAGTGTGACACGGATTCAAAATGTCTCTCTGCTTTTTAGTCAGTCAATAAAACTGCCTTCACCACTGTATGATTTTTAATGTGTATGTGTGATAAGGCTTAAAAAAATGTCTTCTCTAAAAAACAGTTGTGTTAAATTGTGCAAGACAGGAGTTTTTACATTTACTGTCACAATGACGAGCACCTAAAGCTTTGTGTGTTTGCCAACAGCTCGGGCCAGTAAGAGGAACACACACACACACACACACACACACACACACACACACACACACACACACACACACACACACACACACATACACACACACACACACACACACACACACACACACACACACACACTTCCAAAGGCATGGGCCAAAGGCAGGCAGACATAGGCCTACACATGACACAGCATTGGTGCTGACAATGGGAGCGCGCGCACACACACACAAACACACACACATGACACACTACCTCTGCTGACCTCAGCAGATGGCTTTCACCACATCTGAATGTGTCAAACTGTCCACAGAAATGATCAGATATCGAAAACTGAAGCCCTGTTCAGTTAGTCACGTTCTGCTGCCTTGTTGATCAGAGCGAAGCGGTGTTCAGAAGCCAAAAGAAAAATAAAAAACAATGACAATACAATAAAATACAATACAATGATGACTAAAATAAACAGAGTTCAATGGAGAATGGTGGAAAAGAAGAGATGGGACTTTTATCTGAAGCTACTGTTTTCTAGTTGAAAACACAAACCAATGCCCGTTAAATGAACAGAAACTAAAAAGGTCAACAGTCTTTTTAATGGTTGTTGTTGCAGCACATCTCACCATTCACTCCCAAACAATGAAACATGAAGCTTCCAAACATTTCCAGTGTGTCCAGACAACCTTCTATTACAGAGCCTACAATCAAGTGTAATAGTTGGAAATTATCAGTGTAGATCTTCTCTCCAAGTGATAAACGTCATCCATCACTGAGGCCTTAACATTTTCCCTCGCCGCGTCCCGGGCCCATAGTTATGGTCTCCTAGCAACAGGCACAAAGCAGGCGGCGGCCGGCACAAAGAGCAGGAGGCTCACTTTCCTGCTTCCAGCCTCTCGTGCAGCATTTCAGACTCTCGGCGTTCGCTTTCTGAACGCGTCCGACCTGCGCCGCGCTCTTATTTTGGCGCTGCCACGCCTGTTGCTGACACAGCGTGCGCAGACAAACCGGGAGGTTTTCCTCTCTGCTTTTTAGAGAGCTCCTGCGGGGTGAAATCATCGCGCGCGCTGGAAAAATCCACAGCAGGAATGTGGGGCTCTCGCTTGGAAGCCAGCGGTGCCCAGAACCTTGTAATTCTAAGGAAACACCACGTTTTCATGCGCTTTTATAACATTCCTGCGAGGTGAGAACACAGATGCCACAAGTATTTGTGTCACCAGTTTCTTTGCTTTAGGGCTCCATTCATGTTGCTGAAGTAACGGAGCCTTTGACTTTTAATTATTTACAGTTCAAATATTTGAGTTGAGCAACTACAGCATATCATGTGATTTCTGTGCAGCGTGTGCCTCACCTCTCGCCACACGGAGACTGGCTCCAGGATCCTGGTTTGGATGGAGGAAAAGTAAAGCAGCTCTTTGCCGATTCCAAAATGACTTGAGTTTTTTTTTCTACAAATACTGACCCATTCTCCGCTGAACAAATTGTCTCTTAGCATCGCTGATGTCAGAAACATGACCTAGTCCACGCTTTCCCCAAACAGGAAATGTACCAGAAAGTGACTTTCCCTTCAGAGATCTGCCCATCTGCACACACACACACACACACACACACACACACACACACACACACACACACACACACACACACACACACACACACACACACACACACACACACACACACACACAGCCCTCTCCTAAACAAGGTGAGGGACATAAGAATGATGACAGCGTGGGCCCAGGCTCTCAGCTGCCTGGAGACCGTGTTGTCCCACTTGAGGTCATCGCCATTACACGACTAAATGCCATTCCAACACAAACAGTGGAAAAACACAGTTCTTCTTTATCATTATGTCAAGAGGTTTGGAATGATTCATATTAAAGCAACTTCGCTGGGACAGCTTTGTTCACACATTGTTTCCATTTGCTTTGCCCAAAACCTATTGCATATAACACATAATAATAATATAATACTCAAGGCTGACGGTTACTTGGCCTGTAGTGGAATAGTATTACACAAAAAGAAAAGCTGCTTAAACCACTAAAAGCCATTTCCCCCCTTGAACTGTAAGAGATCTAAGCTGCAGTCAAGACTATAAAGTCCCGTTTGGCACGTGATGGATCAGAACAGCATGGCAGGAGAGTGGTGACAGGAGAAAGAGAAAAGAGGGTGGAGACCACACTAACCAGATTAGTGCCAGTCTCCAAATAGCCTTTGTCCACTTCCTCCCCTACGGCCAACACAAGCCTGGTTTCTGTTCCAGCAACCTGAAGCAAAACACGAGTCCCGGCCGGACTGGGGCACCAATGAAATGGCTGTTTATGGCTGAAGCTGTTCTATGCAGATGACCAAGGCCAGACGAAGTCATCTAAGCAGCTGATGAAGAGCAGACTCGAAGGTGAGTGGTGAAATAAGTCTCTAAGCTAAATGACAAGCTCTACACAAGTGGAACTTACTCCAGTGGTAATAACTGCATGTCAGGCTTGAATGACAGCCTCACCTACAGAACGACTGGATGCAGAAGCAGCTTCCGGTGCCAGAGATTTGCCGTTCATAGAAGGGAGCAGCTCCAAGCACAGACACTAACCAGGAAACTCATTAGCAGCGTAACTGGATTGGCAGAAATCCTCCATGACCTCATTCTATCGGCTCTTATGAGACAGAGAGTGCAAGTGACTCCAGGAGCCGGCGGAGAAAGTTATAATAAAGCGGAATGATGCAGCACCGTGAGGAAGAGCGGTGCTTTTGATTTCATACAGAGTTTTCAAATGCAGCCACTCTGGCAGATGAGCGAGTGGAAGTGATTGGCAAGCGACAAAGCCTTGTAAATTGTGATAATTGGTAGTGAACCGAGGTATTTACACTGTGGCCTGCGGGCATTAAATTACAATATGCTGATCTGAAACCTGCTTTAATGGACCATGTGGAAAGAAAGAAAGCCTCAGCTCATGCCAAGAAAATGTACTCTTCCAAAGGCAGCGATCCATGTTTTATGTTCACATATACTTTTAAATATTTAATATCAATCACTATAGGAAGCAAAACAGAGCCAATAATAGCAGCAACCTGTAACCTGCAGCATTCGGCAGGACAAGTCTTCCCAGGTTCATAGTGGCCACACTCCATAGCTCTAGAAGTCTGAAACAGGAAGAGCCAAACAAGAACAGGAAGAGGAAGTTGGTTCCCAGCAAGTTTTCCAGAGACACAGAACCCACATGCCACATAGAAAACATGGAACATTCTGCTTGATTAGAACACTGGCGCTCGCTCATTGACTGTACGGCGTCCTTTTCTGACCACATTTCCAAGGACCAGTCATCCTCTGGACACACACACACACACACACACACACACACACACACACACACACACACACACACACACACACACAATAATCTGTGCGCCTCCTCATCACACCTCGCCACCTTCTAGGTGGCAGTGACAGTGGTGAATTTAATAAATCCAAGGCCAGGGAAAAAAAAAAAAAAAAAAAAAAAGGTCTTACGTCCACTGCCTCCAGATACAGAAATATGCCTTTGAATTAATTTCTCCTTTGGCTGCAGGACCAAACCCCAAACCCGCTTCCATGGACTCCCCGACCACAGCCAACGCAGCCCCAAGCTGTGATCTCCTCTCCCCCCAGTAAAGGCCCGTTTGCTCCCTTTCCACCATGACATCAACAGGTTATCAGGGCAATACTTCAGAAAAAAGCAACTCGTAGCTTCATGTGCACATTTGCTCGTATGCAAAGCTCTCGTGCATGTGGTGACTGTAGCTGCAGGGCAGACGCATGGCGCGTGTGTGTCTTTGTGCGCATATGTTCATGCTGCGGTGGAGAAGCATGCATGTGTAAGCAAGCTGTCCCCGACACCTGCTCCAGCCGGGGGGAAGCTGCTGGAACAGGCAAAGGCCGCGGCCCAACGAAGCAACATCAACGCGTTGGTGTGGAAGAATCATGCAAATGTTTGCAAAAATATGTTAGAGTCATTAAAATACACATGTCTTTACTGTTCTCTCACCCCAATCATTTGAGGCAGACAACTATACTTACATAATACAGTCAGCTTTAATTATAAATGAAAGCAGTACTGATAAGTTAGTCACATACATCTAATTTAAAATAGAGTCTACAGAAGCAAACTAGAGGTAGTCCTGAACATACACTTTATTAATATCCACCACACTTCTCATTTTCTACTGTTCTATTGCACAAATAGCACAGATAAAGTGCGAGCGAGTCTCTGTGTCAGACTTTTATTTCAGCCCGTTCGCTCGCTCTCTCTCTCTCTCTTCTGTCAGGATGCATCCCAGCAGCCCCCGGGCCGAGCGGCTGATTGGCTGCTGCTCGCTGGTCAGTCCAAGTTCATCCTCCGAGGCCCGCGTGGAGCGGCGACACGAGACACGCGGGAGAAGATCGGTCTCGTTTTGCCTTTTCGACCTTCAGATGTCGCGTGGTTGAGAGCAACTCAACACAAAGTGCTCCGATCTGCAAGTCCGATGAAATCTAGCACTGCACAAACTGTACCCGATTAGTCACACGCTGAAGCCTGGCCTCCAACACGTTCCACTAAGCGTCATCCCATCACCTCCACTAACACTTGGCAGTGCTTGTGATCACAATCTTTCATAAAAGGTCTCACACAGAGATGGAAAACCAGTCAGTCCAAGTCTGCAAGAGTCGATCTGATCAGAACATGAGGAGACACTTCGTCTGTGTTAATGTGTTCAGTACAAAGTACATTTGCTATCATTCTCCACAGACGGACGCCATAAATCCCTGCCCCCCCAAATGTAATCCTCTCCCACCGACACCCCAGCGCCCCAGTTTTCTACCATAATCTTGGTTTACCCTTAGAATATGTCCACAATCGGATCTTGACAAATGTGACCAGATTAAAAATAAAAAGGAAAAAAAAGTATGTCGAAAGCTGGAGCAGAACAACAATTAAATGTAAATTAAATAAAATCTTCTAGACCCACAAATGATTTCCAGCCCCCAGAGCAAAACCACAGCTAAACGCGGCGTGATCCACAACAAAGAGCCCAGACAGATGAAAACAGCAGCTACTAGATTACCCCCACTAAGCCAGAGTTGGCTGGTTAGAAACTAAGAGGCTCCGCCCTCTGAGCCGTCGCTGGGCGCTGGATGCACATCAAATGTGTGAGGCTGCGATAAAGAGCAGCACGGAGGCAGTAGTAACCTGGGGATTAAACCTGCTTAGCGGGGGGTTATTCTGGGAGCAGAGCGGATGGGAGCTAAATGCAGACATGACACGGAAAACACACACACGCTTCCATGTCTTCCATGCCAGCGGGCTGCGGTTTGTTTGGGTTGGCTCTGGGAGGAGACGAGTCCTCTCAGCCCACCCTGCACGTGCTCCGTCCTTCACTTCCACGGGAGCACGGCGACACCGGTGCAGCCTTACAATAGAAGCAGAACGCATCAATACCGGGGAGGAGGAGTGGTGCAATGACATAATGCATTCAATTATAGCACAACATTCAGTGCGTATTAGGCTGTGACTGGGAGGCTGCCCAGTCAACCAGCTGGGAAACGCTACATGCTGGATGTTTGACAGCAGAACGCTTCCTTCCCCAACAAACACTGAAGCTCCAGCTCCAGAGACAGACGTGGAGGATCTAAGGCCGACGCTCATCTGCTCAAAAAGATGGAAAACCAAAAGGTTATTTGGAGCCGATAAACAACTTCATGATCTCTGGAACCAAATGGGTCGTGAGCTGCTCTAATTGCCTGCTCTGCTGACTCTCCACTAAGAGAAGCACGCCTCAGCTCCGGTCACTGCTTTGTGCTCAATAATTCAGAGCATCTGTTCCTCTTGGAGACCTCTTTTGAATTGAACCCCGACTCCATTTCCCGCAGAGTTTAATGTGGTGCAGCATTAGATGGATGGGAGATTTACTAGACTGGATGGTTGCTTTTCAATCTGCATGTCTGAAACAGAGAGACAATCTAGCGCGTGTTCGTTTTCTGAAATACAGGATTACACAAGCCCACTGTTTGCTTCAGTATGATCTCACCACCACCACGGTTTGCTCATGTCTCATTGTTATAGGAATAACACAACCGCTGTCAAGACGCTGTGTAAGGCCCAGTCGGGCAGAGCTCCTACGTGTGCTGTGGTAGGAAATGAAACAATGAGACCCATGGAGGAGGTTCGAGCCTCCTGCGCGTCATTTAACACACGCTGCCTCCGCCTCCTGCCATCGTATGTCCAACTCAGGCCGAGTCAGGTCTCTCTGCAAGCACTTATCCCATTTCAATAACACAGTGCAGACTTCAGACAAGGAAGCAGGATGGGACAGAGAATTGAGGGCAACACACAGTTATGTCAGGCTGACAAAAGGAAATAATGAAGGACAGAAGGCTGGGAAAAAGAAGCCTGAAGAAGGGCAAGGCAAATGTGTTTATCATTAAATATGAGCAGACAGAAGGAAAGAGGAAGAGGGAAGCGGATGGAGGAGGAGAAGGGGAACGCAGAGTCATTGTTCTGGAAGGTCACCTGTCTCACAATATAAACCTCAAGGACTGACTCAGCATTCACTGCTTGTTTAAAATACCCCAATAGCATTTAGAGTGTGATTAGGAGCCTCGTCAAGGTCAAGAGTGGGATGCTGACCAGGACTGGACTTTCCTTAAAACATGTTTGGGCCTCTGAGCCTTCAAAGCTCCTCCCTGTGTTGTTCACCTTGAATCTGAGGCCTGTTTTCACGGGACGTCCTTCAAATAGATGAAAGCAACACTAGCGCGCCGGCTTTGAACGTGTAACGCCGGCTCTGACTCACCTCAGGAGCTTTCTGCTGGAATGAAAATAGTTATTTTATGAACAACATGTGTGAGCATGCAGGTGTATGTGAGCGTGGGAGAGCATGGCAGTGTGGGTGTGTGTCTCTGCCTGCTTTAAGCCACGCTTCAGACTAAATCACCTACTTTTTCCTTTCTAAGGTTTCGGGATAGTCCTGCTGAATACAACACCTGTTGCAAGTCTGGGCAGCGACGTCTACCGCGGCCTCAGGTTTCCTGTGGGGTAGCGATCCACAGCCACACCTTTCTCCACTGCGGGCTGAGAATTTCAACTTCATTCTCAGTCTTGCACTTGGGACTGACAGCTCAATGCTGCAAATCTGTGCAGTAAGTTATGACCCGGAGCTGGAGATTCATTTCTAAGAAGTTCAGCCCGTCTTCCTTTAACATTTCTCTTTCCTGTGGGGCAGCGAACGAACACGCTAAACCACTTCAACCGCATCAGGCCCCGGAGCTTCCTGTTTGTATGTCCTTGGCATTGTTGCACTCAAGTCATTCAGGTCTTGTGATACTTTATACACAGTAACAGCTTCCAGGCGCAATTGAAACTGTGAGACGGAGTCAGACAGTATGGACTCAAACGCAGGCAGTCAAATCTTTACAGGGGGCATTTGGTCCATAAAATTGTGGTGGTTTTGTAATAAATCTCCACAGTGAAACGCAAACTAGGCATTAAACTTTAATCTTCCTTGTGACACCTCGTGCAGGAGGACGAGGAATCAGCTAAAGTAACTCACCCCCGTTCTGAAGTTCCAATTAAGCAATTTGCTGCCGTCACCGTCAGGAGGAGAGAACTATAAGAGGCTGCGAAAAGCACAGCTGCTGGTTTATGGGCCGACAGCAGCGATCAGGTAGGGGTGTACAGCGCGAAAGAGCATTCCTCTGGGTTCATTCCTCTTTTTATCATCTTAGGAGCGCAGTAAAATGATCACATTAATGGGCTCTCAGCCCTCACTCCCAGAGGAATATGATATATCATAATATGCCACGACTGCTGCATTGTTAACAAGTGCACCTTTAAGACTGGACTAACGCTAGAGGTCTCAAACAAGCTCACGACTCGTTGGCTGCGATGCTTGACCACAGCTGAAGGTGACGCAGCGATTCTGTGGAAGAGCGAGGGATTTCTGGGTACGAGTGCCGTGTGTGCGAGTTCCACTTCCTGTTTCACAGCTTCTTACACACAACCGCTCAGAATTCAGGTGCGGCTCAAGTGCATTTTTAACTTTGTCATGAGACACACGTGTGGTCGGTTCCTCTTTCCAGTCCTCCGTTGACACATCGTTTCTACCTCATGCTAAGCGATCCCTCCCAAAGCGTTGCATGTGTGAACACGAACTCGTTTGAAAGCCGCAGTGGCAGCAGACAAAAGGAAAACGTGTCAACGTGAAACATCCCCATGCAGTCGCATCAGCGAGGTCTGCCCTGTAATACAACACTGTATTATTGGTGTGCACTGTAAGCGAATAGGTCCCTGAGCTTAAATATTTAGCAGCCTCAGTCCAGCTGGAGTCCTCAAACACGCCGCTAACGAGGTGAAGCAGCACGTCAGGTTGCAGTCTCACCAATTAAGCAAATTTCAATTTATCGACCTTCAAGAACTCAACAGACTTTGAATGAGCATAATAGCTGATGCACTGGCCAGATGTTCCTAATGAATGCAGCCTGTTGATGTCTGGTTTCTGCCAAGAAGTCCACATGTGCCACACGCACCGTGTGACAAGCTAACGCCTGAACAAGGGCTCCATCAAAAGCTGGTGTTCTGTGAACAGAATAAAAGCACAGAGTGACTTTTATCGTCTCATTCAAAGCGAGCGGATAATGGAAAACACTCAGCAGTTATGCTGCAGGTCTGCACACTTCAAAAACTTATGGATGTAAGAAGAAAAAACATCATCATAAAGATAGAGAGGAACAAAGGTTTCCCCTTCTAATCCAGCGTGGTGCTGCGAGGCAGCTCCTGACAAAAGGGAGCCAATAACAGCACAGAGCCGCGCCGAGTCGTGCCCTAATTTCCTTCTCCTCCACGTCTACGCCACAGGAGGAAGACCCCCAACCCCCACTGCACTGCTGCAGGGACGACACGGGAGCGCGCTGGTGAAACCACGCAGCCTCCTCTTCGTCCCCACGCAGCGCATGCACGGGAGCTCCCTCAGACCGTCGCCATCCTCCGCTCCCCGACGTCTCCACAGGCCGCGAAAACAAGGCCGAGCAGCTTTAAAGCACCCCCACCTCGTCTCTGTCTCCTTTCTTTTGCCCCTCGGCACACACTCTGCTCTCGCCCTGAACCTTTCATAGCGGAGCCATAATAGAGGATTAGCTACGGTGCACTGTGCATTTGTGTGTGTCATCCATCAGCGCCGCTGACAGCCCAGCCGCTCAATGACAGCTATTACCCTCATGCTAAAAGCAAAGACAGGAGGAGGGATGCGTCGCAGCAGCCCGTCGTCCGTCGGAGGAAATTCCCACCTCTCGTCACGATCCTCAGTTTGCCAGAAGCTTGTTTGTGTGTGTGTGTGTGTGTGGCTCAAAGTTCAAGTAGAAGTCAGGGATGGCACACGAGGCCATTATCAGACTGGGCTGCTCTGGAACCAGTAACAGGCTACAGACAATGAGGAACACATGTCTGGAGAGTGAACACATTCCTTACATATACATGTACATATACACACATACGTTCACGTTAGTTTAGAACGCGTTTAAGAGTCAAAGCGTCGGCCGGTTCCCTAAAAAAGGGCCTGCGGTCAAAGCTGCGAGTCAATAGAAAAGCCTTGCACATTTCCTTGCTTCCGTCCTGCCGTCACGTCAACGCTCCATCTGGTTCCAGGTCAGGGTCCAGACGCCATCAGCCTGCCGTTCACGGTGCACGCAGGGTTCAGCGGGCGCCGCCGCTGCTCGTTTGAGTCCCAGCTCAGCCCTGATGTCAACGCACACATTCACACAGACAACCGGCCAGCTGCATTTCCTCATATGTCGTTCTTCAGGCCTCCTGAAATCCCGATTTAATGGTTGAGGCAAACGGCCGGGTCCGACTGCCAGACGACTCCGAGGCTGAAACATTCCCATCGCCAGGAAGCGGACAATGACCTCACTGAGAAAAACCTGACAGCTGAGCCTCGGGACTCACAACAGGCACCAGAGAACGCATGGTTCCAGCCACGCAGTCAGTACAACAAGACGCACGTG
Source organism: Betta splendens (assembly GCF_900634795.4). NCBI lineage: Eukaryota > Metazoa > Chordata > Actinopteri > Anabantiformes > Osphronemidae > Betta > Betta splendens. The sequence goes on along the minus strand of NC_040894.2, from coordinate 3,261,032 downwards.
AGCCGTCGTCCTGGACTTTCACAGGAGCGAGAGGTGTGCGTTGAGACGCAGCAGCTGCGCAGACACTGGGAATCCCTGTGCGTTGTCTGCAGAGTCACGGGCTCAGAGTCAGAACCAGCCAACGGCGGTGAAACGGGTCGCGCCGCTCGACTTCTAGACCACATCAATGCACAAAGGCGGTCTTATCTTTGCGGCTCGTCAGCTGACGGAGTTTGTGTTTTCAAACAGTACAGGCGATAACGCGGGGTGGAACGTTCACGTGAGCCGACATGCTGGTGCCCCGGACTTTCCAGGATTCGCACCATCATGAGCATTGGAATCAACTGATTCGCTCCCATAATGCATTGCACATCATATGTAGAGTTGCCGTGCGCATGCAAACAGACAGCAGCTACTGAATGTAAAGTATGATTTCCAGAAATGTGTGTTTGATGTGCTCTGTCACATAATAGTGAACTAAACTATTTCCTTATTACGCTTTGCCAGGAAATAAAAATCTGGCTGTGGCTTCATACATTATGTTGTCTTAGAATTTGTGAAGCCAGTTCAGACGCACAAGCCCAGCTGAGATTCTTTCCTAAAAACCCAAAGCCAAAACAAAACAATTCTGATTTCCATGCCGAACCCGGACCTTCCATTAAGAAGTGGGTCAGGCAGCGCTTCATGAAGCACCCAGTGTCTCCCGCCATGTTTTCATTAATAAACTGCTTGCATTAAAAGGGGACAACGCAAGATGCTTCCCCTGAACGCCTCATGATGTAAGAGCAACACTTCCTACAGTACAGATGCTCACACACCAACAGCGCCGCTTGTCCGAGTGATGCCAAAGTCAAGCAGACAAACCCAGAGGCGTCTCAGCTCGGTCTCATCCTGCCAGAACGCGTTTGTGTTGATGAGGACCCCCCCCCCCCCCCCCCCCCATCCTCATCCCCTCCATCACTTACTTTTCAGCGCCTGGATCAGCGCCTTGCCGTCTTTGATCAGCTCCTTGATGAACTTGTTGGTCTTGTCCAGCTCCAGCTCGTGCGACTTGAGCCGCTCCCTGAAGTGCGGGCTGTCCAGGTAGCAGTCGCTGAACTCCAGGGCGGGGAGACCCATCTTAGTCCGGACGGACCAGCACCGGCACCGGCACCGGCCTCGAGGCAACCTGCACCCGGCTACAGGCGTCAGACAGGAGGGGGAGGAGCCTGACCCACCGCTGCTGATAATATTACTACCGGAGCTGCTGCTTGAATGATGGAAAATCCAATTAGAACGTGTAAACAACAGGGCGGAGGTGCGGCTGCGTGTGAGTGACCTCTTACTTCCTTGTGAGACGCAGCCGGACTGAATAAAATCACCCGAGCCGAGTTAAAAGCCCAAATGTCCACTTGCTCGGGGGAACCGGTGCTGCGTTGCTCTCCAGCCACTCATTCTGGACCCGGACCAGATCAGGCGGGGGGCGCGGAGGGAGGGAAGCGGGCCGAAAATCGCCAAACTACGCGGCGTCCTCGTAAACGCGACTCTTCCCAGGGCGGTATTTTAAACGCGCTGCTCGCTCCTCAATCCCGCTCAGCGCAGCGCCGCAGCCCCTAATCAACCTACCCCGGCGCGGATAAGCCGTGATTGACGTCTCTTTTAGCCAATGACGTCAACGGGTAGGAGCGCTGTCGGTACGAGGTGGGCGGGCGTGCGCTGGGCAACGCCAGAGCTGAATAAAAAACAGGAGGGTTCACTCTGGTCAGGTTCGTGGACACGTTGCGATGAAGAGTTTGAGTTTAAATCACGCATCCCGTATTTATTCAGTGTTGCATTCAAGTACACAAGTGTCATGGGTAATTAGTATATTTTATACTTCACATCATAATTTTACTCATAATTACTACTTTACATACTACTTTTTGCTTTTATATGTTAATTCTTAAAATCAATCAAAATCGACGCATTTTTTATAGTGGCACACCTCCTGCAGCATAGAGCATCTTTGTAGGCAGCGGGCTTGCAGCCTGGTTGGTGGGAGGAAAGGCTGACGTCATCGTTTCATCCAGACCTGGGAATTTCTGAGAGAGGACGTCTCTGTTGGATCATAGCCTCCTCCGCTGTCTGGCTCCCTCTGCTGCCTCCATGCCTCAAAGCATCACACATTTATTTCTATTTATATTCAGTTATTTTCTGCTATGGTCACATCAAACTATCTCATGTGATTTTTTAAGGTTAAATGGTGATTTTCATCACACTGTGTTTTAATTCCTGATCTAATCTCATGTACAATGATCCCAGATGACAAGAGGATAATTCATCAGCAAACTGTGCTTTACCTGGTTGTAGACGTGTGTTTTTACCATCAACCCGCTTGTTTCTGTCACGCATGTCATTTCCACACGAACACTAGGTGTTTGTGCTCATTGCATGAACACAGCTCAGATTTAGACGTGTCACTTCCTCCGCCGGAGCCGAGGTCGGAGTCTGGCCGCGTGTCTGTTTCTCCATCTGCCACGCTGTGGTCTACAGAGATAGCGTTTGCAGGAAATGACAGTGTGCCGCTTGTCGTGTGTATTCTAAGATATGGACTGTTGGACTAGACTAGACTCGAATTAACCTGTTTATAGATAGTTACATGTGGGAAACCAACGCACGCATGAAGCTCTGAACAATAAAGGCCCCGGAACGGTGCGATGCTACCACATCGTTTGAGCTCTTGTTCTTATCAGTTCTTTTGGACGAATTTTGATGCATATTCCATCATTTCCACTAATCAACTGATGCCTCTTTGCAGGTCAACCTGGTTTAGTGTAGTTAAGATGGCTGAATGAGCTAGAGAGACCTCACCTGTGAAACTCACTACCCAAACAGTAGTCGGTAATAAAGGGCTTGGCTCATTAAGCCATAGTGATGGCTAATTATCAGCACCTCTCCCCAGCTTCATGAGACGTCGCTATCATGAGCGTGAGTCTCTCTAAGTGGGCGTCTCACGACTCCTTAACTAAAGACCAACACTTCATTTTCACATGTTTTTCAATAGCCAACAGAGGTGCGACTTGAGTTTTACACTTTCACAACTTTGCTGTGGGTTTATGGTGAAGCTGTTTTGCAGTTTAATTGCAAACGGAGTTGCACACATTTTTTTCTGATTCTGCCACCTTATGGTGAATAGAGGTAAATGCACCGTAGAGAACTGTTTGACAGATCCACACCTGTTCTTTTTTTACACTTGCAGCGCGTTCTCTGCACAGTCCAAAATCTAAACATCATAAAACTAACAGCGCTGAATTAGTCAATAGACAGAAATAATTCACAGAGCTCACACTGATATTTACTGACGTGAACACCTTAGAGTCAGACGGCGTGACTGGAACTGGGAGCGGCTGCAAACATGAGACGGTAACAACATTTCATTTCATGAATGCATCCTGTTTGCATCTGCCAGTGTACATGTCAGCCAAGTATCACATACAGAAACTACTTGGGAGCGTGTTCACTCTGACAGGTAAATATTTTAGCCTATAGGAACGTGAAGCATGTCCTAGAGCATAGGCTGCACCTTGACTTTGACAGGAGGCCATTCTCATGCTGTGGCTGGAGACGAACACAGATGTTCCAATCCAATTGAATAAACAACGACTCAGTCGATGGGAAACAGGTGGAGGGACGGACGGCGGACTCCTAATGGGAGGGACTGTGCAGAGAACCAGCGGGGATGAAGTGGATCAGAACCACAGAAATGACCCACATTGCATTGGGTTTAGTGAAGAAGCTGTGTGATGTTGTACAGCGTCATGTTTGTGTTGCACACATATAAAACCACGTGTTAGACGTGTTGTTGACACGTGGTTCCCTCCAGCAGATGGCGCCATTGCTCCAGGTTCTAACTCGGCCTGGCACCCAGCGTGTCAAACGCTCCACTGTTCCAGTCTCGGTTTATTATCGTTCAGGTCCCACCGAATTCCAGTGAAAACAAATCACGAGCGAAGTGAGTAATCCAAGAAACCACAGCTGCAATCGATAGCGTGTTTTTGGCCTGAGGTAAGTGCTGCAAGTGGGTTGGAGGGTGCTGGATGACAAAGGAAATGATCTCTTTCAATTAAAAGACAGAGTAGAGGAAAAGGTTCTGTCTGAACTCTGTCAGCTGAGCTCTGTTCTGTTGGATCCCTGAAGCAGTTGCTCAATTTCCTCCGCGGCGCAGCCTTGTGCAAGTGACGTTTATTCACCCCAAACGAGCATTTCCACCGCACTTCCTGAAGCATTTCTCGACTCCACGCTGGGCCGGAGCGGGCCTGAATCGCTGCTTCGGAGGCCGCGCTGCCAGGAAAATGAAGACGTGAGACGTGTGAAGGCTCCAACAAGTTTCATTTTAACAGGGTGGCTGTTTTTACGAGCTGTACAGTGCTACAGACAGAGACGGACACATGACCTGCGACCTCTCTCACCACCAGCACACACATCTGCCCCGCGGCCTGCAGGAAGGGAGTCATTGACTGTAAACTGAACAAGGACCTGCTTCCTCTGGGAGTCCCTGAGCCGGACGGCAGCCAAGACCCCTGCAACACAGATAAACACGTGCACGCCCCGGGACCAGGGCCGGGACCGTGACCAGGGCCGGGACCGGGACCAGGGCCGGGACCGTGACCAGGGCCGGGACCGGGACCAGGGCCGGGACCGGTCCCGTCCCGCTCGTCTCGTCCTACAGCTCCGTTGTTCTTTCCTTGTCTTCTACGATCACACATCTCAGCACATGTGCTGTGTTTTCCCTTCCTGGGATTTAAAAAAACAAATGAAGCGCTGCCACCCTGCGGCTGCTCTGCGCTAACCCTCAGCTCACATCATGAGAATGGAGATGCTTTGTCAGAGTTTCTGTACGGATGCGACTCTGCACCTTTAACCTTTCTACACACGTCATCAACGACAAGGAGGAAGAAGCTGGAGAACTGGAGGCCAAATACATTTATATTCCATTTGCCATAATCAGGGTGTTCTCCTCACGCTGTGCAAGTAATACTAGCTACAACAGCACTGTCACTGAATGGAATCCAGGGCTTTTTTCCTTTGCTTTGGTGATGTCATAAGAGACGTGTTGATCTGCTGAGAGACGCCCAGATGGACTCAGCACTTCAAACATTCAGCCAGAAATAACCCCAAAACTGTGAGAGATTAAGAATAATAGAGTGAGTAATTGCTTCCCCTGTCACACCTGCAGTCAGAACAAGTACAACACACACACACACACACACACACACACACAGCGTCTAATGCTGTGAGTGTGACTCTCTAAATCACTGCGTGTGCTTCCGCAAATATGGGAGAGCCGTCATCCATTGTTTAGTCGAGTGGGCACGGACACACACACACACACACACACACACACGCACACACACACACACACACACACACACACACACACACACACACACACACACACGGCTCGTGGAGACCGGAAGCTGGCCTGTCTCCTCAGCTGTGAAATCTCACATACACAAATACACGCTCACACACAGACCGACTGCAGCGATGACGCCTGCGACGGTCAAAAATATCCTCAATGGAATAGTTGGTGGTGGAGTCAGAACTGGTTTTGCTCCTTTCATCCTTTTGCCATCAAAGGAACTTACAAAACCGACACTGACGTTGCACCAGAAGTCGCATGTACACACAAATTACACATTCAGATGCTGCTTCTTATGAACTCTGACGTCGCCGCGGCGACTCCCATCTCACTCAGCGTCCTGTGGGAGCGTGAACTGTGGTTCCTGACAGAACCCATTTCAGCGGCGCGTCTTTCCAGCCTCTCTGACGTTCCTGGCTCTGGATGACGCTCAGCGCTCAGGGAAGAGCCCACTGTTCAATTTTTAAAGTGTTGTTCATCTCCATCCCATTGAAACACTAAAGTAGACACGGAAACGTCACACACACGTCCTGACTTCAGTGGAAGGTCTGACTCTTTCAGGCGACTCAATAAGAATCATAGTTAATTATATAAATGTAATGATAAACAGAGCTCATGTAAAAGCTCTCATTTAATTCTTATCATAATTTCATTTGTCGCGATTTGTGTTTTTAAATAAACAGATGGTTTAAACAATTTACACACGTAATGTACAAACGGAGGCAAAACGATGGCTCTTCATGCGAGAAGCAAAGAAGCGACAGCGCTCGTGTCACGGAGGTGATGCGCTCGGCTGTTTTCGTTTCACTGGAAGTTGTCATGGAAGGATTCTAGTCTTATTCTAGCAGCCGATGCGTAAGCAAAACCATTACACCCACGGCTTTTGTGTCGCTGCCCGGTCTCCATTCTGAGAAAGACGCGTTCAAGTTTAACCTCTTATCTCATCTTCGTCCTTTTCCGCATCCTGTCATTCAGAACAGGAAGATGAAAACAAGAACAACCTGCCCGACGGAGGGAAAAGACCCTTTGAACCAGCGCTCGAGGCCTATTTATGGCAAACACAGCGCATTCCAAACATCCCACATATCTCATAGTGTTTGTCTGCGGCCGTGACCGTTTAGTCGCAGGACGCGCGGTTTCCTCTCTTTTCCTTTCTTTCATCCTCCGTTTAACTCGGTCCCCACTTCCTTTCCTTTTTCGTGCATTTCTAAACCAGAGGAGTAGCTATAATTGGCCTCTTGTTCTCCGTAGGGAATGTCCAAAGCAAACGGGCCTTTTGAAGTGGCTCATTGTCTGTTGACCTCAGTAGGTGAGGAAGTGGTGGCGGGGGAGGAGAGGGAGCGATGGAAAGGTCACAAAAGAGGAGCGACAAAGAGAGGAAGAGCGAAAGTTGTGCGGGAAAATGAAATAAACACTGAATCTGACAATCAATTTCATACAATGCTGCAAATGAACAAATTTAAATGGCAGGAAATGAACCCTTAAAATCTGTGTTAAAGCTAAGCTTCTCTTCTCCACATGACTGAGGCTCCGAGCGCTTCTCAGCCAACTTTGCTTTAGCTTTGATTTATTGAGGCTGCTTCGCTGTGTTTCTTTATAGCTTCAAGGTGCCGTTCAGTGTACCTGCTCCTCTTCCAGGGAAAACAGGACTGGTGACTCCCCAGAGACACCGTCGGCCTAATTCCATAAAAAAACATGTCAGCCAAATAAATATATGTGACTGAATTTAATGCATCTTTTCCTGTAAGAGAGGTGAAGGGTCCCACTGGCATCCAGCAGTTCTGTCTTTTGCTGCAGGTCTGTGGACGTGTGAAGGGTTTTAGCATTTATGCATCGCATTGTTGCGCTGTGTTCAAACAGCTCGTGTAATCTTCAGCGCTGCCTCCCCCCCGTCCTCCCCGAGGACGCACGCGCACGCTCCCCACCACGGCCACAGGCACACAGTGTACAGTTACTCACATCCCCAGGAAGCGGAGGTATGACATCACCTTATCATCTCCTGTGGGCCCATGGGAAGACTGGAGCGGCCGAGCGAGAGAGAGAGAGAGAGAGAGAGAGAGAGAGAGAGAAAGAGGAGAAAGAAAAGATAAGAGGGAAGAGAAGGGAGGGACAACGGGAGGCGAGATGTCAAACGTTAAATCAACTGTTTTCCTAAGTCAATTAGGGAAACATGAGTCCTTTAAGAATGGAAATGTGCACAAGAGGTCACATAGAGGAAATAAACTGTGTTTTCTTTCTCACACATGACAGAGACTCACGTATTATCAGGGCAGAGCACAGAGCACCTTCTATGATAAGACAGTGTTACCCAGACCAGGTATCACTGCTCCATCCATCCATCCATCCATCCATCCATCCATCCATCCATCCATCCATCCATCCATCCATCCATCCATCCATCCATCCATCCATCCAGCTGTTCTTTGCGCAGTGATCTGTTCCATCCATGGACGTACCCATTATAACCTATCAAGGATTTTGGTACCCTGCGTTGTTTATAGTGTTTTACCAACAAATATGTTGACACAAATTTAAAAATCCTAAAAAAAGTTACATAACAACAATCTATTATTAACGCTCAGCTGACGACACAATAACAAGTTAAAAATATCTTTGATTAACGTCATTTGGGTGGAAATAGACATAAAAACACAAGTTCACTGGAAAATTTATCACCTACAGTCAATTGTGTGTGAACGAGTGTTTGAATCACACACAATGAGAGGAAATAACTGTTTGAGCACTGAGTCAGAGCTTTCTTATCAGACCGAGTGGGAAAGAGCTGAGGAGCCGGGTCCACGGCACAAAACCAACAAAGTCTGGTTCTTCCAAAACCACCAGGACGCGGTCCACACGCAGCATGAACGCAACCACAACCACGGCTCACATTTCATGGTGACTGCTTCCAGAGACGTTCCTGTGGAAAGGTCACGGGAGGCGACGTGAGGGTTTGAGCAGCAGCTATTATGTAAAAAGAGAAATGAACCAATCGACTGTAAGACATTTGAAACGAGCAGAAGCCAGAGACAGAATCCTACTGTCCGTTTGTCACATTGACTGAGACGTGCACTTAGCATCACAATGCAGCATCTATAAATAGCCCCAGATCTATTTATAGACCAGCAGCTAATGGACGGATGGATGCCTGTGACTCCCCCAATGTCAGCGATGACACAACCAGAACCAGCGCGCTGCTGCCGGTCCGTGTGAATCCATGTGAACGCGGGCAGGGTGTGTGGAGTCGCAGCATCCACGCGTTCGCGTCCACTGAGGCCGGTCCAGTCTCTGCAGACGTCTCTCAGTCTGTTCTATGAGAACGCGTCCGACCACGTTTAAGCCTCATCCAACCTGAATGAGCCTTTCAGCCAGTGTGAGTCAGTCGGCGACTCGCTGCTCGCGCCCATGTGGGAGAATGTGTCCGCACTCGTGCATACATGTGCTACATACAAGTGTGAGTGTTACTAAATATAGCTTTGTTTCCCTGGTAACACCTGAGGATCACGCTAAAACCTTTAACGAACCTCCCAGGAGGAGTTTGTCGGTGAAACTGTAACATTTAGCTCATCAGCGTTTGCACAGATTCACAAAATGTCACATTCCTCCTCATTGTTTGGACGCACACACACACACACACACACACACACACACACACACACACACACACACACACACACACACACACACACACACACACACTCCCCTCCGCCTCCCGACTCGCATTTGTGCTCCCATAAAGTCAGATATGTTCCGGGGAGGGTCGGGGGCCGGGCTGGAAGAGAGATCCATTATTTTAGCTTCTGCCTGACGCCTTTGTGTGCAGCTCAGCAGCTGAAAGGGAGCGATCAGCCAACCATAACAATCGATAATGGCTTTTCTGCCTCATCCACAAGTCTAGAAGCGTGCCTCCGGTCGGGGCTATCCCCGCGTGCCCCCCCCCCCTCCTGTACAGGAGCTGTGCGTGTGCATTGGGAATTCGAGGCATTGCTGTGACTGTAGCAGCGGAAGGTGCCATTGAAAAGCATGGAGTCAGCCGGTGCGAGGGGCCCCTGAGCCCCTGATCCGCTGCTGCAGCGGCACCGGGCCCTGGGCCGGCCTGCAGGCGGCCCACCACCCATTACCGGACATCTGTTAACATGTTTACGTGTGTAGTGTTTATATGGAGCTGGGCATGAACTGCAGAGTCATGTTTACTTAACAGTCCTGGAAATGTGCTGATTACTGAAGGAAGGGGTCGTTTTCTGTACAATAACACATTGATGTGGAAAAGAAAGCGTAGACATGGTTAATGCTGCAGCTGGAAGCAGCTGTTTTAATAATCAGATGGCTGCCGCTACTTAACATTAGTCCTGCATTCAAGCACCACTGTGTTTATTCATATGGGCATTTAAAAAATATAAATTCATCATTCATTTCAATTTATTCACAAAGAAATAAAACAGCTGACTTAAACCTGCCTGGAAATAAGCAAGTGGACATAACACACAGAGATGAGTGTTATAGGGAAATTGAATGGAAGCATTCTTGTGAATGAAGCACTTTTCTTGGTCAGCATCCGTGTTTAGGTAGCAGCTCCTCTACAGTAAGTGCTTCCTCCTTCCTGTGCTCTTAGCTGACAACCCCCGAGGGAACGGCCTCCATTTTAGGGAGGAAAACAGCAATGAAGCAAAGGCTAAATGTTGACGAAGGAGAAAAGGGGGGGGGTTCTGGGAGAATTCAGGTTATGTCTTGCAGCGTGAGCTGGAGAACAGCCGGCTTGGAAAAAAAAGTGAAAACTAGCAGAGGAGACGGGAGGAAGGAGGGAAAGCAGAGCAGACTGGGCAAAAGCGAGGGAAATCAAGTAGCCATCCGGTGATCATTTTACAGGCCGGCAGGAAGTTCTCCTGGAGAGAGGAAGGAGCCAGACAAATGACTGCGAGTGGGTGGCGGCGCTGGCATGTTTCACAGCCACTGGCCTCCGTCAGTCCAGGTAGAGGATGAGTCAGCGTGGAGTCAGAGGGGCCGGAGGCCTCGCCTTCCGGGTCCAGCAACGGTTCCTCAGAAGGAGCCTGACAGGACCTGATCTCCTGATGGGATCTGGACCCCCCCACGTCTGCCGTCCATGTAGATCCAATTAGCACTAGTTTCGGTTTGCGTTCGACCGGATTTAAAGCTGAGAGAACCACAGCGTGGACACTGTAATGGCTGTTAAATGTGCAACTGGACTCACGGTACCAGATGCAGGACCGGCGTGCGATCCTGCAGGACCGGCTGGTTTTAGCGCGGTCACAGCGAGGCTCAGAGAAGGACGTTATCAGTGACATGAGCAGCATCGAACAGGCCGGCGATCGTGGGAAATCGGCCTCCGCCGCCTTTGTTGCAGCCGCACGGTTTGTTCTCGCATCTGCTCCGGCCGGTTCTCGTGTTGACTTTGTGGTTCCGTTGCACCACTTCCTCTTCAGCTGTTGAAGGACTGGAGTCATAATTACAAGAAGGCTGCGTCACTGGAACATGAATAAATGTTGTTTTGGGGCTTTGGCTGAAATCACTGACTCTCGTTTTTTTTTTGTTTTTGTTGTGGGAGAACGTTGAGAAGCAGCCGACGTGCTGCTGGAGGCGCTCTGCCTGCTGCTACTGCCTTCAATTAGCATTAGCATTAGCATTAGCATAATTAGCAAAAACCCTCTTTAGCACACGTGCTCCTTCCTCCGTGTTACTTTCTACTCGCGCCGCGTGTTGACATGAAACACGGAGCCCAGAGGGGGGAAATGCGAGGGTTTCGTTGGAGAATTGTATGTCGTAAAACAAAATGGCCGCCCAGGCGTTGCAGTAAGCAGAAAGGCAGATGGCGAGAGGAGCGCGTTCACGTACGCGGAGCTGGACGAACGCGGGGCAGACGGCCGCTTGTGGACTCATCGCTCACAGAGCACCTCCCTCACGCTGAGGCCTGAGCCTCTCCTCCGTCTGCGTGAACGCGGTTCCCCACATCCCTTCTGGGCTTTTGTTTTAATTCCGTGTCACCACATGTTTCTCCTGGTCATCATCAGTTTTCCTTTTGCCCTCGAAGGCATCGTAAACGTCAGGCCGCTCTGGACGCAGTCAGCGTCTCCACAGCTGGGACCACATCAGATGAGGTGTGATGAGGATGAGGACGTCGAGCACCAGGTGTCTCCGTCTGTCCTCTGCACAAACAGTGGCCTCTGCTCCGTCTCTCTGATTCACGGTGCTCCACCTGGTCCACTTGGCAGCGAGAGCATTGGGTTTTAATGCTGGGAGAGAGTCTAGTAAGGGAAGAAGGAGTAGGAGCGTGTCAGACACGACTGGTTCCTTTCTACCTGTCGGTTTGTGTGGAAACCTTGGGATGGAAAGAAGTTATGACCCATGAACTCCTTAAAGATCCCAAAGAAAACAAGAGGCGGTCCAAAATGTGTGTTCTCTGTGCCAGTGTTGGATCGGTGTGTGTGTGTGTGTGTGTGTGTGTGTGTGTGTGTGTGTGTGTGTGTGTGTGTGTGTGTGTGTGTGTGTGTGTATTCGGAGGTCCTGCTCCTGGTATCCAGCAGAGGAATGCAGCAGTCTCTTGAAAAGTAGTTATCAGCTAATGAGAATTCCACTCGGAGCAGGAAGGAAGGGCTTAGAATGCGTGTCCCTCAGCGAATTGGGGCGAATGTTAATCACAATGCCTTAAAGTGCACGCGCCCGCACACACACATACACACACACACACACACACACACACACACACGCACACACACACAAACACGCACACACACACCAAACACACACACACCAATCACGCACACACACACACACACACACACACACACACACACACACACACACACACACACACACACATGCACGTCCATGCATGCGCTGCAGAGCCTGACACATGAATGGGGGGGGGCCTCGGACCGAGCCTCGGTGTTGTCTTCGTGGTTTGGAACTAATTGGTTTCAGATGAAAATCAGCGAGCGCACAACTTGAAAGATGTTGTGCGCCTCGCGCTGCAGAGACGACGGCTCCTCGTCCTCTTCGTTGCTGCCTCGTCGTCTTCCGGACGCTCCAGGTGTTTGACGCTCGCGTCCGTGGAGTCCGTCACTCCTCCTCCTCCCCCCCTCCTCCACCCCCCCCCCCCCCCTCGCCGTGCGCCTCGCGAGGCCACTGCAGATCCTGTCCCTCGGGAGGAGCGCCACGTCCCCTCCCTCCTGCTTTTTCATAACCTATTATTTATGTCTGACAGACCTCCTCCAGACAAATGGCTGCCATATGGAGAACGAGGGGACGGAGGGAAAAAACCTCTGCATCCTCCCGCTTCTGGCTCGCTGAGGTTTTCTTCAGGAGTTTTGAGATTTTGATCATTCTTGACGACACTGTGTGGGCCGCGTCAATGCTTGCCTTGAACCACCTCCCGACTCATCCAGCTGCACTGTCTCACGTGTATTCAGCTCAGTTTGACCCGATGCTGCTCATTATTTGGCTTTTCTGATCGGTTCAGGTAAAGACGGTTTCCCTCCTGGTTCCTGCTCCAGCGCTGCACAGTCGGACCCCGTCAGATGCCCCTGAATGCAGCACGATGGTCTTTCCTACCTGAACACCTCATCCAGATCTGCCTCTTCCACTGGAGTTGACGTTTCGCTTCAGTTCTTTATTACTGTGGACTCTTATTGTAGCTGTTTGAGATGTTTGGCCTCACTTCCTCCATGCCTTTCTCATCGTGCTCTTGATTTTTATATTCACAGCCTCTCAGGTCTGGTCCCTGAGGGAGCAGCTGGCCTGCTAATCCCCACTGGGGCCTTCTCCTTCTTTTCCACCCCCCCCCCCCTCCTCAAATCTCCCTTCCTTCCTTTCTTCCTTCCTTCCTCCATCTCTCTTGTAATAGCTCCCTTGTTCCCACCGTACAAAACAGCACCTT